>NC_059074.1:1288168-1598191 GCF_020497125.1 Mauremys mutica
GCTGGGTCCCCTCATTGCACATGGGGCCGTCTGCATCGTCACCCAGCACTGGCGGAAGGGCGCGGTGCCTGGGGGCTCGGCAAGCACGGCTTGGGGGGTCCCGGCACAGCTGGTCACGCGGCTGCTGCTTTGCACCTAGAACAGAACAGCAGAGAGGGCTTCTGAGGGGAGACGGGGCCGGAACGTAGCGGGGGCCACGGGCCCCGAACTGTGACCTCGCCCACCCCGTACCGTCTGTGACGTTATTGATATAAATTGGGACCATATAGAACATGGGTTGCAAACCAAGGTCCTGCAGTGGCACCAAATCTTAAGTAAAGGGGGTCATATAAGGTGTCCTAAGACCAGGTTCTGGGTTGCTGGTTATGATTATGCTGTCTGTATGTCTGTGTATCATTTTGTAGTTGAAGTTATAAGTATTGGCTCTGTACTGTCTGTATTTTGTATTATGCTCTGCTTCTGGGAAAGATCCCAGACAAGCTGATGTTAGCCCTGCCTAGCTGGCTTGATGGCCCATTAAAGGGCCATCAGCTACACAATTGACCCATGGAGAGAAGGCAGACACGCCTTGTGACTCAGCAAAGTATGCAGAGACTTGTCCTTGTGACTGCAAACTCCATATTATTTTGCTGTAATCTTCCACAGTGAAGACAAAGGGATTCTTACACCTGGAAAAGTCTATATAAGGCTAATGCCTCATCTCCATCTTGTCTTCAATCCTGCTTCTGACCTCTGGAGGGACTTTGCTACAAACTGAAGCTTTACACAAGGGACTGAACGACCCATCCCAGCGGGGGATGTATTCCAGAGACTCAATTTGAAACTGCAGTTTACTCCATCACTGCTGCAAGCCTGAACTAAGAACTTTGCCATTACTGTATGTAATTGATTCCATTTAACCAATTCTACCTCTCATCTCTACCTTTTTCCCTTTGTAAATAAACCTTTAGATTTTAGATTCTAAAGGATTGGCAACAGCGTGATTTGGGGGTAAGATCTGATGTGTATATTGACCTGGGTCTGGGGCTTGGTCCTTTGGGATTGAGAGAACCTTTTTCTTTTATTGGGGTGTTGGTTTTCATAACCATGTCATCCCCAGGACGAAGTGCACTGGTGGTGATACTGGGAGACTGGAGTGTCTAAGGAAATTGCTTGTGTGACTTGTGGTTAGCCAGTGGGGTGAGACCAAAGTCCTTTTTGTCTGGCTGGTTTGGTTTGCCTTAGAGGTGGAAAAACCCCAGCCTAGGGCTGTGACTGCCCTGTTTAAGCAATTGGTCCTGATTTGGCACTCTCAGTTGGGTCCCGCCAGAATCGCTCAGTCACACCGTCCCAACCTCGACTCCCCACTCCTGCACTGCTCCTAGCCCCGAGGCCCTGCCCCATGCCTGCCCTCCTGTGACCCATTCCCCCCGAGGCCTCGCCCCCACACCAAGCTCTGCTCCTCCGCCACTGCTTCCCTCCAAGACCCTTCTTCTCTGCACCCCCTGCCTCCCGTTGCTCGCCCTTACAGCCAGCCACAAGTCAGAGGGCAGGGCCCCCCGGCCCCCTCATGCCAGTGCCCTGGCCCCAGGCCGCTCTGCGCTGCTGCTCCAGGACCTGGCATGCTGAGCTTGTGAGAGCCGGGGGCCTGATGAAACACTCTGCCAGCACCACGCCGGGCCCCCTCTCAAACGCTGCCAGCGCCGTGAACCCGGCCAGGGCATCGTGCCAGGGCTGTGAACCCGGCCGGTGCGCTGTCCCAGTACCAGAAACCCAGACGGCACATCGTCCTGGTGCAAAGAACCCAGCCGGTGCCCCATCCGGCAGAAATGGGTCTCGCCAGTGTGCGGGATCCCAGGAAAACTCTCCAGCAAATGCCAGGGGCTGGCAGCACCTAGCAGCCTTGGCCTTGCAAGCCCTGGTACGATGCACAGCAATGGAGTGCCAGGGGCTACACCCCTAGCCAAGACAGAGCAGACGGGGTGACATGAAGACAAGATCTGCTGGGCAGTGGGCAGTGCCTCCTGCTGGCAAAGCTGCCCTGTTCTGCAGGCTCCTGGGAAGGGCCGGTAGCTCTCCCCCCGTCCCCCCCCCCGGCGATGCTCACCGTTAGCCTGCACAAAGCCCCGGAGGACATGGGGACAACCTGCCAGAGGGGACGGACAATCGGGCGTTTGCCTCCATCGCGGCAAAGGCCCCAGACGACGGTTCGTTAGCACCGTGTCAGCTTATCCCAGCCCCAGGCCGCGCCTTGGCTCCTGCTCCCATCCCCAGGGGCAGGCCAAGCCTGGGGGGCCTCGTGTGGGACCCCTGGGCCAGGCTGGAGGGCTTGGGAGAGGCCCTGAGATTCTGAGCCCGGGAGCTGTCGGGGAGCGTGAGGCAGGGCCTTACCTTCTCCCTCGGCCTCCGTCCCCCTCCGCCGGAGCCAGCTGACCAGCAGAGCCTGCGGGAGCCAAGGAAGCGGCAGAGTTACGAGGTACCCAGACTGAGGCCGGGCAGTGCCAGCCTCCCGCCCAGCCCAGCCCGGTGCCAGGGGTGCCCACGCGTCCCTCTGCCACCAGCAGCAGGAGAACTCCAGGCTCCTTCGCCATGCCCCGGGCTCCCCACCCGAGTGTCATTGGGACAATCCCGGGTCCCCCCCCACCCGACATCGGGGCATCGCCACACCAGAGTCACAGCAGGGCCCTGGGAGAAAGGCCAGGCTGTCCCCACAGCCTCCGCAGCCGCGCCCCACTGGAGCCAGCTCACCCTGAGCGTCTGGGGCGTTCTGCTGCCCCCAGACCCACACGCATGGGCCCCATCTGCCCCTGGAGCTGGCAGGGTGATTCCCAGCTCGGACAGACCGATTCACGCTACATCCCCTCCAGCTAGCGCGCTAAACCCAGAGCTGTAAGCGTGGTTTCCTGCACAGCGGCAGCGCAGGCTAGGACAGACCCGTCTGGATGCTGTGGGTACGGCCGGGGGCAGCCACATGCCAAGGGGTCCCTGGTTCGCCCAGCCCATGGCCATTCGCCAGGGAACACAGGCTGGAGGGACTGCCCCGGGCTCCCCTTTCTGTTGCCTGGGCACCAGGCTGCCCCTGGCACTCTCTCAGCCCCTTGAATCCAGGCTCCCCTGTTCTGGCACCAGCTGAGCTGCGGATTACAGACTGCTCAAGAAACCGAGGCTGTAGGAGCTGCCGCGTCGCCCCCGGGGCTCTGGGGACCCCGGCACCAGGAAGCCCAAGCAGGGCCGTGTGCTGGGACGTTAGTTTTGGGACTGGGGCTGGCTGAGGCCGTTCAAGGCCCCGTTGTTTTGCGGAGCTGGGTGACCAACACAGACTCTGTAGCTGGCTGGGCACCCTGCCCGGAGCCGAAACGGCATCAGCCGCAGAGTAACCCGGGGGGGGGGGGGAGCAGGTTCCTCCTTTGCTGGCTGTGGGCCCTGGGTCTGACCCTTGCGGGGGGTGATTTCTGCCCCCGGTGTTCTGGGTCGAATGGGAACTAGGCCCTTGGGCTTTGCAATGTGCTCTGGCTTCCTCTTCTCTCCCTGTCTCCCCTGGTTCCCACCTCCGAGCCCAGCTCCCCAACTGATGTGGGATGGAGGCAGGACTCTGCCCTCCCGAGGCAGGATTCCCAGCGGCTGTCCACAGATCTGCTGTAGCTTCCCCCTTTCGTCCCCTACCCCCACCTTGCCTGCCCTCCCCCTGGCCGGCTGGGAGGCCAGGGACCCAGGAAAGCTTGTGGCTTTGGGGGGGAGCTGGCAGGGTTTGTTGGTCAGCTTCCCCGAGCACTGGCCAGAGCCGGCTCGGTGCCAGGGAACCACGAGGGAGAGCCCTGGCATTTCTAGCACTAACTGTCAGAGGGGGAGCCATGTTAGTCTGGATCTGTAAAAGCAGCAAAGAGTCTTGTGGCACCTGATAGACTAACAGGCGTTTGGGAGCATGAGCTTTCGTGGGTGAATACCCACTTCGTCGGATGCTTGTCTAGCACTAGCTGGTGGTCAGGGCAGTAAGGAGCAACCAATGAATGGCTATTCGCCAGGATGGGTAAGGAACGGTGTCCCTGGCCTCTGTTTGTCAGAGGGTGGAGATGGATGGCAGGAGAGAGATCACTTGGTGATTCCCTGTTCTGTTCATTCCCTCTGGGGCACCTGGCGTTGGCCACTGTCGGTAGACATGTTGCCAGCACAGAGTGCCCGAGGCAGCAACAGCGGTTCGTTGCCCGGTGTGCTTCGCTCCAATAAACACACCAAGGTGGAGAAGCAGACAAAGTTTATTTGAGATCTCAAAGCGGTGCCAGGAGACAGACACGTCTCAAATCAAGCACCCAGCTACAAGCAGCTTTTCTCTTTTTTATACATAACTTTAACTAAGCCTCTTCTATCCCCCCCCCCCACTTCCCCTCTCTCCCCAGCTTTCATTCCCATGCAGCAAATACACTTTGCAGTAGCAATTACATTAAGCAGTTAAGTCATACTTGGCAAAACCAATCTAGCTCATTAGTAACTCTTCTGTGAACTGTTATCTTGTCTTACTTGCTTTGATCTGTTATTTTGCCCCTTAGCCAGGAGCAAGCAGGCCTCATTATTGCAGGCCTCATTATTACCTTCTGGTGCAGGTGTTGCAACTGATAACCATTCTCTGTTGCTGGCCTGTTAGGTCGATTAAAGTTCAAACATGGAAGCGCTTTGGTCAGACATGGAGTGACTTTAGTTCATTCAGGCCTACTACAGAAAGGCTTCATTGACACTGTGGTTTTCCACCCTCCTGAGTTACCTAGAGTCATGCCTAATGACACCAACAGCCCTGCCCCCACATAACTCCTTATCTCTCAGGCCCTTCTCCCCAATCTGCTGCCCCCAGCCCGCCCCTGCTCCCTGAGCCCCTGCCCTCCCCTCATCCCTTCTCCCCAAGGCTGTGCCTCCACCCTGCCCCTTCTCCCCAAGGCTCTGCCCCCCCCCCCGGGGGCCTGAATGTACATTAAAAAGAGCCTTGGTTAAATGATGCCCCCACATGCAGGTCTAGTACCCAGAAAAAGTGGACGATTGTGACCTAAACTTGATGTAAGCGGGGGATGGTCCCGCTATTGTGGGGAACTTTCCTGGCTTCTGCACGACCCTGGTGAAATGGGCTAGCGAAAGGATCTGAGTCCTCGCTCCCACTCCCTTTACCCAGAGGCCTCCCTGCCCTCGAGGACTCCCCTGCCACTCTGCTGTCTGGCAGAGTCCTCATGACCCCCACAAGGCTGGGCCCAGGATTCCTGGGGGGCTCGACCCCCCAACCCTGCAGTGGTCACCGGGGACAGGGGCGAGGGTGTCCCCACTCCGGGGTGCCCTCTCTGCACTGGGCACCTCCCTGATCCACTGATCACATCATACAATTTAAAGCAAATACACGTTATTTAATTAACAATTAATTTAAAAAAAGAAGGAAAAATGGGAAAGGTTAAAGGAAAACACGTCCCGCTGCTCTGTGGCAGGGACCATCACCACCAGTGTCTCTGGGATGTCAGGGCACTTCCCAGCCTGCTCCATGTAGGTCCCAGGCCCCTGCCCAGGCCCTGGCTGTGCTGCAGGGATGCTGCGGGTCGGACACTTGCTCTGGGGGTGGCCACACGCTCTCAGGCTCTGGGTGGCAGGACCCTTCCCCCAGGGTCCCCCCGCCCTGTCAGGGTTACAATCCCCCCCAGTCTGGCCTGCAGGGCCCCTTGGCTGGGGCGTCTCCCTGTGTTGGGCCCACGGCCCCCCTCGCTCTCCCCAGCTGCTCACCACACCCGGCTCCGGACGGCTCCAGCTCCAGCTCCGGCCCTGGCTCCGGCTCCGGCCCCAACTCCAGCCCCGGCTCCAGCTCCAGCCGCAGCTCCGGCCCCAGCCCTGGCCCTAGCTCCAGCCCTGGCTCCAGCTCCGGCTCCTGCCCCAGCCCTGGCCCTAGCTCCAGCCCTGGCTCCAGCCCCGGCTCCAGCTCCGGCTCCAGCCCTGGCCCTGGCTCCAGCCCCGGCTCCAGCCCTGGCCCTGGCTCCAGCCCCGGCTCCAGCTCCGGCTCCAGCTCCGGCTCCAGCCCTGGCCCTGGCTCCAGCCCCGGCTCCAGCTCCGGCCCCAGCCCTGGCCCTAGCTCCAGCCCTGGCTCCAGCTCCGGCTCCGGCTCCGCCCCCAGCCCCGGCTCCAGCCCCGGCTCCGGCCCCAGCCCTGGCCCTGGCTCCAGCCCCAGCTCCAGCTCCGGCTCCGGCCCCAGCTCCACTCTGCCTCAGCACGGCTGCTGCTGCTGCTCCCTGGGCTGCTTCCCTGGCCCCCCTGGCTCTGGGGCTGCAGCTCTGCTCCCAGCGGCTCAGCCTGGGCCCCTGCTCTCTCCTTAGCTCGGCCCCACTCCTCTGACCCAGGCAATTCCAGCTCACATGGGACCCCCCTGCCCTCCCGACTCCCTGATTAGCTGCCCGCCCTGTCAATCAGGCTGACCTGGAGCATTGGCCTCTCCCCATTGCCCCTGGGGACTGTCAGTCTCAGGCTCCTGATTTCCCATCGACCCCTCCCCTTTTAGTGCTGGGCGCTAGCAACCAGCCCCCACACTGACGGTCAGGAAGGGGGCACAGTCCCCTGCCACTGCCGAGAAATGCTGTGCTGAGCTTTCCATTGCCGGCTGTGCCCAGAGCACAGTGTCCTGCCAGCGCCTGGCGGGTTGTGTCAGGCAGACTTGTGGGGTCCCCAGGAAGGGGGACCTGCAGGCCCTGGCTGCCTGTCTCTCTCTCACAGACACACACACGCTACACAAGGCAGGCTGGGCAGCCGCAGACATGTGCCCTCAAGCGACCTGGGTCTAGGCTCTGCTACTGACGTGCTGTGTTGTCTTGGCCCAGTCACCTAAACTCCCAGGGGAACATTTTCAAAAGCACCTAACTGATTTAGGCGCCCAAGCTCTGTGCCAATGGGATTTAGGCCCCCCTCCGGGGGAGGGCACTTATTCTTGACATTTTTACCCCTTGCCTCTTAGTCTCCCTGTTGTTAAAAGGGGGCGGATGGCCCTGGTCCCCCTTTGTAAAGCACTTTGAGACCTGGGGATGAAAAGTGCTATCCATAGACCATGGTTAGGTTTTGAAAGGTATTTAGGTGCCTAACTCCCATTGAAATCAGCGTTAGCACCTAAATACCTTAAAAAACCTGCCCCTGGGTGTTCAGAACGAGTACACTACAAAGTAAACCAAATTCCACACCCGGTGCGGACGCTGGGATTGGCCTCTTCCAGAAGGAGATTCTATCTATGCAGGGGCTGGCTCTGGTCAGACCAGCAGTACCTGGCCAATGGCTGTTAAATACAGCTCCATTTCTGATGTGGACAAACCCACAGACATGCTGGCCGGACAATGCTCCTCAGCTCATTCCTTCAGCATGGCTTCTGATCTTTTTGGATCATTAACTCCAGAATTTTTTCTCTCTATTATCCACCAGCTTACCGAGCTCGCTGAATAATTTGCAAATGTGGTCGTTAAATAACTTATCCGCTATTGTTTTCCAACAACATATTTGGCTAACACTTATCCACCACTCCCCCAGCTCTGCCAGGAAGGAAAGGCGATAGAAGTGACACATTAGCAGGAAAAATATTCCACACCCCAGGGCGATGGGGATTTTCTCTGTGTGCCCAAGAAATCCCACTCTACATCAGATCTTCTCTGGCTGGATCAGCACTCATTCAAACACCCACACAACTGCTGCACACAACTGCTTCTGCTCATACTAAAGACCCTGATTTTTTCCCCAGAAAGCAGGAGAGAATTCGATTTTTTTATATAATTTTGATGAATAATATTGATGTTTATTTTAGAGCATTTCCCCCCATTTTTATCTATTTAAATGTTCACACTTGCAGGGAATTATAGGGGTGGGGGTCAGACAATGGGGGGTTCAGACAGTTATTGAATGGCAGACATTGAGGTTCCAAACGCGAAAGCTTTATAGCTGTTAAAAATCAAATTGTCACCATCACAGGTCAAAATAGACCATGTCAATATCTTTCACTGAATCTCTCCTATGTTCTCCAGCAGCATTTTTCTTACTTTGAGTCATAGAATCATAGAATCACAGGGTTGGACGGGACCTCAGGAGGTCATCTAGTCCAACCCCCTGCTCAAAGCAGGACCAAACCCAACTAAATCATCCCAGCCAGGGCTTTGTCAAGCCTGACCTTAAAAACCTCTAAGGAAGGAGATTCCACCACCTCCCTAGGGAACCCATTCCAGTGCTTCACCACCCTCCTAGTGAAACAGTTTTTCCTAATGTCCAACCTAAACCTCCCCCTCTGCAACTTGAGACCATTACTCCTTGTTCTGTCATCTTCTACCACTGAGAACAGTCTAGATCCATCCTCTTTGGAACCCCCTTTCAGGTAGTTGAAAGCAGCTATCAAATCCCCCCTCATTCTTCTCTTCTGCAGACTAAACAATCCCATAATCTCAGCCTCTCCTCATAAGTCATGTGCTCCAGGCCCCTAATCATTTTTGTTGCCCTCCGCTGCACTCTCTCCAATTTATCCACATCCTTCTTGTAGTGTGGGGCCCAAAACTGGACACAGTACTCCAAATGAGGCCTCACCAGTGCTGAGTAGAGGGGAATGATCACATCCCTTGATCTGCTGGAAATGCCCCTACTTATTGTTGAGATGAGTTCCTGTCTGCATCCTGTAAAACTTGCCCATACCGATATTGCCCTGGCCTCTTCTTTTGTCATTCAGTGTTGAACGCATTCTAAACCAATATGCATTTCCTCACCTTTTGGGGGCGAAGCCAGACTTTAAGGCACCTGCTCCCCTACATGGTGTAAACTTTGCTTGTGCCAATCAGAAACGAACACAAACAGGTTTTGGGCCCCGTCCCCTATGACACTTCTATGATGTCATAGTGGGTACTTTATGGCCTGCCTGCCATGTGCAGGCAGGGAGAGGAGAAAGAAAACGAATCCTGTGTATACCCGTGTATTCTGTGTATACCCGTGTATCCTGTGTATACCCGTGTGTCCTGTGTATACCTGTAACCGAGCCTGATCACCTCGAAGCCTCTCTCTCAGCTCACGTGTTTCAAATAGAGCTTCTACGTTTGCCGGTCGTTATGCGTTGGTTTGTATTTGTAAGTATCAGTTATTACTAAATGCTGCATCTTTGTTTATAAATATTGTTAGTAGATATTTTAGTCATTGTGTGTTTTAAGTTTCATTAACTCTATTAGCTAATCATACGCTGCTCCCTTACCCCTTGTAATTATCCCCAATAAAACTTTTAAATTGATTAAGTTTAGTGTGTGTGTGTGTGTGTCTGCAGTTTGCATCGTGACCCACACTCTCCTTGCATCCCTTACCAATATAGTCTGTTGCCACGTGCAGCCTGGTAAATAACAGGCCTGCATTTTTCTTTCGCCCCTGCGAGTCCGTGGCAATCCACACTTATACAGTCCAATATGCCGTTAGCCTTCTTGGCAACAAGGGCACACTGTTGACTCATATTCAGCTTTTCGTCCACCGTAACCCCTAGGTCCTTTTCTGCAGAACTGCTGCCCAGCCATTCGGTCCCTAGTCTGTAGCAGTACTTGGGATTCTTCCGTCCTAAGTGCAGGACTCTGCACTTGTCCTTGTTGAACCTCATCATATTTCTTTTGGCCCAATCCTCTAATTTGTCTAGGTCCCTCTGTATCCTGTCCCTACCCTCCAGCGTATCAACCACTCCTCCCAGTTTAGTGTCATCTGCAAACTTGCTGAGGATGCAGTCCACACCATCCTCCAGATCGTTAATGAAGATATTGAATAAAACCGGCCCCAGCACCGACCCTTGGGGCACTCCACTTGATACCGGCTGCCAACTAGACATGGAACCATTGATCACTACCCGTTGAGCCCGACCATCTAGCCAGTTTTCTATCCACCTTACCGTCCATTCATCCAGCCCAGACTTCTTTAACTTGCTGGCAAGAATACTGTGGGAGACTGTATCAAAAGCTTTGCTAAAGTCCAGAAATAGCACATCCACTGCTTTCCCCTCATCCACAGAGCCGGTTATCTCATCATAGAAGGCAATTAGGTTAGTCAGGCATGACTTGCCCTTGGTGAATCCATGCTGACTGTTCCTGATCACTTTCCCCTCCTTTAAGTGGTTCAGAATTGATTCCTTGAGGACCTGCTCCACGATTTTTCCAGGGACTGAGGTGAGACTGACTGGCCTGTAGTTCCCTGGATCCTCCTTCTTCCCTTTTTTAAAGATGGGCACTACATTAGCTTTTTTCCAGTCATCCGGGACCTCCCCCGACCGCCATGATTTTTCAAAGATAATGGCCAATGGCTCTGCAATCTCATCGGCCAACTCCTTTAGCACCCTCGGATGCAGCGCATCCGGCCCCATGGACTTGTGCTCGTCCAGCTTTTCTAAATAGTCCCGAACTACTTCTTTCTCCACAGAGAGCTGGTCACCTCCTCCCCATACCGTGCTGCAGAGTGCAGCTGTCTGGGAGCTGACCTTGTCTGTGAAGACAGAGGCAAAAAAAGCATTGAGTACACTAGCTTTCTCCACATCCTCTGTCACTAGGTTCCCTCCCTCATTCAGCAAGGGGCCCACACTTTCCTTGACTTGCTTCTTGTTGCTAACATACCTGAAGAAACCCTTCTTGTTACTCCTAACATCTCCGGCTAACTGCAACTCCAAGTGTGATTTGGCCTTCCTGATTTCACTCCTGCATGCCTGAGCAATACTTTTATACTCCTCCCTGGTCATTTGTCCAATCTTCCACTACTTGCAAGCTGCTTTTTTGTGTTTAAGATGAGCAAGGATTTCACTGTTGAGCCAAGCTGGTCGCCTGCCATATTTACTTTTCTTCCTACACATCGGGATGGTTTGTTCCTGCAACCTCAATAAGGTTTCTTTAAAATACAGCCAGCTTTCCTCGACTCCTTTCCCCGTCATGTTATTCTCCCAGGGGACCTTGCCCATCAGTTCCCTGAGGGAGTCGAAGTCTGCTTTTCTGAAGTCCAGGGTCTCTGTTCTACTGCTCTCCTTTCTTCCTTGTGTCAGGATCCCGAACTCGACCATCTCATGGTCACTGCCTCCCAGGTTCCCAGCCACTATTGCTTCCTCTACTATTTCTTCCCTGTTTGTGAGCAGCAGGTCAAGAAGAGCTTTTCCCCTAGTTGGTTCCTCCAGCACTTGCACCAGGAAATTGTCCCCTACACTTTCCAGAAACTTCCTGGATTGTCTGTGCACTGCTGTATTGCTCTCCCAGCAGATATCGGGGTGATTAAAGTCACCCATGAGAACCAGGGCCTGTGATCTAGCAACATAGTTGCTGGAAGAAAGCTTCATCCACCTCTTCCCAGGGGGGAGGGATAGCTCAGTGGTTTGAGCATTGGCCTGCTAAACCCAAGGCTGTGAGTTCAATCCTTAAGGAGGCCACTTAGGGAGCTGGGGCAAAAATTGGTCCTGCTAGTGAAGGCAGGGGGCTGGACTTGATGACCTTTCAAGGTCCCTTCCAGCTCTAGGAGATTGGTATTGGCAATTTTATATATATAATCAAATCAAGAGGTCACAAATGTGTTGCAAACAGAACAGTTTGTACTATATAATTTCAGTATTATGACCCTCCAGAGTGCAAAAATCTTGAGTCAGGTACCATAAAAATCAAGAGATTGGTTCCAAAACCATGATTTAAAAAAAATTTGAATTCTGTTTATTCACCTTCTGGGTTTTCAATCTTTAGGATGCACTTGGGTCACATTTTTTCTTTTCTGAACAACCATGAATGCCAGAAACTTACTTATTGTTGTCATGGAAGCTGAGAGTCTCATATAATCACGTTACTCCAGCAGCTGAGGCTTTGCATCAAATGTCGCCAATCTCCTGATAAAATGCAAGCATGGGCAATGTTGTGTGAATGTGTACAGTAAATGGAGATATCCTTAGTCATACTGAGCAGAGAATTGCTTAATCAGATTTTCTTCTGAAAATTCTCCTCTCCCTGTCTCTAAATTGAACAGTGCCAGGGTGGCAGATGGTGGCACATAAGAATGGCCATATTGGGTCAGACCAAAGGTCCATCTAGCTCAGTATCTTATCTTCTGACATTGGCCGGTGGATGTTGACGGACTGACACGCGGTCTGGGGACCAGTCCCATCCAGAGCCTCACAGCGCTTGCCTGATTCACTGTGGTGTTACTCCAATTTAATGCCATTCTCCAAGGGCTTATGCTGGTGAATGCCCTTCAGAAGGATGTTATCAATGAAAGAGAAGTCAGAAAAAAGCCTCAAGACTGATTCAAAGGTTAGAAACCCTGCCGCCTAGTGAGAGACTCAGGAGCTCAATCTCTTTTGCTTAATGAAGAGAAGGTTACGAGGTGACTCAGTCACAGTCTCTAAGTACCTTCATGGGGTGCTGGGGAGGGGCTGCAGGGAGCCAGGGTCTTGCCCACCTCTGATGCCTGCAGTCCCTTTGTGATGTCAGGACCCGCCTGGTCCTGGCCCTTTATGATGCGTCCCTGGACCAAACAGCCCCTCAGGAGAGATCCAGCCACAGCAGCAGCAGGGAGTGTAGCGTCTCCACCCCCAGCGCACGTCCAGACCGTCCTTCCCAGCATGTTTGACGCGGGAGTGGGGATCATGCAGAGCTGGTTCTGTGCCTGCTGGGACAGCTCCTGGGTGTTGTACACCTGCGTCCTTCTGGTCCCGGTCGTCTGGGTGGCCATGGCGACGCAGCACAGCTTCTCCTGGAGGAACAGGATGGTAGGAGGACCCTCCCCAACCCCCCCAGCCCCAAGCCGTCCTGCGCTTGCCTGGACACAGCCCCATGGAAGGGCCCCTGTTCTGACCAGGCCCTGTTGGGCTGACGGGGCACATCCACAGCGAGAGACAGGGCCACAGACAGAGCTCGTGGCTCCAGTCATTGGTTGTTCCTTACTGCCCTGACCACCGGCTAGTGCTCGAAATGCCAGGGCTCTCCCTCGTGATCCCAGGGTTCCCGGCACCCCTGGCACTAAGCCGGCTCTGGCCAGTTATTTCCCTCCGCTGGGGGAAGCTGAACAAACCCTCCCAGCTCCCGCCCAAAGCCACAAGCTTTCCGGGTCCCTGGCCTCCCAGCCAGCCAGGGAGAGGGCAGGCAAGAGGTGTGGGGAGAAAGGGGGAATCCAGGACAGATCTTTGGGTTTGGTCAGTTGGGGTTCCTCAAACCCCAATGGTATTGAGCCAAAGGTGTGGCATAGCAAAAATGATTGTAAATGGACACTCGCAATGAATTTGTTGTTATTGCTAATGGTAATTTTTGTATCTAATGTGCTGCTATTACCAAGAACTGTAAAAATGAACAATGTGCCTAATCTTTTGGCAAGAGATTATAAAAGGCTGATGCCTCAACTCCATCTAAACATAGCACTGATGACCGATCCCTGCTGTGGATGTACTCCAGAGACTTGATTTGAACCTCCAGTTCAGCCAGCCCCAGAGAGAGACAGCCATATTGGAAGGGCGCTGAAAATCTCTTCCCCGAGGGCTGATGTTCGCAGGCCTGCTTTGGCTACCTGCAGCAAGCAGATAACTGCCAGGAGAAGGATCCCAGCCTATTCAAAGAACAGAGTGCTTGCTGCTTGGTCAGCTCAGGAGGGCCTAAGGACATAAATGCCAAATAAGCAGCACATGCTTTCAATGCATAGGATTAGCGGCCCGTGTACCTTTCAGTACTGAAGAAATCTGTATGTTAGAGACTGTTGTTTTTCTTTGACTGGTATGTGCTGTATTGCTGTAATGATAAGAGCATGTTTCGATTTATGAGGCGTCTTAGTTAACCCACAGATTGTTGTCTTATCAACAGAAGGATTTTTTTTTGTTTAGTCTGAGCAGCTTTACTACACTGTGGTGTCTTTCCTCCACATCGGAGCACCTCAGGCTACTGGCATCCCCAACTGTCCCAATTTGCATATTTGTAGTGGTCTCCACAGGTGGGAGTTCCGCTGTCAGAACAGACTGAACCTGCTCCCTGTCCCTGCAATACAATGGAATTATTACGGGTATGGGTGTAATCAAAGTTTGGTGGGTTACACTCAGGCCAGGCCCTTGTCTCTGGCTCTTTAACGGAGCCCTGACTCTGCTCTCCCAGGAGCCCCTCTCTGCCTGAACACCGGTTGCTCTCACAGGCCCAGCTCACTAGTTGACATCTACCCTGTCTTTCCATCCAGACTCCATGGAAGACTGGAGAACTGAGCAGGATTATGACATCATAGGTATCAAGGAGGCTGAACAGCTGTAACATAAGAATGGCCACGCTGGGTCAGACCAAAGGTCCATCTAGCCCAGTATCCGGTCTTCCAACAGTGGCCAAGGCCAGGTGTTTCAGAGGGAATGACCAGAATAGGGAATCATCAAGTGATCCATCCCCTGTCATCCATTTCCAATTTCTGGTAAACAGAACCTAGAGACCCTCAGAGCATGGTGGGGCATCCCTGCCCATCTTGGCTAATAGCCATTGATGGACCTATCTTTCATGAAATGATCTAGTTCTTTTTTGAATCCTCTTATAGTCTTGGCCTTCCCAACATTCTTTGGCAAGGAGTTGACTGTGCATTGTGTGAAGAAATACTTCCTTTTGTTTCTTTTCGACCTGCTGCCTATTCATTGCATGTGGTGACCCCTAGTTCTTCTGTTCTGAGAAGGAGTAAATAACACTTCCTTATTTACTGTCTCCACACAAATCATGATTTTGTAGACCTCTATCATATCCCCTGTAGTTGTCTTTTCTAAGATGAAAAGTCCCAGTCTTATTAATCTCTCCTCCTATGCAAGCTGTTCCACACCCCAATCATTTTTGTTGCCCTTTTCTGAACCTTTTCCAATTCCAAGATATCGTTTTTGAGATGGGGAGACCACATCTGCACGCAGTATTCCTACGCTTTGTTTTCTATGGTTCAGCCAGTTACTGATCCATGAGAGGACCATTCCTCTGATCCCAGTACAGCTTACTTTGCTTAAGAGCCTTTGCTGAGGGACCTTGTCAAAGGCTTTCTGAAAATCCCAGTATGTCAGTGCACTGCAAGGCCTTCAGTGGCTTTTAAACTTTCCCATGGGGACATCGGAGACATGGTCCAGTTAACTTGTGTTCAGGCCTAACAAGAACTCAGATGCAACCTGCTGTGAGAAACTCTTTTTAATAAGGATGCCCCTGTACCAGCACAGACCACAGGTCAAAATGTGTAACTTCAGTTACAATGGTATTGGAAGAACCCAAAATAACCGCTACAGGAATGTGTTGACTATGACCCCTTACTTCAGATGCATTGTGGCCTAGTGGGTAGAGCACTAGATGGAACTCAGGAGACTTAAGTGCTAGTCCTGGCTCTGCTATTGTCTTCCTGGGTGACCTTAGGCAAGTCACTTCTCTTCTCCGTGTCTCAGTTTCCCATCTCGAAAAGGGGGCTAATGCTACAGACCTCCTTTGTAACGTGCTTTGAGATCTACTGATTGAACATGTTAGATAAGAGTTAGGGCTCTTTATTATCTTATGATATAGGGTGCTTTTCTTAAAGCGCCCACTGCTGGAGTCAAGTGATTTATCTGAGAATCTCTGCTCTTTATTTTATTGTATTTGTTAGCCAATTTTAAGCCCTCGTGGTTGCAAAGAGAAGCTGGAGAACATGAATTGAGTGCACCCTAGCGGCTCAGATACCAGAAGGCAAATGAAGAGGTCCCCAGATGAATGTTTTTTGAAGATCTCATTATTTTGAAGCCAATCTCATGATTTTGGTGGGGCCCAGCTCATGGTGTTGGAATGCTTGGGCTGGCGATACCGTGAACGTTTTTCTGCACTGGTAGCACTAGAGAATCACTTCAGGGCTGCTTCTCACTTCCGGCTGGGAGATTCTGCCTCAGTCACAAGGGTTTTAGGAGTTCCCACAAGTAGGGAAAAAATGTCCCTTGCCTAAGGGCTGGAGAGTCATAGAGCTCGGAAAAGACCCAGGGTTTTCCTGGGAAACCTGATGCCCTCTCTCCTGCCTTATTCTGAGCTCAGCCCACTTGGGCGGTTGCCCCAGCCCATCTCCTGATCTAAGTACAGCATTGACACCTCACAGACTAGAGGGAGATTGCAGGAGGGCAGCCCCATTGTGACCTAGAGATGACATCAGCGCCTGCCTGATGCCAGAGCAGCAACCTGCCCTCAGGTGTAGCTTGGGTACTTGGTGCTGCTTTGAGAGTGTCTGTGTTGAGAGTGTCTTAGTGCCTGAGCCCGGGGAAATGAGTTCACTCCTCCTCTGTCTGCTCTTTGCTGTCTTTTATGCTGTGCTGAGGCTCGCCAGATCTGAGGTAAGTGAGACTCCTAGAGGGATGGAAAGGCTGGATTGATGCCAGCTGAATGCAGGAACCAAACATAAGTATTTTTCAATTAGCAGGCTCGGATCATCTCCACCCAAGAGTCCTCAAAGAGCTGGCTCAGGAGGTTATTGGCCCACTGACATTGATTTTTGAACAAATTTAGGATTCCTGAGGGAATTCCAGAAGGCTGGAAGTGTGCTAATGTTTTGTCAATATTCAAAAAGCTACGGGAGGTTGGCCTGGCTTCTTATAGGCCAATTAGCCTGAAATAATGGACAAACTGATATGGGATTCAATCAATAAAGTATTAAAGGACGGGAATATATTTAAAGCAGGTTAACAATGTTTTATGGAAAATGGGCCATGTCAAACATAGATGTGACAAACTTAGACTTGTGTAAGGTGTTGTTTTTCATAGATTCCAAGGCAAGATGGGCCCATTGGGATCTTCTAGTCTGACCCTCCTGTCTAACGCAGGCCAAAGAACTTCCCCACAATCATGCCTAGTGCATACCTTTTATTAAAATGTCCAATCTTGATTTAAAAAATTGCCAGTGATGGAGAATCAATCCACCATGACCTTGGTCAATTGTTCCAATGGTTAATTCCTCTCACTGTTAAAAATGGACGCCTTCTTTCCAGTCTGAATGTGTCTAGTTTCAACTTCCAGCCATTGGACCATGTGAGACCTTTCTCTGCTAGATTGAAGAGCCCATTTGTAATGGTTTCTTCCCCAGGTAGGTATTTATAGACTTTTCCTCAAACCACCCTTAACCTCTTTAAGTGACATTGACTGAGCTCCTAGGGTCTGTCACTACAAGGCATGTTTTCTAATCCTTTAATCATTCTTATGGCTCTTCTCTGAACCCTCTGCAATTTATCAACATCCTTCCTGAATGTTAGACAGCAGAACTGGACACAGGATTCCAGCAGTGGTTGCACCAGTGCTAAATACAGAGGTAAAATAACCTCTCTCCTCCAACTTGAGATTCTCCTGTTTATGCATCCAAGTACCGCAGGACATTTGGATTAAAAATTAGCACTCTACAATATCAATGGAGCACAGGTTAAACGGATCGAGAACAGGCTAATGGCGAACTGACAGATCTCAAAAAGTAATTGTCAAAGGGCTCATCGAATGTGGGTGTTTCTAGTGGGGCTCTGCAGGGATCAGTACTAGGTCTGAGGCTATTCAACATTTTTTCAATGACTTGGAAGTAAATACAAAATTGCTGCTGATAAAAAATGTGCTGATGACACGAAGATTGGCAGAATGGTAAATAACGAGGAGGACAGGGCAGTCATACAGAGAGTTCCGGAGAGTTGGTTTGGCAAATGGGGCCCATTCAAACAAAATGCATTTTCACACAGCCCAACACAGAGTTATACATCTGGGAACAAGGAGGCCTAGTCAGATTTGGATTTCACAATCTTTAGTTTTGTATCATCTGCAAATCTGGCCACTTCACTGTTTCCCCCCTTTCCTAGATCATTTATGCCTACGTTGAACAACTCTGGTCCCAGTACAGATCCTTGGGGCACCTTGCTATTTATCTCTCTTCATAAACTCACCATTGATTCCTACCTTTGGTTTCCTATCTTTAAACCAGTTACTGGTCCATGTGAAGACCTTCCCTCTTATCCCATGACAACTTATTTTGCTTAAGAACCTTTGGGGAAGGAGCTTGTTAAAGGCTTTCTGAAAGTTCAGGTACACGATCTCCACTGGATCGCCCTTGTCCACATACTTCTTCAGGGCCGCCCAGAGGATTCCGGGGGCCCGGGGTCTTCGGCGGCGGGGGGGCCCCCGCTTCGTCGGTAAGTTGGCGGCGGGGGGTCCTTCCGTTCCGGGACCCCCGCACCGCTGAATTACCGCCGAAGCGGGACCCGCCGCCTAAATGCCCCGAAGACCCACGGTGGGGGCTGCACTTCGGCGGCGGCGGGGCTGCACTTTGGAGGCGGGTCCCGCTTCAGTAAACTGCCTTCTCTAAAGCATTCATTTAGTCAAACACAAGTTATTGGACTCAATACAGGATGACATTTTCTGGCCTGTGTTATACAGGAGGTCAGACTAGATGATTGCGTCTAGCCTTAAATGCTATGAATCTATGACTGATTTTACACCTCTAGCATGTTCCCTCTTGAAATAGTCCCAGTCTTTTCAATCTCTCTCTGGATACAGGAGCCTTCCCAGGCCTTTCATCATTTTGGACCCTCCTATTTCAACTCCTGGCAGGGTGCCCCACCCTTCCCCACTGCCCCCGTAAGGGGAGGTTAAAGTGCTTTGGAATGCAGGAAAAGTAGCTTCCACACCCCAAAGGGATGGGCCCTGATGACAGCTGGGTCTGGGTAAGAAGCTCTTCAAAGGAAGATTTTGAGCCACGGGAGAAGTCCTTGCTCACCGAAAGAAGCACACTCAGTCTGGGCCTGGGTTGAGAATACTTGTCCTACAGAAATGACCCAGAGCTGAGCAGAGCGATGCGCTCTGAACTCAGGGTGCTCGGTACTCTTAGGACTGAGAGTACTTCCATTCCTTTGACAAATGGCATCTCGGAAGCCTCGGGGATCAGTGTTCACATCGCACTCCCTGACCCGGTACCCAGGCTGGGTCAGGGACGCTAATGATCCAACCAACAGACCAAATTCCTTGATGAATTCTGGTCATGTGGCACTTGAGGCATGTTGTGCAGCCTGCAGCCTGATTTGGGGTGGGCTAGTAGGGTCGGTGGCATTTATCCACTTAATTTAATTTTATTTGATCATTAATTTTTTAATTAATTAGTAATATTAATAATAATTAATCAATATTAATAATATGGGTATGGCTCGCCAATGTGTATGATCAGAAGATAAAGTTCGTCCTGAATCAGGCTTCACAGAGTCTATACAAGGAGCTTCGGGGTATATGACAGGAACTTACACTGAGACAGAAATAGTCATAAAGACCTTTTATTAAAATCAATGAAACAATAAGTAAATGTAAAAATGTTAAAACAGGTCGAGATTACAAAGTTACAAACTATCACAGTTCTTTAAGAGAGAGATTGATGATAATACACTGTTATAAACTCACTCTGTGCAGTAGCACTTTGGGTGTTGTTCACACTTATGATAAAGGAGGTCGGTTAATATGGGTCTGAGTTTAACCCTATATAAACTAGGTGCTTTTTAAAAGGTAAAGCAGAAACTAGATTCCTTTATACTTTCAGCTTTGAAAAGAAATAATACCACGGCCTATCAATAGTTAACAGCCTTGTAGATGGGTAGCACCGATGCGTAGATAGGGTTGAGGCGATGGATAGACAGGAAGATAGATGGGTGTATCGCCTGCCTAATGGTGATTTGTTTCACCTTTTATAGAGCATTATTCGGAAATCCTTCCTCCTATGCCCAAATTTCGTCTTTCCCCCACGGAAATGTTAGGGTACACCTGTCTCATAGACTAACATATGTGTGCGTATGAGTGACAGATATGTACGCATTTGTGGTGTACTTGTTAGATTTGTGGGCAAAAATCCCCATTTTCCACCCTTTACTGCTATTGGCTCAGCTAAAGGTCTCCAGACATTTACGTCGGTATTTGTCTTATTATTACTTTTCTGAGTAAGGGTCCCCAAAGGTTGCCTTCAGCGTCACACAGGATGTCTGACCTGGATGTCTGACCTGCATTTCAGCTAGTGCAAATCTATAAAGCCTATTACATACTTACATTTATCAAAAAGATATTTATCAAAAATATTGCACTCCCTGAAAACTAAATGCAAAACGGTACTGTGAAATGTGTGCCAATGGCAATGTCCAAAAGCTGTTACTGATGTCTAATACAGTAAACCGTACAGCCTCTGGATCAAAGGATTTGATTAGATCTGGCATTTTGGCCACTATGGGGGCACAAGTAGGTGTGACCTGGTTTAGGCGTCTGTAATCTATTGTGAGACGCCACGAACCATCTGGTTTCTTGACAGGCCAAATAGGTGAATTTGCAGTGGAAGTATATTTACGTAGTACTCCCTGTGTCAGCAAAGACTTGATAGTCTTTTCTATGTACGGATTTGCTTGTTCTGGGTAAGGATACTGTTTTTGGGCTGAAATTTCTCTTCCTTCTACAACAATAGTGACTGCCATGCATCCACAATCATGTTTGTGTTTAGCAAAAGCATCTGCATGCTTGTAAAGTAATGCCTGTAACTCAGGTTGGTTTGCATGTTTAGCCACTATTTTGTTTAAATCATACCCCTCAGGTTCAGAGTCCTCCACTGGAGAGACCATGCCACACTCAGGTATGACTACTGGAGAGTCATCCTCTGCCTGTTCTACTGAAAGACACAATAATTGGTTATACAACTCAAGAACACATCCCTGTTTGTATAAGAAATCAGTTCCCAATAGACAATTCTTTGGGTCTGCTAATTTCATCAATGCAAAGGTCTGATTCTTTCTTAGGTGACCTATTTGTACTTCAAGGGGTGTAGAAAGTGTGGTAACAACCTGATTACTTGCAAAAGTTGCAAGTGTCTTGGTACATCCTGATGATAGAGGAGAGGATCTAGGATCCTCGACATGGAGAATACTAATTGCTGCTCCAGTATCTATAAAAAGATTCCAAAAGCTATGGGAGGTTAACCCGGCTTCTTATAGGCCAGTTAGCCTGAAATAATGGACAAACTGCTATGGGATTCAATCAATAAAGAATTTTGGTTTTTGTAAAACAGCTGCCGTTTCAGGATGATATAGAGGTTATATCAGCACTTGTTTGGGAGGATTTGCATAACCCATTCCTGGCTTCACCACTCAGGAGGAGCATGGCCATCCCAAATGCATGCAGATAAAACCCCAATATCATGCATTCCCGAAATATGTATCTAGGAAACACTGTTGTCCAGAGGTCGGATTTCTCCCCCAGGGTCTGAATTCTGTGCACGGTGTCTGGGGTTAGTTGCAGATCCTGCAATCCTAAAACCTGTGGAGTTTTATAAGCTCTGCAGGAGAGAGAACTTTGCAGGCTCTCTCCTTCAATGCTTATAAACTCTGCAGGCTCCGGGTACCAGCAATCCCTGTTTCTCCAAGCCCTGGATTATTCCAGTGAGCCCTGTTATGGGTTGTGCTGTGTGCCCTATATTGGCTGCATCACAGGAAAGCACAATGCCTTCCCAGGAGGCCTCATAGTGCAATACTCTCCCACAAGGAAAAACTTCCCTCTGGCCCCACATGGCAATCACCTCCGGCTCAGTGTTCTCCCAGGTTTATTGAGGAGTTCTCTTCTAACCCTGCTGCTTTCTCTGTGTGTGGCAGGCTTCTCCGAGGAAGAGGAGGCACAGAGCCAAAAAGAAGAAACCGAAAGGTAAGCAGCCCCTGACCCCACAGCTGCGGTGGCAGACTCAGGCCCCACGCAAAGCAGAGGAATAGGGTCTGTTCCCCCACCTGCCTCCCCTCTTCCTGCGAAGGCGCAGTCGTGCCCAGAGTCGTGCAGAGGCACTGGCTGGGGCTCCGGTCACAGGCTGCCCCTGAACTCTGGGGCAATAGGCTGCTAGGAAGCAGAGGGTGCCCAAGCAGCTCAATGTCTCCTTTATGTCTCACTTCTGGCAGCTTTTGGGTGCTGTGCGGAAGAGCTGGAGGCTGGTGCATCCCCAGAGACGTGGTAAGCAATGCCCCCCTCCCTGAAGCTGCAGTGGGTCAGTCCCCTCCTCTCGCGTCATGCAATTCAGCCCCACCCAGGGGCAGCAGCCCGAGTAATCCCTCCCCTGCCCCGACCTAGGTACCAGGCAAGCAGCTCTTCTCCTTAGGCTCCTGCAATTCATTCCCACCCCGCAGAAGCTGCCATCTCTAATCCACCCCCATGCATCGTACAGGGGTCAGTCCCTTCCTCCAGCACCATGCGGCTCATTTAACCTGGGGGGGGGGAAGGGTGGTAGATTGTGTCGACTGGACCGGACCGGACCATCCTCCCCTCCCAAGAGGGGGAGAAAATGTTTTCTGGGAGCAGCCCCGTGCAGGTGAGGTGGAGAAGTCAGGAGGAAGGCTGGGCTTTCTGGTACGGTGAGTAGGGTGAAAGGGATCCAGCAGCACTTGTCTAATGGCCCCTCCTCCATCATGGGTTCCCAGCAGGATTTGAACCCTGGACCTTCAGCTCTGCAGCATAAAGCACCCCTTAGAGCTGAAGAGGTAGCTGTATTAGTTGGCAGCTATAGTAGGCTGTTATCCTATATGTGGATTGGCTTCTGTGGAAGGCACATGACACACACGCTGCCAGCAGGATACTCGCTCACCTCCTCAGCACTAGACAGGGCTCACCTAACAATCCAGCTAACCCCAAACCAGAACATCCCAGGCCCGGGTGTTGCAGGGGAGGAGGCTGCCTCAGTGGAGAATGGGACAGGGAGCCTTTCGGTGCCGCCCCTCTGGGTAAAAGAGGGCCTGAGGGCAGGGCCTGCACTCAGCTCTCTGCTTTCTCTGTTCCACAGCTGCCCCGTGCACCCGGAGAAGCTCCACTTGGCTCTCAGGCTGGTTGACAGGCGGGTACAGTCCATGGCCAGACACCTGGAGGAAGTCCTGATACCGTAAGAGAACTGAGCGGGGGGCACCAGACTGGGGGCTGGGTGGGAGGGGAGAGTGAATGTCGAGAGGAGGGAGCAGGGACAACCAGACACTCCAGGATCCTAAAGTAACAGGGAAAAAGCCACTACGAGGCTTTAGCTTCCAAGGTGAGAGACCAGTGAAAGTGAGGTGGGGGATGATCCGAAATGAAATGCAGAGACTGCACGGTGGGGTTGTGAGTAGGATCAAATCCTTCTGCACGGCGATAGCTGCCAGCAGGCGACTGTCTAGAACCTGCCGCTGCCCTGCCCCGTTTGAAAGAAACAGCAACCCAATGACACCCTGCGCGGGGTGTCCACCCCACACAGCACTGGAAGGGGCTCAGGGGGCCAGGCAGGCCATGAACTCCACAGGGTGCGGCTGCAGGAAGAGCCGGGGAGCAGGGAACTGATTCCAAGCAGGCTCAGCTGGGCAGGACTAGGCAGGGACTATCAAGCCAGGAAGCTGGCACCAGACAGGGGCTGCGGCAGGGGAAGGGCAGCTGCTTCTAGCTAATAGCCATTGATGAATTGATCTAGTTCCTTTTAGAGTTTATAGGCTTGGCCTTTACAACACCCTCTGGCGAGGGTTACACCCCCATGCTCCCATCTTCCTCCCCCAAACCAATTGTTGGTAGCTAATCTTTCTATTAAAATAGCAGTAGGTCCCCGATCATGCTCAAGGCCCCGTCGTGCTAGGTGCTGCACATGTGCGTGTGACGAAGGGGTTAGCGTTCTAGATAAAATGAGTGCCGGCTCCCCCTCTCGGTCCTTCCTTACCCAGCCGATGTCCTTGTGTTGGGGTGTGGGGTGCAATGCACGCCTAGGCACTGCCCCACTGCACTACTGCCGGAAGGCTGCGCCCAAGCCCTGCCTTGGCTCAGCAGGGCCATGTCCCATCTGTCCCTGTCTGCTCTCTCCCACAGGCCGAGTGTGTCGACATCTGCCACGAGCCAGTTCTCCTCTTCCTCTAGGGAACCCACCACCTCTGCCCTCTGGAGTCCCAGCTCCTTCTCCCTGAGAGAAGCCGCCATGAGTCAATCAGAGCCCCTCCGCCACACGGGGGAGATCATGCCTGTCGGGGGCTGGGAAGGATCCGCTCATCCCATCCAAGCCCAGCCTCTCCCCAGGCCTCCTGCCCACAGCAGACGGGACCGGCGAGAGCAGACCATGGGTCTGGACCAGACGTCAGTCCGTGGCTTAGACTTCAACATCCGCCAGAAGCATCTGCAGAGTCAACTGGGGGCTCCTACCCCATACACAGAGTCGCTGGCCAAGATGATCCCTAACGTCCCTGCTCTGCGCCCACCGGACAGAGACCCCAGGGTGAAGCTCAACATGAGCAGGGTCCGTTTCCTAAGCTGTGAAGTCCTGGAGGAGCTGGACTGTCACGTGCAGACAAAGAGACTCCAGCATGAGCAGGGCTTACCCCTCACCCCCCAGAAACCCC
The DNA here is from genome assembly GCF_020497125.1 of Mauremys mutica. NCBI lineage: Eukaryota > Metazoa > Chordata > Testudines > Geoemydidae > Mauremys > Mauremys mutica. The sequence continues at coordinate 1,312,464 of NC_059074.1, forward strand.
ACACAGCTCTTCTGCCTCCAGCTCCACAAACCCCCATCCCGGGGGAGCCATTGCTGGGGGAGCGGGACACCAAGCAGCTATTGATATTAGACACAGATCGGCCCAAATGTGCATTTCCAGCAGAGGTCCCGGAGCCCCTCAGATCCAACACCAGCCCTCAGCGTGCACAGGCGATCCAGGAGCCACGTGTCTGCCCCTCTGGACCCCTGCCTCAAAAGGCCCACAGGATCCTGGCATCCCCTGATGCCATCCTGGCCAGGCCTGTGCCCACGGTGGTGGTCAAGCTGCAGGAGCACATTGCTCGGAAATGCTCAGAGATCCAAATGGAGGCGTTCCCAAAGATGGTGAGAGAGTCGCACAGAGATGCTCCCCTCGTGAGAGAGACGGCAATAGCAGAGAAGACGCTCCCAGCCACACTCCACCTCTATAGGAGCGAGTTGAGAAAGCCCCTTACCAGTGTGAGCGGCACCAAAGGGACTGAAGAGAAGCTGGAGCTGCACATGGAGAGGAAGGTTCTCTTGGGAGAAGGCTCCTGCCTGGGGCCAGGGGCACAGGCAGGTGAGGGCAGGGCAGATCCTCCCAGGACCCAAAGCCACCAGGTTGCCCCAGAGGCCCCAGGCTCTGAGCAGCTAACAAGATCCACCCTTGACTCTCTCATTGCTGGGCATGCTGCACATGACCTGCAGCTGAAGCACCTGATGGAAATGTTGAGCAGCTCCCGCCCCTTGGCGGGCCAGGTCTCAGTCTGCCAGCGGTGCCGTAAGACATATCCAGGAAAGAGGAAGGGTAAGAAAACTCAGGAGGAGACATCTGCTGAGCTGCATGGTCTTCGAGACACCATGGATCCACATGGGCTCGATGGAACTGTGAATTCAAAGCTCTTCAGGGATCAGCTGCCAATTAGAGTCTGCAAGAAGTGCAGTAAGAGACCAGCTGGCTCTGCAGGTGCTGACTTGCCCAGAAGATCCCATGGAATTCCACAGCGATGGACTCCAGGAGACTCCTCAGCATCATCCAACCTCAAAAAGATGCCAGTGGTGTGGCTCCTTCCAGCAGTCAGGAGAAAGACGCAGGATGGAATGCGGAAAACGGCTCCCAGTAAGCAACCAAAGATGGTGTCCATTGCTACAAGTACAACAGGGCTTTCGCAAGCTGGGGAGAAAACAACTGGGAGTCCTGACGGTTCTCCCCCAAAGTCACCAAAGGCCTCTAGAGCTAGGACACCATCCCCTTCAAGGAGCAAAGTTCCAATTATCAAATGGATGTTAATGTGCCTCAAGAAAACCTGCACTAAGCTTCAAACCAAAATGAAGTCCCAAATGTCCAAGGACTCTCATTCAGGAACACCTGATGCTAAGTTTACAAAGCCCCCCCTTGGGAAGGCAAGGGCCTCCAAGGGTGTCTGGTAGTAGTATAAGGGCCCTACCGTCAATAAAACACTAACCCCTCCCCTTGACCCCTCAAAACCCGCTCCATGACCCCTTAAGCCCCAACCACCTGTCACTGGAAATCCCACCCATGGTGCACACATGACTGGAAGCAAAGTGTGTCATGTGACCCCTCTAAGAACTCCTCCCACTGCCCTCTACCAATCAGGATGGGTTTCGCCCCCGTAGGCCCGCCCCGAGAGGAGATTTGACCAATCAGGGGGTGTTCCAGGCCGGGGTGACCCATCCAGAAGTGGTTCGTGTGACCCCTCTAAGAACTCCTCCCACTGCCCTCTACCAATCACGATGGGTTTTGGCTGCATAGGACAGCCCTGAGAGCAGGTTTGACCAATCGGGGGTGTTCCAGGGTGGGGTGACCCCCCAGGAGTGGGTCCTGTGACCCCTCTAAGAACTCCTACCAGTGCCCTCTGCCAATCAGAGTGCAGTACCATCACCCCGTAAGTCCCAGCACCGAGGCAGAAGAGGCCCTCTTTTACCCAGAACGCGTGCTTTAGAGATCATGGAGACATGGACTCCTTCACCACCCCCGTGAGAACTTCAGACTTTGTTTTAGCCCCGAGAGCCTTTGGACTTGTGTGGGAAAAGCGCTACATCAGCGACAGTTGCAAAGAGGGCCCTTTGACTCAGCCGTTGATGGATACGCTGGAACCCGAAACCCAAACCCTCGTGAGGCACCCCAATGAGCGTGACCGCCTCTCATTGTCCGCTCCCCTAGAGGAGGAAGGCGAACGCAGCTCGGGGGAGTCACCGGAGGACAAGGTGAATGGAAAAGACATCACTCAGGTAAATGAATGATTAAGAAGTGACGGTTGATGATGGGGTGTAATGGGTTAGGAACCGCGGGGTTGCGTAAATCTAAAAACAAGCCGTGGGGGGCTTACACTGCTTCTTTTCTGAAAATCTCTCAACAGCTCGACGATGCCTTTATCAAGGCCTTTGAGAACCAACCACACAAACACAACTCCAGTTCCTCAGCGGCCACCACCACACCAAGCCCTGAGAAAACTGTGTGCGCGAAAATGCCCATATTCACAAACCCGGAGCATGCGCTCTAGGTGTGTGAATAAAAAACCAAGGACTGACAAACCATTCTCCCAACACCATAAACTCGTCACAGCTTCCCCATAGTCTAGTGTTTGGGAAAAGTATGATGCTTCATTCAGAAAACTGATGAAGATTTGGGGAAAATATGATGCTTTGTTCAGAATACTGGTGGCTGCTATATCCTCAGGGGGTCTAAAAGAAAGGAGGGCTGGAAAGACCCTACTTATAAAGGCCAAAATGCCGTTAGCCTTCTTGGCAACAAGGGCACACTGTTGACTCATATCCAGCTTCTCATCCACTGTAATCCCTAGGTCCTTTTCTGCAAAACTGCTGCCTAGCCACTCGGTCCCTAGTCTGTAACAGTGCATGGGATTCTTCCATCCTAAGTGCAGGACTCTGCACTTGTCCTTGTTGAACCTCGTCAGGTTTCTTTTGGCCCAGTCCTCTAAGATCCTCCAGTGTATCTACCACTCCTCCCAGTTTAGTGTCATCTGCAAACTTGCTGAGGGTGCAGTCCACGCCATCCTCCAGATCATTAATGAAGATATTGAACAAAACCGGCCCCAGGACCGACCCTTGGGGCACTCCGCTTGAAACCGGCTGCCAACTAGACATGGAGCCATTGATCACTACCCGTTGAGCCCGACAATCTAGCCAGCTTTCTATCCAGCTTATAGTCCATTCATCCAGCCCATACTTCTTTAACTTGCTGGCAAGAATACTGTGGGAGACCGTATCAAAAGCTTTGCTAAAGTCAAGGAATAACACGTCCACAGCTTTCCCCTCATCCACAGAGCCAGTTATCTCCTCATAGAAGGCAATTAGGTTAGTCAGGCATGACTTGCCCTTGGTGAATCCATGCTGACTGTTCCTGATCACTTTCCTCTCCTCTAAGTGCTTCAGAATTGATTCCTTCAGGACCTGCTCCATGATTTTTCCAGGGACTGAGGTGAGGCTGACTGGCCTGTAGGTCCCCGGATCCTCCTTCCCTTTTTTAAAGATGGGCACTACAGTAGCCTTTTTCCAGTCATCTGGGACCTCCCCCGATCGCCATGATTTTTCAAAGATAATGGCCAATGGCTCTGCAATCACATCCGCCAACTCCTTTAGCACCCTCGGATGCAACGCATCCGTCCCCATGGATTTGTGCTCATCCAGCTTTTCTAAATAGTCCCGAACTACTTCTTTCTCCACAGAGGGCTGGTCACCTCCTCCCCATACTGTGCTGCCCAGTGCAGCAGTCTGGGAGCTGACTTTGTTTGTGAAGACAGAGGCAAAAAAAGCATTGAGTACATTAGCTTTCTCCACATCCTCTGTCACTAGGTTCCCTCCCTCATTCAGCAAGGGGCCCACCCTTTCCTTGACTTTCTTCTTGTTGCTAACATACCTGAAGAAACCCTTCTTGTTACTTTTAACATCTCTCGCTAGCTGCAACTCCAAGTGTGATTTGGCCTTCCTGATTTCACTCCTGCATGCCTGAGCAATATTTTTATACTCCTCCCTGGCCATTTGTCCAATTTTCCACTTCTTGTAAGCTTCTTTTTTTGCCTTTAAGATCAGCAAGGATTTCACTGTTAAGCCAAGCTGGTCGCCTGCCATATTTACTATTCTTCCTACACATCGGGATGTTTTTTTCCTGCAACCTCAATAAGGATTCTTTAAAATACAGCCAGCTCTCCTGGACTCCTTTCCCTCTCATGTTATTTTCCCAGGGGATCCTGCCCATCAGCTCCCTGAGGGAGTCAAAGTCTGCTTTTCTGAAGTCCAGGGTCTGTATTCTGCCGCTCTCCTTTCTTCCTTGTGTCAGGATCCTGAACTCGACCATCTCATGGTCACTGCCTCTCAGATTTTTCTGCAGTTTCATACCAGAGCTCTGAGCTGTCATACTGCTCTCTGACATACAATGCAACTCCCCCACCTTTTCTGCCCTGCCTGTCCTTCCTGAACAGTTTATATCCATCCATGACAGTGCTCCAGTCATGTGAGTTATCGCACCAAGTCTCTGTTATTCCAATCACATCATAGCTCCTTGACTGTGCCAGGACTTCCAGTTCTCCCTGCTTGTTTCCCAGGCTTCTTGCATTTCTGTACAGGCACTTAAGATAACTCACTGATTGTCCTGCTTTCTCAGTCTGAGACGGGAGTCTTCTCCTCTTGCACTCTCCTGTTTGGGCTTCCTCCCGGTATCCGATTTCCCCACTTACCTCAGGGCTTTGGTCTCCATCCCCCGGTGAACCTAGTTTAAAGCCCTCCTCACTAGGGTAGCCATCCTGCTTGCAAGATGCTCTTCCCTCTCTTCGTTAGGTGGAGCCTGTCTCTGCCTAGCAATCCTTCTTCTTGGAGCAGCATCCCATGGTCAAAGAATCCAAACCCTTCTCTCTGACACCATCTGCGTAGCCATTCGTTGATTTCCATGACTCAATGGTCTCTACCCTGGCCTTTTCCCTGCACAGGGAGGATGGACGAGAACACCACTTGCACCTCAAACTCCTTTATCCTTCTTCCCAGAGCCACGTAGTCTGCAGTGATCCGCTCAAGGTCATTCTTGGCAGTATCGTTGGTGCCCAAGTGGAGAAGCAGGAAGGGGTAGTGTCTGAGGGCCTGATGAGTCTCGGCAGTCTCTCCGTCTCATCGTGAATCCTAGCCCCTGGCAAGCAGCAGACCTCTCGGTTTTCTCGGTCGGGGCAGCAGATAGATGACTCAGTCCCCCTGAGGAGAGAGTCCCCGACCACCACCACCACCCTTCTCCTTCTCTTGGGAGCGGTGGTTGTGGAACCCCCGTCCCTAGGACAGTGCATCTCGTGCCTTCCAATTGGTGGAGTCTCCTTCTGCTCCCTTCTCTCAGATGTATCATTGTGACGGTGCTGCCCGTGGGAGCCAGCTGAGGTCACTCAATCAGGGTGAACTGGAAACCAAACCGGGCAGACAAACCCCAAATGCTGGTGGTTATGCCAATACTTAGATTTACCAACCAGCACAAAACAGCTTCTGTAGCACCTCACTGGTTACTCAGAGTCCAACCCACGTAGTTCCCTTAAAGTGCCCAGCCTCAGGCCTCCATCCAGACACACCTGTCAAACATATGCTGATGATTCCTGAAAATCTTATCTCATCATATAAAAGAAAAGGTTCTTCCAATCCCAAAGGATCAGCCACACACCCAGGTCCAATTATAACTTAGATCTTAACCCAAAATACACGCTACAGCCAATTCTTATTAACTAAGCTAAAATTTATTAAAAAAGAAAAAAGAGAGAGAGTGTTGGTTAAAAGATCAATATACAGACAGACTTGAATTCACTTCTTGAGGTTCAGATACACAGCAGAGATGAGCTTGTAGTTGCCAAAAGTCCTTTTAGAAATAGTCCAGAGGTTATAGTCCAATGTCCATATTCAGGGTGACTCCAGTCAGTGACTGGGGATCTCAATCCTTGTGGCTTAAGGTTTCCCCCTCTTGAAACCCAAAGCAGATCTGAGATGAAGCAGGATCGTGTCCCAGGCTTCTTATACATTTCCAGCAGCCTTTCGGCCTGAGAAAACAATGGGCTTAACTCCTTCTCCCAAACATCCTGGCAATTAGCACAGGGTAATTTATCCATTAAACAGTTCAGATACAGGTTACCACAACCTTCAAAGAGACACATAGACAATAATACTATTTCACTCAAGTATCATCATAAATGTTAATATTCCTTTTTTGATCTTTGAATGCAGACTATAGCAATAGACAAGACTTGTTCAGGGCCGCCCAGAGGATTCCGGGGGCCCGGGGTCTTCGGCGGCGGGGGGCCCCGCTTCGGCAGTAAGTCGGCGGCGGCGGGATCCTTCTGTTCTGGGACCCGCTGCCAAAGTGCCCCAAAGACCCACGGCAGGGACCCCCCCGCCGCCGAATTACTGCCGAAGCGGGACCCGCCGCGCGAAGTGCAGCCCCTGCCGCGGGTCTTCGGGGCACTTCGGCGGTGGGTCCTGGAACGGACGGACACCCCCCCCCACTGCCGAATTACCGCTGAAGACCCGGCTGCACTCCGGCGGCGGGTCTCGCTTCGGCGATAATGCGGCGGGGGGGGTGTCCTTCTGTCCCAGAGAGGAAGGACCCCTGGCCAGCGAAGACTGGGAGCGAAGAAGCTCCGGGGGCCCGGGCCCCGCGAGAGTTTTCTGGGGCCCCCGGAGCGAGTGAAGGACCCCGCTCCAGGGGCCCGAAAAACTTTCGTGGGGGGCCCCTGCTGGGCCCGGGGCCTGGGGCAAATTGCCCCACTTGCCCCCCCCCCGGGCGGCCCTGGACTTGTTTGCTTACATCACAAGCCCTGAGCAAACATCTACCCTTTTACCGCTAACAATGCAGACTTGCATTTCAAAGCTCTATTAATTTACAGATCTTCCTAACCCGTCCTTAATGTTCACCCATGGGTCAGGTCAGTCTGTGAGTCGATTAACTCTTTCTGGCCCTGTCACCTTTCAATGAAATGTTATACCACACTCATAACGTCACAATCATCTAGTCCACTCTCCACATTAGTACCTGTGGAAAGAACATGAAAACGGTTGCTCATCTGCATCTCCATTGCTGGTACACGGACGCTCCTCTTTCTTCTTCTGGAGGTCACATGCTGCCAAATTTCTTCACCGTCCCTCTCTCCCCTCTGCCCAACCTGCTCCGATTCTTCAGGACGTTGTGCCTGTAGAAGCATATCCTGACGTCTGTCCAGGAAATCTTCATTTTCTCTTATGAAACGCAGGGTCGATACTTGTTTCTCCAGACCTCGAACCTTCTCTTCCAATATGGAGACCAGCTTGCACTTTGTACAGACAAAGTCGCTTCTGTCCTGTGGAAGAAAGACAAGCATGGCACAACCTGTGCAGGTTACACCACCTGAACGCTCACCTTCCATAATTTCTTCCTTCTAAGAGCTTCCTCGGCTGTTGCAGCAACTCACAGAAGCCCTCAAGATGAAAGCCTCAGTGGGCTCTCCCCAGGCAAACTCCCTCTGTTCTCCTCTCAGCTGCTTCGCTGCTGCCTGCCTTTTTATAGCCGTCGGGCCCACTCAAGTCCCACCTGGAACAAAGCCCTCCCAATTCACACTGTTCAAACAAACAATCAAGCACACGGTCCAACTGACAAACCCTAAACGCCAAATGGCTAAACTGTTTTTAAATTCTCTGTGGGGTAAATTTGGCCAAAGAACAAACCTACCCAACAGCTGCATGGTGAGAGACCCTGATGAACGCTTTCAGTACCTGAAAGTGGGTACGAAGTGGGGATTCACCCACGAAAGCTCATGCTCCAATACGTCTGTCAGTCTATCAGGTGCCACAGGACTCTCTGCTGCTTTTACAGATCCAGACTAACACGGCTCCCCTCTGATACTCTTTCAGTACCTGTTTTCCCCCAGTTACGAGGTTTCATCCTGCGAGTTTATCGACGATGAAACCGCGTGTGTGTCTTCGAAGCTCGCAAAAGACCAGTGCTCTGTCTCTGGCAATACCCACGTCTTCATAGCCTGTTTCACCACCGCTTATGCCTGCTTAGAACTATACAACCTCCTAGACAGGTTGCAAGAGCGGTGCCTGTACCACGACACTGACTCGTGATATTTGTGAAAAGGGAGGGTGACTGGAATCCCCCTCTGGGGGATTATTTAGGGGACCTCACAAGCGATTATTTTTATTAAAAAAATAATAATCTGTGTCCTTTTTTCTGAATTGGTCATTTTTATTTTTTAAAACAAACCCCAAACATCAATTGTCTTTAATCCCCTCCCCTGGGGGGCTTTATTGGGTAATAGGGCTATGAAAATCATTGCAAAATGCACGTCTGGGCTTGTTGAAGCACGTGTTGAGCAAGGCTAGGCATGCCCAAGGAATATCTCATCGGTAAACGTCTGTTCATAACCTTTTGAAAAGCTCCTTTGGTTTTAAATAGTCTCACATGGTCGCCTTTTCTAAAAGAGGCAACAACCGGTTTTATTTTAAAACCATCTCTGTAAACCGTTTTCCACACCTTCCGAGAATTTGAAGGGTTAACATCAGCGGGTCTGGTACGTAGAGTTCTGTGAAAACTCTGGTTGTAACTCTTTATAAACTCAGGTAACACGTCAATGTAGCAAAAGGTGATATGGGCTGTAAAATATCTCCACATCCTCTACAACCCCTGCTTTGACTTCCTTATTAGTAACACACTGGTGAACTCCATGCCGCTGTAACAATCTGCTTAAAGGTTTGTTTAAAAATTCTTTCCCCCGATCGGTTTGTAATTTTTGAGGCATGCGACCTTTGCTGAAAATAGCTTTAAAGGCCTTGGATACCTCACCACACGTCTGGTCTTTTAGGCCTGAGGCCCAGGCAGATTTGGATAGAACGTCTGTCACTGTTAAGATGGACTTAAAACCGATGTTGCATTTGGAGAACCGATGCATCTTCACCGAATCTGCCTGCCATTGCGCATCCACATCTGACCCAATGGTCTTGTTTCTTTTAAAACGTATTCGAGCCGGTTTGTGTAAAGTGTAAGCGTTTTACGAGGCTTTTTGGCCACTTGAAAAAGAAGGGTCACCCGCCGAAGCTCCCAACTTCCCTGGGGGTGTAATATATTTTCTTTAACAGAGCTGCTGATGTAGACATGACTGTTACTGGCACCGTCTTTTACTAACACAAATCTGTAAGTTCTCAAAGGCCTCTAGAGAGACATCGAGCTGTTGAGAGATTTTCAGAAAAAGAAGCAGTGTAAGCCCCCCACTGCTTGTTTTTAGATTTACACAACCCCACGGTTCCTAACCCATTACACCCCATCATCAACCGTCACTTCTTATTCATTCATTTACCTGAGTGATGTCTTTTCCGTTCACCTTGTCCTCCAGTGACTCCCCCGAGCTGCATTCGCCTTCCTCCTCCAGGGCAGTGGACAATGAGAGGCGGTCACGCTCATTGGGGTGCTTCACGAGGGTCTGGGTTTTGGGTTCCGGCGTATCCATCAACGGCTGAGTCAAAGGGCCCTCGTCGCAACTCTCGCTGATGTAGCGCTTTTCCCACACAAGTCCAAAGGCCTCGGGGCTAAAACAAAGTCTGAAGTTCTCACGGGGGTGGTGAAGGAGTCCATGTCGCCATGATCTCCAGAGCACGCGGTCTGGGTAAGAGGGCCTCTTCTGCCCCGGCGCTGGGACTTATGGGGTGATGGTGCTGCGCTCTGATTGGCAGAGGGCGCTGGGAGGAGTTCTTAGAGGTGTCACACGACCCTCTTCTGGGCGGGTCACCCCAACCCAGAACACCCCCGATTGGTCAAACCTGCTCTCGGGGTGCTCCTATGTGGCTGAAACCCATTGTGATTGGTAGAGGTCAGTGGGAGGAGTTCTTAGAGAGGTCACACGAACCACTTCCGGACGGGTCACCCCGCCCCAGAACACCCCTGATTGGTCAAATCTCCTCTCAGGGCGGGCCTACAGGGGCAAAGCCCATCCTGATTGGTAGAGGGCAGTGGGAGGAGTTCTTAGAGGGGTCACATGGCACACTTTGCTTCCGGTCATGTGTCCGCCTCAACCCCGGAAGTAATATCCCCCAGGGGTGGGACTTCCAGTGACAGATGGTCGGGGCTTAAGGGTCAAGGGGCAGGGTTTAGGGGCCAAGGGGCAGGGTTAGGGTTTGATTGATGGAAGGGCCCTTATACTCCCTCCGGTTCCCATGCTACTGAATCCCACCCTGCCAGCAGGCCCACTAACAGAAGGGCCCACAAATTCCACCATCTCCCTACCATCCAGCGGGCCTGGTAAGCATGGGCCAAAGTGGCTGAGAACAATGGCGTGTTGTCCTGGGACACAGAGACTGACGTATAAGAGACTCTCCTTGGGGTGTGACGTTTAACCCCGGATTCCAAGATGAATGCGGGGCCTGGGGCTTGGACGAGACTGATGGTGTGAACAGCTCACTGGATTTGTTACTTGACCTCCTCTGGTTCAAGAATCAATCCTTCCTAGGCAGATGCATGGCCAAAGTCTCTTCCTTACAGATGTTTTGGCCACATGTGTGAATAAAAGCCAACAATCCATGGAGGAGGAGAACAGCAAACCCTCTACGTTTTCAGAAGCTGACGTGGTGCTAGACATCGAAGGGAGGCAGCAGTGGGGTGAAATGCCCCAGAGATGTTTATACTAGCGGATGGAAAGCAGGGGACTCCATGGGGCACTTGGTTTGCACAGGGCTCAGAAGAGAAACTTCCTAGGAGATAAGGGGCAGGGCTTTCCTGGGGTGATGGAAAGATGGAGTTTGGCATTTCCAAGTTGGCAGACACAAGACCCGAGGAAGGGGCTGGGGCAGGAAGGAAGTGAGGCCCTTGACCCAAAGAGCGAAAGAAGGCGAGATCTGCCACAGACCCGAGGGGAGTGCCAGCCACATGGAGTATGTGTGTTGCCGGCCCAGAGGGCCCGAGGGGGCAACAGCGGGGTTCGTTGCCCGGCGTGCGTCGCACTAATTAACACACCAGGGTGGAGAAGCAAACCAAGTTTATGCAAGATCTTGAAAAGGCGCTAGGAGAAGCAATATCTCAAATCAAGCGCACTGATAAAAGCAAGTTCCCCTTTTTATATTCCAAGTTGTCTGTACTGGCCTTTGTTTCTCCCTGTCTCCCCCTTCCTCCCTCCCCTTGCAGCAGATACATTAAGCAATAAATTGTAGCTTGTTAGAAACCTTCCCATTCGCATGTTTCTCTCTGGCCTTTACGACACAGACGCATGCAGACTTCCCCCCCTTCTCCCCCGTATCACTGCCGCTTTTTGCTGTTTCGAGCTGTACTGCAGCTGCGAGCTAAGAAAGCTGACACTTACACATTTTTGCTTTTTGGCTGTTAGCAGTTTCGGCTGGTTAAAGTTCACAACGTGGAAGAACTTTGGTTCACTCAGGCCTAGAGCAAGAAGACTTCATCGACACTCGTGGTCTTTCATCCTCCCGAGTTACCTAGATTTATGCCTAGTGACACCAACAACTGTGACCCCCATTTCCCCTCTCTCCAGCACGCCATCCAAGAGCTGAGATGTCCTGGGGCTGGGGTGTCGGAGCAGGGGAGGAAGTTGCTAATAATGAAAGGAGGCTTTAGTATAATGAATGGCCACAGCCAAGCTGTGGAAAACAGATCGCAAGACCTGAGGCTTGGATAGCTGAGGTGCCCTGCAACTTAAACCCCAGTCCACTGCGCCTGCATTCCACATATTAGCTGAGCTCCCTGGGCTCGAGTCCTGCAGCCCAGGAACGGAGCAAGGCCGAGGTCTGGAGAGCAGAACGTGAGCCATCTACCGAGTGGCTGGAGAGAAGGTTCTGCTAACCCCCTTCGAGAGGCTGGTACTGTTACAGCAGGACTCTCCGGCCTTAAAGGGACAGCAGCCTCAAGCACAAACAACCCATTGGCTAGCCATCCCCAGCATCACTGGGCGGGGGGAGAGGCTGGATGGGGTGGCACTAGGGCCCAGGGAAGGTGTAGTAGCTGATACCTCTACAAGCTGCTTCTCAAGCCTGGGAATTATTGAGGTATCTAGCCCAAGGGACCTGATGAGATCAACTTCTGACAACACCAAGTACTGCTTGGTTTGCCCCAAGCCAGAAAGGCCTGGGAAGGTTATGGGTCTATTACAGGAGGGGATGGGTGAGGTTCTTTGGCCTGCAAGGTGAAGGAGCTCAGGCTAGATGATCCCAATGGTCCCGCCTGGCCTTAAAGTCTATGAGAAACTGTAACGATGCTGGTTCTGGCGGGACCCAACTGAGAGTGCCCATTCAGGACAAATTGCTTAACACAGGGCACTTACAGCCCAAGGCTGGGGTTTTTCCACCTCTAAGGCAAACCAAACCAGCCAGACAAAGAAGACTTTGGTCTCACCCCACTGGCTAACCACAAGTCACACAAGCAATTCCCTTAGACACTCCAGTCTCCCAGTATCACCACCAGTGCCACTTGTCATGGGGATGAATGGTTATGAAAACCAACACCCCAATAAAAGAAAAAAGGTTCCCTCAATCCCAAAGAATCAAGCCCCAGCCCCAGGTCAATATACACATCAGATCTTACCCACAAAACACGCTGTTGCCAGTCCTTTAGAATCGAAAATCTAAAGGTTTATTCATAAAAGGAAAAAGATCTAGATGAGAGCTAGAATCGGTTAAATGGAATCAATTACATGCAGTAATGGGAAAGTTCTTGGTTCAAGCTTGTAGCAGCGATGAAATAAACTGCAGGTTCAAATCAAGTCTCTGGAACATCCACAGCTGGGATGGGTCATTCAATCCTTTGTTCAGAGCATCAGTTTGTAGCAAAGTCCCTTCAGAGGTAAGAAGCAGGATTGAAGACCAGATGGAGATGAGGCATTAGTCTTATATAGGCTTTTCCAGGTGTAAGAACCTCTTTGTTCTTACTGTGGAAAATTACAGCAAAATGGAGTCTGGAGTCACATGGGCAAGTCCCTGCACTTTGCTGAGTTACAAGGCGTATCTGCCTGCTCTCCATGGGTCAGTTGTAGCTGATGGTCCTTAATAGGCCACCACGCAGGCTAGGCAGAGCTAACACCAACTTGATTTGCAATAAATACTTGCTATAAATTTGTTATTACTAATGAAAATTTTTGTAACTAATGTGTTGCTATTACCAAGAACTGTAAGAATGTGCAATGTGCCTAATCTTTTGGAAAATCCCTTGAACACGTTAAGAGGAATACACGAGAACACACTTTATGTTAGAAGGCCTTGTAATGCTAATGTTGCACTGTTAATGCCTGTAAACAGTCTTGGAACTTTTCACAGGGAAAAGACGTTCCAGACCTGATGTGCGGTATGAAAGGGAAAACTGAGGCACGCGACCATATTGCTTTCACGGCCAAATGCCAAGATTCCTGTACTATGAACAACAGGCGAACAGGGGCTGCTAGCAGAGAGTTTCGCAAGGGAGTTTGGAAGGGGAGTGGGAAGGGAGCGGGAGTCCCTCGTCGGTCCTAACCCTTCCCCTGTAGTCCCCTTAAAACCTATAAACCAAACCCCATTTCAAAACTCCATTCTGTAAACCACCCTAGGAGACAATGCAGGCTGAAGCCCAGCAGCAGAGTGGGGCTATCCAGTTTATTGCGCTGAGTGTTGCATGTATGATTACCTGCCCTGTGGGCGGGTGGCGTATGTGTGCAGTTGGTGCAAGGAGTTCCTGGCCCTCAGAGACCACGTACGGACTTTGGAGGCCAGGGTGGCGGAACTGGAGGAGCTAAGGGAGGCAGAGAGGTATGTGGATGAGGCTTTCCGGGACACTGTAGAATTGTCCCACCTCCGCTCAGACAGCCCCTGTGCTGTTGAGGAGGAAGAACGGCCCAGGGAAGCAGAGCAGTCAATGGGAGCAGAGGGAAACCTTCCCGTAGTTGGGACCCTCCTTCCAGATGGTGCTGGGGTTGCCTCTCGCACTGGGGTTGCCTCTCCGGGGGAGGGAACTCCAGTTTCTAGGAAAAGGCAGGTGTTAGTAATGGGAGATTCGATCATTAGAAACGTAGATAGCTGGGTTTGTGATGACCGGGAGAACCGTATGGTGACTTGCCTGCCTGGTGCGAAGGTTGCGGATCTCTTGAGGCATCTAGACAGACTTATGTGTAGTGCTGGGGAGGAGCCGGCGGTCGTGGTACATGCAGGTACCAATGACATAGGGAAGGGTAGGAGAGATGTCCTGGAAGCCAAATTTAGGCTGCTAGGGAAGAGACTGAAATCCAGGACCTCTATGGTGGCATTCTCAGAAATGCTCCCAGTTCCACGCGCAGGGCCGGGTAGGCAGGCAGAGCTTCAGAGTCTCAATGCGTGGATGAGACGATGGTGTAGAGAGGAGGGGTTCGCGTTCATTAGGAACTGGGGAAACTTCTGGGATGGGAGGAGCCTATACAGGAGAGATGGGCTCCACCTAAACCAAAGTGGAACCAGACTGCTGGCACTAAACATTAAAAAGGTTGTAGAGCAGTTTTTAAACTAGGAGATGGGGGAAAGCCGACTGCTGCAGAGGAGCATGTGGATTGGACAGAGACTTCTCTTAGGGGAGAGTCTGATGATAGAGAATCTCCAGGTTATAGTCAGGAGCAGAGAATGGAAGAGGATAATGTAAGGGCCGGATCAGATGATAAACAGTCACATAAAAAAGAATCTGGCACATCAGAAAAGGGAAGACAAATAAACAGGGACAAGTTTTTAAAGTGCTTGTACACAAATGCCAGAAGTCTAAATAATAAGATGGGTGAACTAGAGTGCCTTGTGATAAAGGAGGATATAGATATAATAGGCATCACAGAAACCTGGTGGACTGAGAGCAATCAATGGGACACAATCATTCCGGGGTACAAAATATATCGGAAGGACAGAACAGGTCGTGCAGGGGGAGGAGTGGCACTATATGTGAAAGAAAATGTAGATTCAAATGAAGTAAAAATCTTAAGCGAATCCACATGTTCCATAGAATCTCTATGGATAGAAAAGTCATGCTCTAATAAGAATACAAGAACATAAGAAAGGCCGTACCGGGTCAGACCAAAGGTCCATCTAGCCCAGTATCTGTCTACCGACAGTGGCCAATGCCAGGTGCCCCTGAGGGAGTGAACCTAACAGGCAATGATCAAGTGATCTTCCTCCTGCCATCCATCTCCATCCTCTGACGAACAGAGGCTAGGGACACCATTCTTACCCATCCTGGCTAATAGCCATTTATGGACTTAGCCACCATAAATTTATCCAGTCCCCTTTTAAACATTGTTATAGTCCTAGCCTTCACAACCTCCTCAGGTAAGGAGTTCCACAAGTTGACTGTGCGCTGCGTGAAGAAGAACTTCCTTTTATTTGTTTTAAACCTGCTGCCTATTAATTTCATTTGGTGACCCCTAGTTCTTGTATTATGGGAATAAGTAAATAACTTTTCCTTATCCACTTTCTCAACATCACTCATGATTTTATATACCTCTATCATGTCCCCCCTTAGTCTTCTCTTTTCCAAACTGAAGAGTCCTAGCCTCTTTAATCTTTCCTCATATGGGACCCTCTCTAAACCCCTAATCATTTTAGTTGCTCTTTTCTGAACCCTTTCTAGTGCTAGAATATCTTTTTTGAGGTGAGGACACCACATCTGTACACAGTATTCGAGATGTGGGCGTACCATGGATTTATATAAGGGCAATAATATATTCTCAGTCTTATTCTCTGTCCCCTTTTTAATGATTCCTAACATCCTGTTTGCTTTTTTGACCGCCTCTGCACACTGCCTGGACATCTTCAGAGAACTATCCACGATAACTCCAAGATCTTTTTCCTGACTCGTTGTAGCTAAATTAGCCCCCATCATGTTGTATGTATAGTTGGGGTTATTTTTTCCAATGTGCATTACTTTACATTTATCCACATTAAATTTCATTTGCCATTTTGTTGCCCAATCACTTAGTTTTGTGAGATCTTTTTTAAGTTCTTCACAATCTGCTTTGGTCTTAACTATCTTGAGCAGTTTAGTATCATCTGCAAACTTTGCCACCTCACTGTTTACCCCTTTCTCCAGATCATTTATGAATAAATTGAATAGGATTGGTCCTAGGACTGACCCTTGGGGAACACCACTAGTTACCCCTCTCCATTCTGAGAATTTACCATATTATATATATTATATATTTACCATAATATAACATTTGGGATCTATTATCGACCACCTGACCAGGGCAGTGATAGTGATGATGAAATGCTAAGGGAAATTAGAGAGGCTATCAAAATTAACAACCCAATAATAGTGGGGGATTTCAATTATCCCCATATTGACTGGGAACATTTCACTTCAGGATGAAATGCAGAGATAAAATTTCTTGATACTTTAAATGACTGCTTCATGGAGCAGCTGGTACGGGAACCCACAAGGAGAGAGGCAACTCTAGATTTAATCCTGAGTGGAGCGCAGGAGCTGGTCCAAGAGGTAACTATAGCAGGACCGCTTGGAAATAGTGACCATAATACAATAGCATTCAACATCCCTGTGGTGGGAAGAACATCTCAACTGCCCAACACTGTGGCCTTTAATTTCAAAAGGGGGAACTATACAAAAATGAGGGGGTTAGTTAGACAAAAGTTAAAAGGTACAGTGACTAAAGTGAAATCCCTGCAAGTTGCATGGGCCCTTTTTAAAGACACCATAATAGAGGCCCAACTTCAATGTATACCCCAAATTAAGAAAAACAGTAAAAGAACTAAAAAAGAGCCACCGTGGCTTAACAACCATGTAAAAGAAGCAGTGAGAGATAAAAAGACTTCCTTTAAAAAGTGGAAGTCAAATCCTAGTGAGGCAAATAGAAAGGAGCACAAACACTGCCAACTTAAGTGCAAGAGTGTAATAAGAAAAGCCAAAGAGGAGTTTGAAGAACGGCTAGCCAAAAACTCCAAAGGTAATAACAAAATGTTTTTTAAGTACATCAGAAGCAGGAAGCCTGCTAAACAACCAGTGGGACCCCTGGATGATCGAGATACAAAAGGAGCGCTTAAAGACGATAAAGTAATTGCGGAGAAACTAAATGGATTCTTTGCTTCAGTCTTCACGGCTGAGGATGTTAGGGAGATTCCCAAACCTGAGCCGGCTTTTGTAGGTGACAAATCTGAGGAACTGTCACAGACTGAAGTGTCACTAGAGGAGGTTTTGGAATTAATTGATAAACTCAACATTAACAAGTCACCGGGACCAGATGGCATTCACCCAAGAGTTCTGAAAGAACTCAAATGTGAAGTTGCGGAACTATTAACTAAGGTTTGTAACCTGTCCTTTAAATCGGCTTCGGTACCCAATGGCTGGAAGTTAGCTAATGTAATGCCAATATTTAAAAAGGGCTCTAGAGGTGATCCCAGCAATTACAGACCGGTAAGTCTAACATCGGTACTGGGCAAATTAGTTGAAACAATAGTCAAGAATAAAATTGCCAGACACATAGAAAAACAAATTGTTGAGCAGTAGTCAACATGGTTTCTGTAAAGGGAAATCGTGTCTTCCTAATCTATTGGAGTTCTTTGAAGGGGTCAACAAACATGTGGACAAGGGGGATCCGGTGCACATAGTGTACTTAGATTTCCAGAAAGCCTTTGACAAGGTCCTTCACCAAAGGCTCTTACGTAAATTAAGCTGTCATGGGATAAAAGGGAAGGTCCTTTCATGGACTGAGAACTGGTTAAAAGACAGGGAACAAAGGGTAGGAATTAATGGTCAATTCTCAGAATGGAGAGGGGTAACTAGTGGTGTTCCTCAAGGGTCAGTCCTAGGACCAATCCTATTCAATTTATTCATAAATGATCTGGAGAAAGGGGTAAACAGTGAGGTGGCAAAGTTTGCAGATGATACTAAACTGCTCAAGATAGTTAAGACCAAAGCAGATTGTGAAGAACTTAAAAAAGATCTCACAAAACTAAGTGATTGGGCAAAAAAATGGCAAATGAAATTTAATGTGGATAAATGTAAAGTAATGCACATTGGAAAAAATAACCCCAACTATACATACAATATGATGGGGGCTAATTTAGCTACAACGAGTCAGGAAAAAGATCTTGGCGTCATCGTGGATAGTTCTCTGAAGATGTCCAGGCAGTGTGCAGAGGCGGTCAAAAAAGCAAACAGGATGTTAGGAATCATTAAAAAGGGGATAGGGAATAAGACTGAGAATATCTTATTGCCCTTATATAAATCCATGATATGCCCACATCTCGAATACTGTGTACAGATGTGGTGTCCTCACCTCAAAAAAGATATTCTAGCACTAGAAAAGGTTCAGAAAAGGGCAACTAAAATGATTAGGGGGTTAGAGAGGGTCCCATACGAGGAAAGATTAAAGAGGCTAGGACTCTTCAGCTTGGAAAAGAGGAGACTAAGGGGGGACATGATAGAGGTATATAAAATCATGAGTGATGTTGAGAAAGTGGATAAGGAAAAGTTATTTACTTATTCCCATAATACCAGAACTAGGGGTCACCAAATGAAATTAATAGGCAGCAGGTTTAAAACAAATAAAAGGAAGTTCTTCTTCGCGCAGCGCACAATCAACTTGTGGAACTCCTTACCTGAGGAGGTTGTTAAGGCTAGGACTATAACAATGTTTAAAAGGGAACTGGATAAATTCATGGTGGCTAAGTCCATAAATGGCTATTAGCCAGGATGGGTAAGAATGGTGTCCCTAGCCTCTGTTCATCAGAGGATGGGGATGGATGGCAGGAGAGAGATCACTTGATCATTGCCTGTTAGGTTTACTCCCTCTGGGGCACCTGGTGTTGGCCACTGTCGGTAGACAGATGCTGGGCTGGATAGACCTTTGGTCTGACCCGGTATGGCCGTTCTTATGTTCTTATTAATATCTACATTGGTTTGCTGTTAATTGGGTTCCAAACATTGGCCAGAGCTTGAACGGATAAAGTAGCTGTTTTCTTTAGCTCTTGGCAAGATCACATGAAACATACAGGAACCATGCTGCAAAAGCTAACCAAGTTATACCTTGAGTTTGGAAACAGATTCAATCATGTTATTGAACATGGCCGGCCAATGAGGGAGCCAGGAGCCCAGGGTCCCGTCCTCCATCTGAGGGGAGCTGCCTGAGGTGAGCAGGGCAGAGCTAAGGGGAGAGCATCAGCCAGAGATGGGGGAGCTGGAGCAGCCGGGAGCTGGGGCAGCGCAGACCAGCCGCGCCGTCGGGGAGCCAGGGCCGACCTGCAGTGAGGAGCTGCGGGGCCAGAGCCCGGACTGCGGGTGCGGATTGGATTGGACACTCGGGTCATATGACTTGACTTCTGTTCCCTGATTGGATGAGCAGAACTCCAAGAAATCTGATTGCTAGTGTGAATGCTCTCCTTTCCTTATTCAGAATTTATATTCGGGGAATATAATGTACTATCGAGGAGGCAGTGTGTTCCAATGGGCAGAGCACTGGCTGGGCAGTCAGGAGACCTCAGTGCAGTCCCAGTTCCGCCACTGACCTGTTGCATGAGCCTGGATGAGTCGCCTCTCTGTACCTCAGTTTCCCCATGTGTTTAATAGTCTACTAATCCATACTGTCCTTTGAAAGGTGCTTTCATAGATTCCAAAGCCAGAATGCTGCATCACACAGGCCAGAAAACTTCCCCCAAATCATTCTTGGAGCAGATCTCTTAGAAAAACATCCACTCTGGATTTAAAAGTTGTCAGTGATGGAGAATCCACTACAACCTTTGGTTAATTGTTCCAATGATTAATTACTCTCACCAATATAAATAGATGCCTTATTTCAAGTCTGAATTTGTTTCATTTCAACTTCCAGACTTTGGAACAAGATATACCTTTCTCTGCTAGACTGAAGAGCCCATTATTAAATATTTGTTCCCCATGTAGGTACTTACAGACTGTAATCAAGTCGCATCTTAGCCCTTCTTTTTCTTTAACTAAATAGATTGAGCTCTTTGAGTGTCACTATAAGGCATATTTTCTAATCCTTTAATCATTCTCATAGCTCTTCCCTGAACCCTCTGATCCCTGACCATAGAGGTCTCCTTGTGTCCCTTTGCTTCCCTTATCAATTTTCTACCATTCCTAACCTCTAATTTATATTCATTACTATCAAGTTCTCCTTTCCTTTATTTGTGTGTGTGTGTGTGTATATATATATATATACACACACACACACACACAAGGCTGCAAATTATCATTCACATTTTTCTGATGACATTCTTTCTCCCAGCTGATTTGGCTCACAATTAGAATCATAGAATATCAGGGTTGGAAGGGACCTCAGGAGGTATCTAGTCCAACGCCCTGCTCAAAGCAGGACCAATCCCCAACTAAATCATCCGAGCCAGGGCTTTGTCAAGCCTGACCTTAAAAACCTCTAAGGGAGGAGATTCCACCACCTCCCTAGGGAACCCATTCCAGTGCTTCACCACCCTCCTAACGAAAATGTTTTTCCTAATATCCAACCTACACCTCCCCCACTGCAACTTGAGACCATTACTCCTTGTTCTGTCATCTTCTACCACTGAAAACAGTCTAGATCCATCCTCTTTGGAACCCCCTTTCAGGTAGTTGAAAGCAGCTATCAAATCCCCCCTCATTCTTCTCTTCTGCAGGCTAAACAATCCCAGTTCCCTCAGCCTCTCCTCATAAGTCATGTGCTCCAGCCCCCTAATTATTTTTGTTGCCCTCCGCTGGACTCTTTCCAATTTTTCCACATCCTCCTTGTAGTGTGGGGCCCAAAACTGGACACAGCACTCCAGATAAGGCCTCACCAGTGCCGAATAGAGGGGAATGATCACGTCCCTTGATCTGCTGGCAAAATGTCTGCACTGAAGCCTGAGTGCAGCCACCAGCTCCAGCTGTCGCCTGTCTGCACTCGCCTCCGTCTCTAGCTGGGTGCAGCACCTGGCCCCACGCTGCCCTGCTGCAGGGGAAGTGGGGCTGAGCCGAGCAGCATCCCCACCCTGCCCAGGGCTTGCTCCAGCCTCCCCTTGCAAATGGAGGGAGAGGCTCCTGCTCGCCCTGCAGGGTCCCCTCGCCCAGTTCCCACAGAGCCATTGCTGGAGCAGCCAGGGCTCTGCAGAACACCCGGCCTGAGCAGAGGGGGACACTGCTGGGCTCCCCAGCTAGACCCAGAGCCCTGGGCGGGTCCCCGCTAACCTCCAGCCATGGCCATGTGGAGGACACTCGGTGCAGCCAGCTGGCTGATTTGGGTCACAAGCTTGGGGGTGCCAACAGCAGCCACGGTGCCAGGGGCTGGAGATGGGGGTGATGCCCGGGGAGCAGCTGCAGACACCATCACTCTGTGTGTCTCCGGGGGCAGTGGAGAGGGTTGGGCAGGGCTAGGCACTGGGTCAGGCTGCTGCACTCGCCCCTATGCTGGGGTGCAGGAGAATCAACCCGGGGCAAAGGGCTTTCTAGCAGGGGCCAGCTGGTGCCAGGGAGGCCCGGGAGGCCCAGCCCTTCTCCCCTTCCACTAAGCCAGAGCTCCCATGGTGTGTCTCAGAACCCGGCCCGTGGGCAGCCCCCTGCTGCCACAGTGAGCCTGGGGGCCGTGTCTTCCCACAGTAGCGTGGCCCCCGCACCACACCCAGCAGGGCTGTGGAGGCCACTTGACGGAGCGTCCGTGGGCGTCTCTGCGGGCAGGGTACAGTGCCAGCAGCACCTCAGAGGGCTCCAGGGTGGGTATCTCCCGTCGGGGCTCTCCCCGGCACACCCCACGGGAACAGCTTGTCACCCGGGCAGGCCATCGCAAAGGCTGCTTCGTGAGCAGAACCAAGTCAGGGCGCGGAGCTGCAGGTCGGCTCCCATCCCCGTGTGCCTGGGCCCCAGGCTAGCAGCTTTGGCCAGCCCCTCCGGGTGGGCAGGGTCAGGGCTGGAGCAGCCCTGCAGCCAGCCCCCAAGGCAGAGCCATCGGTCGCTGCCTCCCACTCAGCCCAGCCGCTCGGGAGTTGTTCAGGGCTTTGACGCTATTTTGATGAGAGAGGGTTTGTCTTGTGACGTGTTTCTATTAAAGTTTGTTTGGAAGAAATGTCCCCTGAGCTCTGTAGTCTGGGGCAGGCCTCTCAACGGTGCCAGGAGCCTGCGGCGCCCAGAGCAGCAGCGAGAGGGCTGCTGGTCCAGGAAGGCAGGAGTAGAGCCCACTGTGTTCACCGGCAGGCTGCTCGGGGGGAGGCCTAAAGACAAGGCTGGACTGATGGAGGAAGGGCAAGCGAGCCAAGGGCCAGCTTTGCCCCCTTGGAGGAGAAGGGGTTAATGCAGCCTGCATGCTGTGCCCACAGTACAACCGTCAGCACCGCCAGGCTGGCAGGAGCCACCGCTTCCCTCAGAGCCTCTCCCGGGACGGGAGCCCCCGCTGCCAGCAGAGCAGATGGTCACTGGGGTCCCTTCTGGCCTGGGGATCTGCCTGGCGCTATCTGTACCCAGGGCTGCTCTGACGCAAGTCACCAGGAGACCTTCCTCAAACACCTGCCTCTTCCCCGGGGCTGCCAAGCCCAGATTTCTCTGCCCGAGAGCATGGGGAGCTGGGGGTGGGGCCAATGGCTTCCCTGTCCCCCCTCCCCTTGTGATCGCAGCAGCAGTCTAACCTGGGCCCCAGCTGAAGGGCTCCTCCTCTCCTAGCAGCCCGAGCAGCATGCTCTGCGCCCCACAGGCAGGGCTCTGCTGGCACCGCAGTGACACCGAGGCGCCCGCACACGGGAGGTTCCAGCCCTTTATTTGTGTCTGCACAAAGCTACGGCGCGGTGCGATGTGGAGCCAGGCTGCGGGGCCAGGGGCGGCTGTCAGCTCTGCTTCTGGCCATGGCAGGCCCTGCTCAGGGCTCGGGCTCTGTCGGGGCAAACAAGAACAAACAGCTCAGGGTACAAGGGCAGTCGGGAGGGAGCCGGCGCTAATGCCACGGGGACCAGTCCCCGCCCCCTTACGCGGCTCGACTGCTGCATCTGAACGGCCCCCGGGCAGGCCTTGCAGCTCACAGGCCAGACGTGCTGCCAGGGAAACCAGCTCCAGCCAGACCCACTGGGCCAATGCCCAGGCTCACTGGCCAGCTAGGGGAAACCTGCCCCCACCGGAGAGCACGATGCTCATGGGGAGACGTCACCAGCCACACGGTTCTAACGACCACGTGCCCAGAGGTGTCTGTGCCACCAGGGGCCGAGACCCCACCCCAGCTCCGAGTCCCCAGCCAGTGCCCAGCGGTGTCTGTGCCAATGGGCCGAGACCCCACCCCAGCTCCGAGCTCCCAGCGCTGTCTCCCAGGGGCTGTGGTGCCCAGGTGCCAGAGCCTCGGGGGCTGAGGGGGCTGCGGGCCGGGCATTACCTGTGGGGTGGCCCCTCACTCCTGCTTCTTGGGGTTGTTGACAGCCACGTAGTGGTAGAGAACCACGAGCAGGAAGAGCGACACGCCCAGCATGTTGGCGAAGATGGCGAGCTGCACGTCGGTGATCATCCTGCAGGGAGTGGGACGGGTCAGCGGGGTCGGGGAGGAACCGTCTGGGGGGTCCCGGGGCTGAGGGAGAACCTCAGGGGAGGTTCAGGGGCTCATGGGGGCATCTCGAGGCTGAGGGGTTGCCCGGACTGAGGGAGGATCTTGGGGGGAGGGGCCAGAGTGTCCCAGGGGGTGGAGTGGAGGGAGGAGGGACGGGGGGGTCCCCAGGAACATGGGGAAGTCCCGGGGTGAGGTCCAAGGGCGGGGGAGGGGGGGTGTCTCGGGCTGGAGTGGAAGGGGGAGGGCAGGATGGTCCCAGGGATATGGGGGTCTCAGGGTGGGGGGAGGGGCAGGTGGTCCAGGGGCTCAGGGTCCGAGGGATCCTGAGGTGGGGAGGAAGGGCCGGGGGGGTCCCAGGGCTGAGGGTCCGTGGGTCCCTGGGTGGGGGGAGGGGCTGGGAAGTAGGGGGGGGGCTCCCGGGGACATGAGGAGGTCCTGGAGGGGTCCAGGGCAAGGGGGGAGCGGGGAGGGGGCA
This sequence comes from Mauremys mutica, assembly GCF_020497125.1. Lineage (NCBI taxonomy): Eukaryota > Metazoa > Chordata > Testudines > Geoemydidae > Mauremys > Mauremys mutica. The sequence continues at coordinate 1,336,382 of NC_059074.1, forward strand.
TGTGTCCCGGGGGGGAGGAGTGAGAGGGTCCCTGGGGGGAGGGAGGAGACGGGGGGGGGGTTCCTGAGGTGGATCCAGGGTGGGGGAGGGGCCGTGGGAGGGGGCCGGGATCGGGGGGTCCCGGGATGGGGGAGGCCCCGCGGTTGGGGGAGGGGCCCGGGGGGTCCCGCGGTGGGGGGAGGAGCTGGGGGGTCCCGCGGTGGGGGGGAGAGGCCCGGGTGGCCGGGGGTGGGGGGAGGGGCTGGGGTCGGGGGGTCCCGCGGTGGCCCCGCCCCACTCACGCGCAGGCAGCGGCTCTGGGGCTCCCCGGACACGTCTCGCCAGCGGCTGCTGATTTCCGGCCGCGGCGCGGTGCATTGTGGGGCGGGGACGCTCTGTCCGCCGGAGGCTCCCGGGGCGCAGCGCCCCCTGGTGCCGGGGGGGGGCCGATTGCCCCGCGGGCTCCGCCCCGCCCCGAGGCCGGGCCGATGGGCGCCCACCAGGCCGCGGGCTCCCCGCCAGCAGGGCCGGAGCAGCCCCGTGTGCGTCACAGCGGGTCCCCCCCCCCCCCGCAGCCCGGCCCCTCCCCCCGGGCCGGTCCCTGAGCCCGGCCCAGCCGCCCGCTCGGGTCCCCCCCGCCCCAGCCGGGCCGCAGCCTCCAGAGCCGGGTCCCGCGGGGCCGCCCCGGGCTGCGGGCGGAGCGGGGCCGGCAAGGGGCACCTGGGCCCGTCTGGCCCTGCCCAGCAGCTCCTGCTCCAGCGCCGGCCCCAGCCCGTAGCCCTGCGGGGCAGGTGGCTGCTCTGGCCTTGGCCCCCTCGGCTCCCTGCCTGACCCCCGGGGACCGGGCTGGGGCAGGGGGCAGATCCGGGGCCTGTTCAAAGTGTTACCCGAGCGTCTGTCAACCCAAAGCTCCTGGTAACGTCGCGCTGTGCGAGGAGGGGTCAGGAACTGACTCGGGAGACAGGGCCGCTGGCTGCCCCAACGGGACAACACGCGCCCGCTTCCACCGAGAGCGCCGCGTCACCGGTGCCGAGCACCTACACGCGCCTGCTTCCACCGAGAGCGCCGCGTCACCGGTGCCGAGCACCTACACGCGCCCGCTTTCACCGAGAGCGACGCGTCACCGGTGCCGAGCACCTACACGCGCCCGCTTTCACCGACAGCGGCGCGTCACCGGTGCCGAGCACCTACACGCGCCCGCTTTCACCGACAGCGGCGCGTCGCCAGTGCCGAGCGCCTACACGCGCCCGCTTTCACCGACAGCGGCGCGTCGCCAGTGCCGAGCGCCTACACGCGCCCGCTTTCACCGAGAGCGACGCGTCACCGGTGCCGAGCACCTACACGCGCCCGCTTTCGCCGAGAGCGACGCGTCGCCAGTGCCGAGCGCCTACACGCGCCCGCTTTCACCGACAGCAGCGCGTCGCCAGTGCCGAGCGCCTACACGCGCCCGCTTTCACCGACAGCGACGCGTCACCGGTGCCGAGCACCTACACGCGCCCGCTTTCACCGAGAGCGACGCGTCGCCAGTGCCGAGCGCCTACACGCGCCCGCTTCCACCGACAGCGGCGCGTCGCCAGTGCCGAGCGCCTACACGCGCCCGCTTTCACCGACAGCGGCGCGTCGCCAGTGCCGAGCGCCTACACGCGCCCGCTTTCACCGACAGCGGCGCGTCACCGGTGCCGAGCGCCTACACGCGCCCGCTTTCACCGACAGCGGCGCGTCACCGGTGCCGAGCGCCTACACGCGCCCGCTTTCACCGACAGCGGCGCGTCGCCGGTGCCGAGCGCCTACACGCGCCCGCTTTCACCGAGAGCGGCGCGTCACCGGTGCCGAGCACTTACACGCGCCCGCTTTCACCGAGAGCGCCGCGTCACCGGTGCCGAGCACTTACACGCGCCCGCTTTCACCGACAGCGACGCGTCACCGGGGCCGAGCGCCTACACGCGCCCGCTTTCACCGAGAGCGACGCATCACCGGTGCTGAGCGCTTACACGCGCCCGCTTTCACCGACAGCGACGCGTCACCGGTGCCGAGCACCGACACGCGCCCGCTTTCACCGACAGCGGCGCGTCGCCAGTGCCGAGCGCCTACACGCGCCCGCTTTCACCGAGAGCGGCGCGTCGCCGGTGCCGAGCACTTACACGCGCCCGCTTTCACCGAGAGCGGCGCGTCACCGGTGCCGAGCACTTACACGCGCCCGCTTTCACCGAGAGCGGCGCGTCACCGGTGCCGAGCGCCTACACGCGCCCGCTTTCACCGAGAGCGGCGCGTCACCGGTGCCGAGCGCCTACACGCGCCCGCTTTCACCGAGAGCGGCGCGTCACCGGTGCCGAGCACTTACACGCGCCCGCTTTCACAGAGAGCGGCGCGTCACCGGTGCCGAGCACTTACACGCGCCCGCTTTCACGGAGAGCGGCGCGTCACCGGTGCCGAGCACTTACACGCGCCCGCTTTCACCGAGAGCGGCGCGTCACCGGTGCCGAGCGTCTACACGCGCCCGCTTTCACCGAGAGCGGCGCGTCACCGGTGCCGAGCACTTACACGCGCCCGCTTTCACCGACAGCGACGCGTCACCGGTACCGAGCACTTACACGCGCCCGCTTTCACGGAGAGCGGCGCGTCACCGGTGCCGAGCGCCTACACGCGCCCGCTTTCACTGACAGCGACGCGTCACCGGTGCCAAGCACTTACACGCACCCGCTTTCACGGAGAGCGACGCGTCACCGGTGCCGAGCATTTACACGCGCCCGACTTCACCGACAGCGACGCGTCACCGGTGCCGAGCACTTACACGCGCCCGCTTTCACCGACAGCGACGCGTCACCGGTACCGAGCACTTACACGCGCCCGCTTTCACGGAGAGCGGCGCGTCACCGGTGCCGAGCGCCTACACGCGCCCGCTTTCACTGACAGCGACGCGTCACCGGTGCCAAGCACTTACACGCACCCGCTTTCACGGAGAGCGACGCGTCACCGGTGCCGAGCATTTACACGCGCCCGACTTCACCGACAGCGACGCGTCACCGGTGCCGAGCACTTACACGCGCCCGCTTTCACCGAGAGCGGCACGTCGCCGGTGCCGAGCGCCTACACGCGCCCGCTTTCACCGAGAGCGGCGCGTCACCGGTGCCGAGCACTTACACGCGGCCGCTTTCACCAACAGCGATGCGTCACCGGTGCCGAGCACTTACACGCGCCCGCTTTCACGGAGAGCGGCGCGTCACCGGTGCCGAGCACTTACACGCGCCCGCTTTCACCGAGAGCGGCGCGTCACCGGTGCCGAGCGCCTACACGCGCCCGCTTTCACCGAGAGCGGCGCGTCACCGGTGCCGAGAGCCTACACGCGCCCGCTTTCACCGAGAGCGGCGCGTCACCGGTGCCGAGCCCTTACACGCGCCCGCTTTCACCGACAGCGACGCGTCACCGGTACCGAGCACTTACACGCGCCCGCTTTCACGGAGAGCGGCGCGTCACCGGTGCCGAGCGCCTACACGCGCCCGCTTTCACCGACAGCGACGCGTCACCGGTGCCAAGCACTTACACGCACCCGCTTTCACGGAGAGCGACGCGTCACCGGTGCCGAGCATTTACACGCGCCCGACTTCACCGACAGCGACGCGTCACCGGTGCCGAGCACTTACACGCGCCCGCTTTCGCCGAGAGCGACGCGTCACCGGTGCCGAGCGCCGACAGGCGCCCGCTTTCACCGAGAGCGACGCGTCACCGATGCCGAGCACTTACACGCACCCGCTTTCACCGAGAGCGACGCGTCGCCGGGGCCGAGCGCCGACAGGCGCCCGCTTTCACCGAGAGCGGCGCGTCACCGGTGCCGAGCACTTACACGCGCCCGCTTTCACCGAGAGCGACGCGTCACCGGTGCCGAGCACTTACACGCGCCCGCTTTCACCGAGAGCAGCGCGTCACCGGTGCCGAGCGCTTACACGCTCCCGCTTTCACCGAGAGCGACGCGTCGCCGGGGCCGAGCGCCGACAGGCGCCCGCTTTCACCGAGAGCGGCGCGTCACCGGTGCCGAGCACATACACGCGCCCGCTTTCACCGAGAGCGGCGCGTCACCGGTGCCGAGCACTTACACGTGCCCGCTTTCACCGAGAGCGGCGCGTCACCGGTGCCGAGCGCCTACACGCGCCCGCTTTCACCGAGAGCGGCGCGTCACCGGTGCCGAGCGTCTACACGCGCCCGCTTTCACCGAGAGCGGCGCGTCACCGGTGCCGAGCACTTACACGCGCCCGCTTTCACGGAGAGCGGCGCGTCACCGGTGCCGAGCACTTACACGCGCCCGCTTTCACCGAGAGCGGCGCGTCGCCGGTGCCGAGCGCCTACACGCGCCCGCTTTCACCGAGAGCGGCGCGTCACGGGTGCCGAGCACTTACACGCGGCCGCTTTCACCGACATCGACGCGTCACCGGTGCCGAGCACTTACACGCGCCCGCTTTCACGGAGAGCGGCGCGTCACCGGTGCCGAGCACTTACACGCGCCCGCTTTCACCGAGAGCGGCGCGTCACCGGTGCCGAGCGCCTACACGCGCCCGCTTTCACGGAGAGCGGCGCGTCACCGGTGCCGAGCGCCTACACGGGCCGCTTTCACCGACAGCGACGCGTCACTGGTGCCAAGCACTTACACGCACCCGCTTTCACGGAGAGCAACGCGTCACCGGTGCCGAGCATTTACACGCGCCCGCTTTCACCGAGAGCGGCGCGTCGCCGGTGCCGAGCGCCTACACGCGCCCGCTTTCACCGAGAGCAGCGCGTCACCGGTGCCGAGCACTTACACGCGCCCGCTTTCACCGACAGCGACGCGTCACCGGTGCCGAGCACTTACACGCGTCCGCTTTCGCCGAGAGCGACGCGTCACCGGTGCCGAGCTCTGACAGGCGCCCGCTTTCACCGAGAGCGACGCGTCACCGGTGCCGAGCACTTACACGCACCCGCTTTCACCGAGAGCGGCGCGGCGCCGGGGCCGAGCGCCGACAGGCGCCCGCTTTCACCGAGAGCGGCGCGTCACCGGGGCCGAGCACTTACACGCGCCCGCTTTCACCGAGAGCGACGCGTCACCGGTGCCGAGCACTTACACGCGCCCGCTTTCACCGAGAGCGACGCGTCACCGGTGCCGAGCACTTACACGCGCCCGCTTTCACCGAGAGCGACGCGTCACCGGTGCCGAGCACTTACATGCGCCCGCTTTCACCGAGAGCAGCGCGTCACCGGGGCCGAGCGCCGACAGGCGCCCGCTTTCACCGAGAGCGACGCGTCGCCGGTGCCGAGCGCCGACACGCGCCCGCTTTCACCGAGAGCGACGCGTCACCGGTGCCGAGCGCTTACATGCTCCCACTTTCACCGAGAGCGACGCGTCACCGGTGCCGAGCACTTTCACGCACCCGCTTTCACCGAGAGCGACGCGTCACCGGGGCCGAGCGCCGACAGGCGCCCGCTTTCACCGAGAGCGACGCGTCGCCGGTGCCGAGCGCCGACACGCACCCGCTTTCACCGAGAGCGACGCGTCACCGGTGCGGAGCGCTTACACGCTCCCACTTTCACCGAGAGCGACGCGTCACCGGTGCCGAGCACTTTCACGCACCCGCTTTCACCGAGAGCGACGCGTCGCCGGGGCCGAGCACCTACACGCGCCCGCTTTCACCGAGAGCGACGCGTCGCCGGGGCCGAGCACTTACACGCGCCCGCTTTCACGGAGAGCGGCGCGTCGCCGGTGCCGAGCGCCTACACGCGCCCGCTTTCGCCGAGAGCGGCGCGTCGCCGGTGCCGCGCGCCTACACGCGCCCGCTTTCGCCGAGAGCGGCGCGTCGCCGGTGCCGAGCGCCTACACGCGCCCGCCTTCGCCGAGAGCGGCGCGTCGCCGGTGCCGAGCGCTTACACGCGCCCGCCTTCACCGAGAGCGGCGCGTCGCCGGTGCCGAGCGCTTACACGCGCCCGCCTTCGCCGAGAGCGACGCGTCGCCGGTGCCGAGCGCCTACACGCGTCCGCCTTCACCGAGAGCGGCGCGTCACCGGTGCCGAGCACCTACGCGCGCCCGCTTTCACCGAGAGCGACGCGTCGCCGGTGCCGAGCACCTACACGCGCCCGCAACGAGTTAGTGACCCCCCCCAGCCCTCGATAATTACCACCGCTGAGCGCGGCTCTCGAGTGACACTGCGGCAGCACAAGATGCATCCAGGGGGAGAGACCAGGCCCCAAGAGTCCCCCAAACAAGTCCCCTTATTTAGACATTAGTAATAGAATGACACGTCCCATGAAGAAACCTTGTTAAGTCACCATTTCAATGATCAGGCAAGTTCCTTCTGATACTGATTAACCAGGTGTGGGTTTTCCAGAGCCTGCAGCCTTGAGACCCCAAGAGACATTCCTGGGGCACATCCTGCTCCTCTAAAATGTATCAGCAACTTCAACACCTTTCTTATCCCGAAGGACGCGGGGTGGCACCCAACCCCCCAGCCTGGGTCAAACAGGTTGCTGACTGGCCAATTACACCTTGCTGACCAGGCCGACTTCACCACTAAGCCATAGTGGTTTCAAGCACTTTACTGGGTTGCCAACGTCTCCCCGTACAAAAGGGCCAGCAGCCCCTTCCGCCGGCGGGACTCCCCCGTGCATGGGAGGCAGGGCAGGATTTAGAGCCCTGACGCTCCGGGGATGGCGAGCCCCTGGCACCGGATCAGCACCGGGCCTTGGTGCAGGGCCTCATCCCCCCACACTTGGGGCCTGGGACATGGGAGCTGGGGGGATGATGAGTCTCTGTGGGGATGAGCCCCAGCGCTGCCCCCTCCGCCCGCCCGCCGGCAGGTGGTCACTGGAGGGAGCCGGGGCAGCCCCACTGGCGGGTGCGTTAGCCGGGTTCCTGGGATCGCCAGCAGATGGCAGCGGCGAGCCACGGGTGCTGCGGGAGGCCAGAGCTCTAAGGGGGCTGGGGGCCTCCCTCAGCTCTGTGGGGCACCCGGAGCTCTAAGGGGGTTGGGGGGCTCCTCCAAAGGATGGGGTATGGGCCCCCCAAGCTCACCCTCCTCTCCTGTGCCCTCAGGTGCTGACGCCGTCCAGCAGAGCCAGGAGCCCTGCGTGTGCGCCCCGGCACTGCCCCGTGGAGACGCTGGCCGCACCGTGCCCCTCGCTCGCGCTGCCCTGGGCCGGCTGAGCCCGCAGGCGGGTGCCAGGCTGCAGACCCACGGGGCGCGGAAGTGTCTGGAGATCAAGGCTGGGGCTTTGCCTGCTGTGCTGAGTGTGTCGCAGGATGTGAGGGAGCAGCCGGCCCTGCCCAAGCTCCTGTGCCCGGGCCAGAGACACCGGCGGCCCCACCCCAGCACATGCCCGGCCCTGGAGCCCAAGGCAGCGCGTCGCATTGAGCTCAACATCTGGCAGAAGGGGCTGCTCTTGCTGTGGGGGCTGCTGCCCGCCCACCCCGGGCCACGCAGCATCCAGCCGCCCGCCCACCCCGGGCCACGCGCCAGCCAGCCGCCCACCCATCCCAGGCCACGCAGCATCCAGCCGCCCGCCCACCCCGGGCCACGCGCCAGCCAGCCGCCCACCCATCCCAGGCCACGCAGCATCCAGCCGCCCACCCACCCTGGGCCACGCAGCATCCAGCCGCCCGCCCACCCCGGGCCATGCACCAGCCAGCCGCCCGCCCACCCCGGGCCATAAAGCATCCAGCCACCCGCCCACCCCAGGCCACGCGCCAGCCAACCACCTGCCCACCGCAGGCCACGCAGCAGCTGCCCACCTGCCCATGCCGGGCCACAGGGCAGTGGGCCTGCCAGGCTGGGGGTCCCAGGGACTGCCAGCTGCAGTGTCCTAATAGCAACCAGGATTCGTAAGCTCCCCAGAGAGCCCACAAAGCATCACGCCCACCGCAGGCAGGGCCAGGCACCCACCTACCTGGTGCCGGTTCTGCCCAGGGCTGTCTCCCCACCGGCCACCAGGCGGCAGCGTTCCCCTGGCCCTGCCCAGCCACGCACCCCTCCACACCTCGAGGGCAGCGGGGCCGGGGCAGTGATGCCCACCACTGGCACAGGGGCAGTCGCAGGGCTTCTGCTCCATTGCCGAGCCTGGTACTGTCGCTGTGGGGCTGAAAACAGCTGCCCTGCCCTGCCCCAGAGGGGTGCATCCCGGTGGGAGGGGTTGTGCCCCATGCCCTGAGGGCGCCTACGGGGTGAAGGAAAGAGAGCCCGGGGTGAGCAGAGAGTCAGCCGCTTATTCCTGCGGCGCCAGCTGGTTCCTCTGCCTAGAGCTTGGCCAGGGCGTGTGGCTGAGGCCCTGGCGCCGGGCGGTGAGAGGGGAGCTGGGGGGGGGGGCTGCAGAGGTCTGGATGGGCCAGCCCAGTGGGGCAGAGACCATGGGGGGGTTCAGGGAGATGGGCCCAGGTGGGGGGGATGGGGTGTCACCTGAAGGCCCCGTTCCAGGGACACTTCAGCTGAGCTTCGGGGTCAGAGGCAGTGTCGGTGGGGCACTGGGGGGGCGCCCCCATGGCACAAGGCTGGTGAGCGTGGGCCTGTCGTCCAGCCTGGCACTCTGGCCGAAGGGCTGCGACGCTGCCTGGAGGAGCCACATCTGCTCAGGCCTGGCAGTGCCGGGTGCCCGGGGCGGCTGGCAGGGCACAGGGCTGGGTGCGGGGGAAGCCAGACGTGTCACAGAGTCCCCGGGCGCTGCTCTGGAGCTGCTCCCCACCAAGCCAGGCAGGACTCTGGGAGCCTCCTCTCCCTTGGAGCAGCCTGTCTGCAGGGCAAGCAGCTCCCACGGCTTCACCTCCTGGGTCTGACCTTGGAGCATTCAGCCTCCTCTGCCCCTCCGTGCGCTTCCCACAGCGAGTCCCCCCAGGCGGGGTCCTGGGGGGGCCACAGGGTCCTGCCCCCCCCTTCGCAGTCAGACGTGACTCTCAGCCAGCCAGTGACACAGAGGTTTATTAAGATGACAGGAACAGGGTCTAACACAGAGCTTGTAGGTACCGCGAACCAGACCCCTTGGCCGGGTCCATCCTGGGGCCCAGTGAGCCAGACCCCCCTGGCTGCCCTCACTCCTCGTCCCCAGCCAGCTCCAGACTGACACCCCCTCCAGCCCCTCCTCTCTGGCCTTTGTCTCTTTCCGGGGCCAGGAGGTCACCTGAGCTCTGTGTTCCCCTTTAGCATCCCCTGGCAGGGGGAAGGGCCCCGGCCGTTTGTTGCCAGGAGACAGTGTGTCGGCCATTTATGCATCCTGGAGACTTAAGAACTGCCTAGGGGAAACTGAGGCACCCGCACAGTATTAAGAACAGCCCCACTTCGTCACAAGATGTAGCTGGAGCTGTTCACTGCTGAGCCCTGCAGTCACGTTCTGGCCCCCAGCTCTGTCGTCCCCCCCCCTCCGCTTTGGGGCAGGTGATTTCTGTGGTCCTGGGTCCGTGGGGCCCGGTGCCTCCTGCCAGTGCAGGCGGGATCCCGGGCCAGGCCCATGTCCCCTGCCCAGTGCTAATCCCGTCCGCCCGGGCACAGGGCTGGGAGCGCAGCAGGGCGGGTGCCAGGCCGCTCTGCAGCCAGGTGTTTCCTCTGCAGCAGGCGGCTGAGGCCAGCACTCCAGAGCCACGGGCACCCGCAGCACGGACGTGGCAGGGCCGAGGGACGTTAAATGGGACCGACTGCCGCCCTCGGCTGGGGGGGCTGCCCGTGTGTGCTGGGGGGGGGGAATGCACCTGGGTGAGGAGGGGAGTGCAGGAGCCAAGTCCCACCCCCCCTGCCCCTGGGATGGGAGATGGGTCCTGGGGCTTCTCCAGTCCTGACCCATCTGGCAGGCCCTGGCAGTGCCCACCCTGCACCACCCCCCCTCAGCCTGGGACTGGACAGCAGCCTCCCAGCCAGGAGCCAGGCTCTGCACTCCCCCGCCCCCCGCTGCTCCTTGCACACCTGCCCCTCCCTAGGTAATAATAATTGGAGCTATACCAATCTCCTAGAACTGGAAGGGACCTTGAAAGGTCATCGAGTCCAGCCCCCTGCCTTCACTAGCAGGACCAATTTTTGCCCCACATCCCTAAGTGGCCTCCTCAAGGATTGAACTCACAACCCTGGGTTTAGCAGGCCCATGCTCAAACCACTGAGCTATCCCTCCCCCCCACTGAGCTATCCCTCTCTGCTCCTCCTCACGCACCTGCCCCTCCCCGCTGCTCCTCGCACACCTGCCCCCTCATGCCAGCCCTGGCCCCCAGCACACAGCTCTGCCCATGTCTGCTCTGGGTCCGAAGCTGTTCACACTCCCACCCCCTGCTGCTGACCCGGCCCCCTGCAGTTTCCTGCCAGCCCCCGCTCCCTGCCCAGCGGCCAGAGCTCGGGGTGGGGGGCTGGCGAGCGGCTCTGCCCAAGCCGGTCTCAGCGGCGTCCCCCCAGCGGCACATGGGTGCAGCCCCACACAGGGTCGGGCAGGGGGTTCTCGGGGTCCAGGCCATGGAGGAGGGGTGTCACGGAGTGTGGGGGAGTCCGGCCCTGCACCCCTCTTCCTGAACTCAGTGACTCTCAGCCAGCCAGTAAAACAGAAGGTTTATTGAACGACAGGAACACAGGATACAGCCCAGCTCGTGTTCAGAGCCAGGACCCCTCGATCTGGCCTTGCTGGGGGGTTCAGGGTGCTTGGATCCCAGCCTAGGATCCCCTGAAACCCACCACCCAGCTCCCAAACCGAAGACTGACTCAACCCTCCCCCTCAGCCCCTTTCCTTTGTCTAGCCCCTGGGCAGAGGTGTCACCTCCCATCCCCCAGGCCTAGCTCATGTTACCGCTGAATACCTGCATCTCACCTAAAATCCTCCCCGGCTCTCCCCTCCCCCACACAGACAGTCCCTACTCCATCACAAGGGGGTGGCTGGTTCCCGAGCACCAACAATGCTGCCTGGCCCTGGGGGGTGGCAGGGGAGGGCTGTGCCCAGGGTCAGCGCATGAGAAAAGAACCCAGGAGTCCAGGCCCTGCTGATGCTCCCCCCAGTCAGGCCACAAACTGCCCTAGTCGGAGGTGACGCGGATTCTGTAGCATCAGCTTGGGGCTCCCCCCACCACAAATCTCCCTCCTCCTCACCTAGCCCCCCCCCCCCGATGTGCCCATCCCCCGCCCCCCAGCCCAGGCCTGGGCGCCCCATGCAGCCGCCTCCAGCCACTAGTTCTCAGCACTGATGCCCCGGGACAGGCACTGGTGGGGGGGGGGGCAGGGAATGTTGGGGGGGTCCCCGCTGTGGGGGGTGGGTGCGATACCCCTGCCTGGCTTCTGGGGCACCCAGCACCCACAGGGTTAATGAGAACAGTAGCAGGTAACCCCTCAGGAACCTCCCCCCCTGCCAGTGCTCCCACCCCACTCCCAGAGCACCCCTGGGTGCTCCCTGCTGAGCTGCCTTCATGGCTGTGGCCCAAAGGGCCGATTGGAGAAATAAAACCGAAGGGCCCCGGCGCTCAGCCCAGCTCAGCCCCGGGCGAGGGGAGGGGCCCAGGCCTGGCCACTGGTGCCAACTCTCACGAGGCTGCAGGTGTCCCCTGCTCCGTATGGTTTTCCTTAAAGCCCCAGCTCCCGGAGTCAGGGGCTCTGGGTGATTCCAGGCTTACAGGAAAAGTGAGTTTCTCCCCCTGGGGCGCTGCAGGAAGCTGCCGAATGTGACCCCGGGGCACCAAACCACAAATCCCCAGAGCCAGTATTTCACCGTAAGCGCCGGCTCTTGCAGCCCAGCTCGTGCTGCCGGATGAGCCTGGCTCCTGGGGCTGGTGATACGGGGTCAGCCCCCAGCCCCGGGCAGAGCCGGGATCCGCCCCGGGGGCTGGCGGGTGGGGGGGTCGCTTCCTAAGCTGGGAGCCCCGGAGACGCCATGTATCACCTGGATCGGAGCCGGCGCCCCCTAGCGGGGACCAATCCCCACCCCCCTGAGCCAGCCAGTCCCCCCCGGGGCCCCACCCCCAGCCCCACTGCGGGCCCAGCTGAGCTAGTCGGGGGGGGGGGGGGTTCCAGTGGTGACCTGGGTGAGCATCAGCCCCTCCCACCCAGGCACAAGGGGGGGAGATTCCCCCATCCCTGCCCCCGAGTGCCATCCCCCCGCTCCCAGAAGGGGGCGGGCTGGGGGCAGGTCTGTGCGCCCCTCCCCCAGAACTTGCTTCACCAGAGCAGCCACCCTGCCCCCGCCCCCCCCCCCCCCCCGCCAGAGCCCAGCCAGCAGCTTTCCCCATAAAAGGGAAGGTGCGCGGCTGCTCCACGCGCTGTCAGGGCTAATGGAAGCCAGGCCAGGCCGGCTCTGCCAGGCCCCCCGCCCCCCCCCGGCCGCCAGCCAGCAGCGAGGGGCCGCGCCAGGGGCAGGGACGGCTCCGTCCAGCAGGGGGTGCCAGGACCCACCACCACGGGGCCCCACGGCTGAGCCCCTTCGCCAGCCCCTGGGATGGGACAGTCACTGCCCCCCAGCGACCCCCCCGCCCACATCATCCCAGCCCTGCCCCCCAACAACCCCCACCCCCATCATCCCAGCCCTGCCCCCAGCGACCCCAAAACCCCACCCCATCATCCCAGCCCTGCCCCCAGCGACCCCAAAACCCCACCCCATCATCCCAGCCCAGCCCCCCAACAACCCCCACCCCCATCATCCCAGCCCTGCCCCCCAAGAACTCCCACCCCATCATCCCAGCCCGGCCCTCCAACAACCCCCACCCCCATCATCCCAGCCCTGACCCCCAACAACCCCCACCCCCATCATCCCAGCCCTGCCCCCCAACAACCCCCACCCCATCATCCCAGCCCTGCCCCCCAACAACCCCCACCCCCATCATCCCAGCCCTGCCCCCCAACAACCCCCACCCACATCATCCCTGCCCTGCCCCCCAAGAACCCTCACCCACATCATCCCTGCCCTGCCCCCAACAACCCCCACCCCCATCATCCCAGCCCTGCCCCCAGCGACTCCATCCCCCACCCCCTCCAGGACTTGGGGGGAGCTGATGGGTGCTCAGGGGGAGCAGTACCACAGTGGGGTGGGGAGTGAGCGGCCCTGGCTGAGGGAGCTGCAGAGAAAGCAGGAACCGGGGTGACCCTTCCAGCCCCCCAGGGGAAAATGGAGGGAACAGTGGGGTGAGGGGGAGAAGTTTGGGGGGAACATGGAGGCTGCAGGAGCTGGGGGGTGATGTGGGGGAGGGCCCATGCTCTGTAGCCCCCCCCCAGCACAGCCAGCACCTTGCAGCCTGGGGGTGCCGCAGCGTGGGGGTTTATGCCCCACATGGTGCAGCAGCTGCCGCCGGGGCAGGGTTGGGGCTCTCGGCCAGGTAACCCCCCCCCCCGGGCACTGCTGGGAGACACGGGGCACCAGCGTCACTGACTTGCTGGAGGACACGGCCTGGCCCTGAGCTGCCCATGAGCAGGGGGCCTGGGTCCAGCTGGGCAGGTGATGGGGCCTGTGGCACCCGTGGGGCTGGCAGGGGGTGGAAATAAGGAGAGAATGAGGGGGTGGCAGTGTCAGGGGCTGCATGAGCAGAGCGGGTTCGGGTGAGCCTGGCACAGGGTGGGTGTGGGGACCATTGCACTGGGGTGAGGTGGGGGCGGGGCACTGGGGGTGGGGCACTGGGTGAGGTGGCAGTGGGGAACCGGGGGTGTGAGGCACTGGGTGAGGTGGGGGCAGGTCACTGGGTGAGGTGGGGGTGGGACACCGGGGGGGTGTGGGACTGGGGTGAGGTGGGGGCGGGGCACTGGGGGTGGGGCACTGGGTGAGGTGGGAGTGGGGAACCGGGGGTGTGGGGCACTGGGTGAGGTGGGGGTGGGACACCGGGGGTGTGTGGCACTGGGTGAGGTGGGGGCAGGTCACTGGGTGAGGTGGGGGCGGGGCACCGGGGGGTGTGGGGCACTGAGTGAGGTGGCGGCGGGGCACCAGGGGGTGTGGGGCACTGGGTGAGGTGGGGACGGGGCACCGGGGGGTGTGGGGCACTGAGTGAGGTGGCGGCGGGGCACCAGGGGGTGTGGGGCACTGGGTGAGGTGGGGGCGGGGCACCAGGGGGTGTGGGGCAGTGGGTGAGGTGGGGGCGGGGCACCGGGGGTGGGGCACTGGGTGAGGTGGCAGTGGGGAACCGGGGGTGTGAGGCACTGGGTGAGGTGGGGGCAGGTCACTGGGTGTGGTGGGGGTGGGACACCGGGGGGGTGTGGGACTGGGGTGAGGTGGGGGCGGGGCACGGGGGGTGGGGCACTGGGTGAGGTGGGAGTGGGGAACCGGGGGTGTGGGGCACTGGGTGAGGTGGGGGAGGGACACCGGGGGTGTGTGGCACTGGGTGAGGTGGGGGCAGGTCACTGGGTGAGGTGGGGGCAGGGCACCCGGGAGAGTGGGGCACTGGGTGAGGTGGGGGCGGGGGACTGGAGGTGGGGCACTGGGTGAGGTGGCGGCGGGGCACCGGGGGGTGTGGGGCACTGGGTGTGGTGGGGACGGGGCACCGGGGGAGGGGCACTGGGTGAGGTGGGAGTGGGGAACCGGGGGTGTGGGGCACTGGGTGAGGTGGGGGCAGGTCACTGGGTGAGGTGGGGGTGGGACACCGGGGGTGTGTGGCACTGGGTGAGGTGGGGGCAGGGCACCGTGGGGTGTGGGGCACTGGGTGAGGTGGGGGCGGGGCACCAGGGGTGTGGGGCACTGGGTGAGGTGGGGGCGGGGCACCGGGAGGTGTGGGGCACTGGGTGAGGTGGGGCAGGTCACTGGGGGAGGTGGGGGCAGGGCACCCGGGGGAGTGGGGCACTGGGTGAGGTGGGGGCGGGGGACATCAGGTGGGGCCAGGGGTGAGGTGGGGACGGGGCCCCGGGGGGTGTGGCACTGGGTGAGGTGGCGGCGGGGCACCGGGGGGTGTGGCACTGGGTGAGGTGGGGACGGGGCACCGGGGGGTGTGGGGCACTGGGTGAGGTGGGGGCGGGGCACCGGGGGGTGTGGGGCACTGGGTGAGGTGGGGGCAGGTCACTGGGTGAGGTGGGGGCGGGGCACCGGGGGGTGTGGGGCACTGAGTGAGGTGGCGGCGGGGCACCAGGGGGTGTGGGGCACTGGGTGAGGTGGGGACGGGGCACCGGGGGGTGTGGGGCACTGGGTGAGGTGGGGGCGGGGCACCGGGGGGTGTGGGGCACTGGGTGAGGTGGGGGTGGGGCACCGGGGGGTGTGGGGCACTGGGTGAGGTGGCGGCGGCGGGGCACCAGGGGGTGTGGGGCACTGGGTGAGGTGGGGGCGGGGCACCGGGGGGTGTGGGGCACTGGGTGAGGTGGGGGCGGGGCACCGGGGGGTGTGGGGCACTGGGTGAGGTGGGGGCGGGGCACCGGGGGGTGTGGGGCACTGGGTGAGGTGGGGGTGGGGCACCGGGGGGTGTGGGGCACTGGGTGAGGTGGCGGCGGGGCACCAGGGGGTGTGGGGCACTGGGTGAGGTGGGGGCGGGGCACCGGGGGGTGTGGGGCACTGGGTGAGGTGGGGGCGGGGCACCGGGGGGTGTGGGGCACTGGGTGAGGTGGGAGTGGGGCACTGGGTGAGGTGGGGGCAGGGATTGGATGGGGGCCCTCCTGGCGGTGGAGGAGCAGGTTCCCCTCCCCCTCGTGGTGCCCAGCTCGGGGCCGTCGGGGTGTCCGGGCGCAGGGCTCGGCAGGTCCTGCCCAGGGGAGACCCCGGCTGCAGCAGGGAGCTGGGAAGGGGCTGGGCCGAAGCCAGGCCAGCTCCCCACAGGACGTGACTCATCGGCTCTGCCGGGAAATCAGCAGCAGGAAAAGTCCCCGTGGGCAGAAATTCCCCTGGGAGCCTGGGCTGCGGGTTGGTGACCCCCCGATCCTGCCCCTCACTCCCGACCCGCAGCCCCTGCTAGCCCAGCCCTGCCCCCCCCAGCTCAGCTTGTGCCCCTCACTCCCGACCCGCAGCCCCTGCTAGCCCAGCCCTGCCCCCCCCAGCTCAGCTTGTGCCCCTCGCTCCCGACCCGCAGCCCCTGCTAGCCCAGCCCTGCCCCCCCCAGCTCAGCTTGTGCCCCTCACTCCCGACCCGCAGCCCCTGCTAGCCCAGCCCTGCCCCCCCCAGCTCAGCTTGTGCCCCTCGCTCCCGACCCGCAGCCCCTGCTCACCAAGCCCCCCCCCGAGCTCAGCTTGTGCCCCTCACTCCCGACCCGCAGCCCCTGCTAGCCCAGCTCTGCCCCCTCCCCCCCAGCTCAGCTTGTGCCCCTCACTCCCGACCCGCAGCTCCTGCTAGCCCCGCCCTGCCCCCCCCCCGCCCGAGCTCAGCTTGTGCCCCTCGCTGTCCCACCCGGACCCCCGCCCAGCGCTCAGCCCTGGAGCTGGGTTTGGCAGCTCTGCTCGGAGTTGCTATAATTAGCCGTCTGCAAATAGCTGCTTTTGGGTTTTACCGACGTGGCCAGTTCCCGGGGGAGCAGCGAGTCGTGTGAAAATGCTGCGCAGCTGCAGGCCCGTACAGGCAGCCCCCCGATGCAGGAGCCCTCTGGGCTCCCCAGCTATGGCGTGGGGGGGCGTGGGGGCCTCCCCTGGTGCCCCAGGGATGGGAGACGTGGCTAGCGCTGTGTTCCAGCCCTGGGGCGGGTGGGAGGGGGGCTGCCTCCCCCCCCCCCCCCCCCCCCCGCAGCCATCCAGCCCCGGCCCTTTGCTCGGGATGGGTTGGGAGCCCGGCCCTACCCTGAGCTCTCGGACGGCCAGGCTTTTCTGAGGGGCCCTCCCCCTGCTTTCCCCCCTGGGCCGGCCCCTCCCCCTGCACCCCATGCTGGGCCAGCCCCGCCTCCTGCTTCCCACCCTGTACTGGTCCCTCCCCCTGCACCCCTCACTGGGCTGCCCCCTCCCCCCTGCACCGGCCCTTCCCCTGGCTGGCCCCTCACTGCCCCACAGTGCAGGTATCTGGGCTGGTCGTGCAAGGGGTCCGAGCTGGCCCAGCCAAAGGGGCCTTTGTGGGTCTGCAGGCAGCTCTGCCCTGGACCGGCCCCCCCCCGGGTCCAGCAGGCAGGGGAGCCTAGGCTGCACGTGGGGGTCTGAGCCTGGCCCCAGTCCCAGCTGCGGGGCCCAGCTCCTGGGGCAGCCTGGGGGGAGGTCCAGCCTGGCTGTTGTGAGATTCTCTAGGCCGGGGGGGGCTCCAGGGGACGAGTGTCCAGCTTTGGGCACTGGGCACCATGTGACGGGCAGCACCTGGCACTAAGTGACAAGTCAAGGCACTGCCTGCAAATCGGGGCACCTGGCCCAGCAGGAAACAGACACGGGGCAGGGACCAGCCATGTAATGCCTCATCAGCAGAGCGGGGCTAGAACCCAGGAGTCCTGGCTCCCAGACCCGCTCCACTCCCAAAGCCGGGGATAGAACCCAGGAGTCCTGGCTCCCAGCCCCCCTGCTCTAACCATGGGGGGGGGACAGGCTGAGCTCGGCCTCGGCCCAGGGCACAGAGATGGGCAGCGTCATGGGCTGGCGTGTGGTGGGGCAGGTGTGAGTCATGGGGGGCTCAGTGGCCCCAGGCCCAGGCCACTGGGGGGGCATAATATGGGGCTCTCACTTGGGGGGTGACACGTGGGCTCTGCTGGGTGGGGGCTGCTGGGAGTCATGGGGTGGGAAGCCCCCGGCAGGTTCCCTGCTCGGGTTTGTTTGTCTAGCCCTGGTAAACAGCCAGACACCCGCCCTAGGGTGCCCAACCCCCCCACCCCCAGGGAGCACCAACCCCGCCTCCATTGCCCATTGGGGCAGCTGTGCTGAGCGGGGGTTGGGCTGGGATGGACCCATGGGGGGGAACTGGGGGGGCTCCATGTTACTTTGCAGCATCAGGGAGATCATTACTGGCCCTGTCTGGCTCCATCTGTGTGTCTGTCAAAGAGCCTTTCCTGCCCCCCCAAGCCCAGATACCCCCCCATGAGGGCCCAGCCGACGCCCCCACCAGGGCCCAGCCGACACCCCCTGCCGGAGGGGGGGGCCCGTTGTCCTTGGGACAGGCCGGGGGTCCCAGCTGTGGTGAGCCGACAGCCCCTGCTCAGCGCTGTGCCGGGGGGTGCTGGCGGGGGGCACTGCCCCCTGGGCTCCTCAGCCGTGGCACTCGCACCCGGGTCCCCTGGCCAGCGTCCTGGAGGGGCAGCTCATGGCTGCAGAATGGGGCCAGGGACATGGGGGCGGGAGGGGCAGTTCTGTGAGGGGCTCGTCTGGCCCCGGGACAGCGGCTGCAGCCGCCGTGGGGCAGGGCCCGGTGCCCCATGGCGTGGCTGGTCAGGGTACCCTGAGGCGTCGGGCCCGGCTCTGGGGGGAGCAGCCCCCTCGGCAAGCCCCAGCCGGGCCGTTCCTGGGGCCGTGCCCCGTGAGCCGGGGGGCAGCAGGGCGGAGCCCGGCCCATGGGGCAGAGGGGACTCCGCAGGCCCAGCCCAGCTCCCTGGGGCCCCCGTGGCTCAGGATGCTCCAGCCAGCTGGGCTTCCCCTGGGCTTCCGGCAGAGCCAGTGGCCGGGAAGGGAACTGCTGACCCCGGGCTGGGCCGGGTGGGGAGCGCGGCTGCTTCCTGCAGGTGGCTCCTGTGCTGGGGGGCCCCAGGCCCCCCCGTCCCTCCCATCACTCAGCCCCTCCCCGGGCCCCTGGCTGCTGCGGCGGGGAGGGGCCGGCTCTGTCAAGGGGCCAGGCGCGGGAGGGGGCGCTCGGGGGGCTGCCATGGCGGAGAGGAGGCTGCAGGGCCCGAGCCTGGCCAGGCTGGCAGCTCCACGCAGGGGGCATCGCCCTCCCTCAGGCCTGCTGCCAGGCCGCCTGGCTGGGACTAATGTGCCAGGGCCCCGCTTCTGTCCCGGTCACGCTGGGTTCCTCCGTCAGCCCCTTCCACTGCCCAGCCCCGGCCTGGCACTCGCTCCCTGCCCGGGCGACCCTCCCGCCCTGCCCAGAGCCCCCTCGCACCAGGCACCCAGCCCCGTGCCCCGCGCCCAGCCAGGTCTTCCTGGTCTGTGCCCGGCCTGGTGGCGGCCGAGGTGTCATCTGCAAATGTTGCCCCCTCCCCCCCCGCTGCCCACCCCCATTCCAGGTCAGCAGTGAGCCCAGTGAGGGGGCGGGGGGGTTGTGTGCACCTGGGCACCCGTCTGGCCAGGGGGCGGGGGGGCTGAGCTCCCCAGGCCATGTGACCATGTGGTCTGTCCCCCTGGATAGCGCCGCCCAGAACAATCCCCAGACGCCAGAGCTGGCAGCTCCATGTAAACACTGTCTGGGCTGGGGAAGCCACCAGCCCCTGGGAGACTGTTCAGTGATTCGTTACCTTCCCTCCCTGCTAAACTAACCCCTTCTTGCCGGGCTGGGGCCGTCTGGCTCCTGGCGCCTGTTCCCAAAGCCTGGGCCCCACGTAGGTGCTCACAGCCCGGGACCCAGGCACCCCCACATCTCCGTGCGAAGCTAAACACTGTAGCCTGAGCTCCGTGAGCCTGGCACTGCCGGGCAGGTTTCTAATCCTGAATCACTCTCTGACCCACTCGCTCCAGGTGACAAACATCCTCCCAGAACTGTGCCCACCAGGACCGGACGCAGGATTCCGGCTTCTGTCCCACCAGGCCAAATTCAGAGGTCAAAGAACCTCTCGGCTCCTGCTCGAGATTCCCTTGGGTTTGAATCCCAGGAGGGCCTCAGCCCTTTGGCCACACTGGTTGCACTGGGAGCTCATGCTCAGCTGATTATCCACCACGACCCCCGATGTTTTTCACGACCCCCTGCTGCCCAGGATCAGGTACCCCAGCCTGCGACTCCGGCTGCGTTCCTTGGTCCCAGGTGGACGTTTCAGTTTAGTTGTACTAACACACATTGTTTGCTTGGCCCGACTGACCCAGATCGTGCTGTATCAGTGACCTGCCCTCTTTTATTTCCCACCCCCAGGGTTTGTGGGGTCTGCAAACTGTATCAGGGATGATTTTATATTTTCTTCCAGGTCATTGATAAAAATGTTAAATAACATCGAGACAAGAACTGATCCCTGCAGGACCTCTCTGGAAATATCCCACCCAGTGACGGGTCCCTGTTTACAATTACATTTTGAGACCTATCAGTTAGCCAGTTTTTAATCCAGTCAGTGTGGGCCATGGTAATTTTAAAAGTATAAGAGGGTTCACAAAGGAACCAGATAAGATCCTGGAGGATCTGAGCATCAGTGGCTATTAGCCAGGATGGTCACAGACGCAGCCCCATGCTCGCGGCGACCCTAATGCTCTGACTGCCAGAAGCTAGGAGGGGATGATGGGTGGATCACTCCATAATTGCTCTGTTCTGAACACTTCCCCCTGAAGCTCTGGTATTCAAGTTATCCAGACCTGCCAATTTAAAAATGTTTAACCACTGCTTTTTAACACCCTCTTGACGTAGTAGTGGAACGGAAAGAGTGTTATCATGATATGACGAGATCAACTATTTTCTTCCCAAATACAGAACAGAAATATTTATTGAACACTTCTGCCTTTTCTGCATTTCTATTGACAATTCTACCATTTCCATCCAGTAATGGACCAATACCATCGTTAGGATTCATTTTGTTTGTAATATAATTTTAAAAATTCCTTCTTGTTGTTCCTATATCTGCTGGCTGTAGATTTTTCCTTGTGTCCTCTTTGCTTCCCTTATCAATTTTCTACAATGCCTAGCTTCTGATTTATATTCATTGCTAGCAACTTCCCCTCTAACCTAGGTTGGCATTTTTTAACCAATATGCCTTGTTTCTTGCATTTTGGGACTCTAGTAAAGTGTTCTTAAACAATTCCCAATGATCAGTCACACATATCATTGTGCGTGTGTGTGTGTGTGGGGGGGATCGCTCTGTGCGCGGGTATCCCTGTCTGTGTATCCGTGTGTTTATCCATGTGGTATGTGGATGGGGGGGGGGCTGTGCAGAGAGCTGCACACACTGCCCCGGGTGCAGTGGCTCCAGGCCCAGTGCCAGCAGAGCTGTATCTCTGCACCAACCCCCACTCCACTGTGCTGCCCTTGGGCTGCCCAGCTGTGACTGGGCTGGAAGTGGGGACGTAGTTGGGGGCCGGGTCAGAGACCCCCCACACACCATGAACCTGGTCCCAGCCCCTCACTGAGCCAGGCACCCGGGGGGGACAGGGACGCAGGAGCCTGGGGTCAGAGGTCACCAGCTGTCACGGAGTGTGGGGGAGTCAGGCCCTGCACCCCCGGGGTCCCTGCCGATTCACCAGGACTCTCAGCCAGCCAGTAAAGCAGAAGGTTTATTTAGACGACAGGAACACAGTCCAGGACAGGTCTTGCAGGCACAGATAACAGGATCCCCCCCTGTTAGCTCCATCTTGGGGGCCTCCCAGCCCCCCTCGGGGATCAGAGCCCTCTCTCCCTGCCTCCCCTCTGTTCTCCAGCCAACTCCCGTCTGCCCAACCCCCTCCGGCCCCTCCTCTCTCCTCAGCTTCTTTCCCGGGCCAGGAGGTCACCTGACCCCTTTGTCTCCAACACCTTTAGATGCACCTTTGCAGGGAGGGGCCGGGCCATCCGTTGCTAGGAGACAGAGTGTCAGGCATTCGGCTGCATGGCCCTTTGCTGCTAGATACTTAGGAACTGTCCCCAGCCCCCAGTGCGAACAGTCCCACTTCGTCACACCAGCGCCACTGGCAGCTTGGCAGGCGCAGGGGATGCCAGGGAAATCAGCTAGTCCTGGGCAGGGAACGGGCCGGCGCCAGCCACACGCCTGGGCAGGGCTGCAGCCCTCTCTACTGGGCCAGAATCCGCACCAGGGCAGCCGAGAGCCTGACTCGCTCGGTGTCACGGACTCACAGATCGTGCCCACGCGTGGCCCCGGGCGGTCCGTGGGGGGGGGTGCCCCTTTCAGGGCGACAGCCCTTCTCGGGGGGCCGCTCTCTCTCGGGGTCAGGCCCCTCCACCTCCTGGAGCCGCACCTCTCTGAGCCTCAGCACGTCTGCCTCTGCCGTGGGCCCCCCCAGGGAGTCCACGCGCTCTGGCCCCCCCGGGGTCTCCACCCCCCGAAGGGGATGATGCCCCCCCCCCGCCCTGTTCTCTAGCCCAGAGCGACTCTCCCCCAGCGTAACACAGGAGGTTTATTGAGAGGTGAACCCAGCACAGGAAACTCTCCAGCCTCAGGCCTGGCCTCCCTCAGCCCAGCACATCCCAGTCCCCCTGCAGCCAGGGGGGCTCTGCCTGCTCCCCCTCTTCAGCCCCGAGCCCCCCTGCTTCCAGCTGGGCCTCCGATACCCCCGGCCCCAAGCCCCCTCTGCCCATTGGCTTCTCTCCAGGAAACAGGGTCGTAAACAGGCAGGCCTGGGTCTCCTCTCCGCCCTCCTCTGGCCCCTCTGGCTGGAACCGGCTGGTCAGGTCACCGGGGTCCTCTCCCCACAGCCCATTGTCCCCTCACTGGCCAGAACCGGCTGCGACTCCTGAGCCGGGTCTCCGGGTCACCAGGTCATCAGTCGCTGGGGTCTTCATCCTCCAGGCCATCGGCTAGGGGGGTGCCGTGGCAGGGCTGGGGGTGCTGTGGTGGGGCTGGGGGTGCCGTGGCAGGGCTGGGGGTGCCGTGGCGGGGTTGGGGTTGCCGTGGCAGAGCTGGGGGTGCCGTGGCAGAGCCGGGGGTGCCATGGCAGGGCTGGGGGTGCCGTGGCGGGGAGGGGGGTGCCATGGCAGAGCTGGGGGTGCCATGGCAGAGCGGGGGGTGCCGTGGCAGAGCCGGGGGGTGCCGTGGTGGGGTTGGGGGTGCCGTGGCAGAGCTGGGGGGTGCCATGGCAGAGCCGGGGGGTGCCGTGGTGGGGTTGGAGTTGCCGTGGCAGAGCTGGGGGTGCCGTGGCAGAGCCGGGGGGTGCCGTGGTGGGGTTGGAGTTGCCGTGGCAGAGCTGGGGGTGCCGTGGCAGAGCCGGGGGTGCCGTGGTGGGGTTGGGGGTGCCGTGGCAGAGCCGGGGGTGCCGTGGCAGAGCCGCAGTTGCTGCGGTGGGGCTCGGCCCGGGCCCGGCAGGGACCCCACTCAGTAGCGCTTGCCGTCCTGGCTGCTGCGCGGCCCCTGGCCCCCTGCCCGGCCTCTCTTGCTTTTCCCGTTTTCTGTGTTTTCTCCCCCTGTCCGTGCTGGCGTCCGGGCCTTAACGAGAAGCAGATGTGATTGCGGAGCCGGGCGGGGGAGGGGGAGAAGGGGGGGAGCTGGACCTGGAGCTGCAGAAAAGCCCCTCGCAGGAGCTGGGGGAACAAAGGGCCAAGGTGGCCCTGGGTGGGGTGGGGGGCGCTGAGCCAGGCCAGGCCAGGGCTGGGGAAGGGGGCAGGAAGTGGGGGCGGGCGGGGCTGACAGCTGGAGGGGCCGGCCCAGGCGCTGGAGGGGGGCGGGGGAGCGGGGCCGGGGCCGTGTGGACGGCGGGCGCGGGGAGCCGAGGCTGAGCCATGAGCGGCTGAGCGGGACGGCCCGACGCCTTCGCGCCCAGCATGGCCGTGGCGTGGCTGTGGGGCAGCCTGTGCTGCCTCCTGGCCGGGGTGGCCTGGGCCGCCAACTTCCCGCCCCGCTACAGCCTCTACACCGGGGGGGCCGTGCCCCTGAGCCAGGGCCCGGCCCCCGCTGCCCAGGGGACCCCGCAGGCACAGCCGGGCGCCCGGGCCGCCAGCCGGCACAGGTAAGAGGCCGCGCCGGGGCAGGCGGGGGGGAGGGGGGCAGGCTGGTCCCACAGCTGAGAGCTGAGCCCGGGGCAGCCGGGGGGCACCTACCCTCCCCCTCGGGGTCAGGGATGCTGAGGGGCCTGGGCCCGTGGGGTGGGGGGCTTCTCACTGTGAGCCCTGGCAGCCCGGGGGCGCCGTGGGTCCTGGCCCCAGGGGGGCCCGCTCGCCGGAGGCAGGGAGCTCGGTGACCTGGAGCGTCAGGGGGCACCTTGGGAACCCCATCTGGCCTTGGACAAGAGGTCCCCATGGAGACGAGGAGAGTCCCAGGGAGGTGCCTGGGCTGGAGGGGGCACCCTGGGGATCCCCCCAGGGCAGGGGGGCCAGACTTTCTATGGCTCATTTTGTGGGGTTCAGCCCAGCTGCTGCAGGAGTCAGCCGTGGCTGAGGGCGGCGCATCTTGGGGCCAGGTCACTTTGGGGGGCGTCTGGCAGCCCCAGGGCACAGTACCACCTCAGGCGGGTCACGGCCCTGCTCTGTGCCTCAGTTTCCCCAGGCACAGAGTGGGAGCGTGACACTGACCCGGGACATGCGCCGATTCCTGTGTGTGAGGCACATGGAGAGCCTCAGACCAGGGCGGGGGGAGGGAGGTGTGGTGTGGGGGGCAGGGGGTAGGGAGGAGTTGGCGGTGTGGGGGGATTGGGGGGGTAGCGGGGGGAGGTGGGGGGAGTGGGGGGATGGAGGAGCGGGGGGGTGGGGGAGCCAGGGGGCACGGAGGATTGGGGGGCTCGGGGGGAGGGAGACGGGGGGCTCGGCTGTGCTGTGTCCTGCAGCGGGTGTGCGCCCAGGGCATGGAAATTCTCAGCAGTGCGTGTGATTGGTGAGCTGGGAGGTGCTCGGGGGGGAAACGGGGGGACCACCTGCATGTGGGGGAGGCTCTGTGGGGGGCAGGGGAGGGGATGTGGCACCCCCCCCAGGGCCCCCCAGGGCTGCAGTGCGTTGACTGGGGCGCTGGGGGGCTCTGGAGCAGAGCGACTGGCCCCCGCCCTACAGGCCAGGCCAGGCACCCCGGCTGGGCCCTGCTCTCGGGGCGCCCGCGGCAGCTTGGGGTGTGGGGCGATGGGGAAGCGCTGAGTGAGCCTGGCCTGGGCTGGCCCCACGCCAGCCCCGAGCCAGAGGGGCCCAGGGAGTGTGGAGCCGCAGCCAGATGGAGCCTGCGCCCGGGGAGTGGGGCTCTGGCAAGGGGGGGGGCTCTGTGGGGGGGGCTGTGTCAAGGGGGATGGGGGGCCCTGTTGGGGGGCAGGGGGAGGGGCCCTGTCGGGGGGAGGGGGGCCCTGTCGAGGGGCAGGGGGAGGGGCCCTATCGGGGGGGGCAGGGGAGGGGCCCTGTCAGGGTAGGGGGAGGGGGGGCCTGTTGGGGGGCGGGGGAGGGGCACTGTTGGGGGGCGGGGGGACGGGGGGCCCTGTTGGGGGGGTAGGGGCCCTGTTGGGGGTAGGGGGACGGGGGGCACTGTTGGGGGTAGGGGTAGGGGGGCCCTGTCGAGGGGGAGGGGGAGGGGCACTGTTGGGGGGCGGGGGAGGGGCACTGTTGGGGGGCGGGGGAGGGGCACTCCCGGGCAGGGGGGGCGGCTGACCCTGGCTGTGGCTCACGCGTCTCCGCCGAGCTGCAGCCCCATCGGCAGTGGGGCCGGGGCACTCGGCCTCGCTGGGCACCGGCCTGGGCACCATGTCCCAGCCGCACCCCATGACCCCGGGAGCAGCCTCCGCCGGGCGGGGCAGAGCGGGACCCAGCCCCACCCAGCCCGGGGAGGTGGGGGGCAGCCAGGCGCCCCAGGGGCTGGCAGGGGGTGGGAGGACCCCCCACCCGCAAAGCTGTGAGAGGAGGAGGGGCTGGGGGGCTTCGTGACCCACAGGACAGGGACAGGCCCCCCTCGCTCCCCAGGCTGCCGGGCCCCATGGCTCCGCCTGGCCCGGTCGGTGCCTGCCAGAGGGGACGGGGCCGAGGGTGGCTCCGCGCACCACCCGGGGCTGCGCTCTGGGGCAGAGCCCCCCCTCCGGCGACGCAGGGACCCCCAGCCGGGTCCGTGCCCGGCGCAGGGGCCTGGCATTGCTCTGCGTGACCCCACGGGGCCGGGCACCCCAGGGGGGGAGTCCCAGCTGCAGGGGGGCAGAGCCCCTCAGCCCTGGAGCAGGCGGCAGGCGCGGCGCAGCCCCGCACTCGGGACAGGAAGGGAAGCGGCTCGTGTCCAACAGCAGGAATTTGGGAGGGAGGCTGGGATCCCGCCAGGCCGCATGGATCACGCAGAGCCCCCTGCTCCCTGCAGCACAGCCCCCCCCGGGCCTGGGAGCGCTGAGCCCCCCACAGGCCCCTCCCCGCTCCCTGCAGCACAGCCCCCCCCCCCGGGCCTGGGAGTGCTGAGCCCCCCACCGCCCCCCCCCTGCAGCACAGCCCCCCCCCCCCGGGCCTGGGAGTGCTGAGCCCCCCACAGCCCCCAGGGGGCAGCTGAGCCGCCCCACCCGGGGCGGGGAGTGCTGAGCCCCCCACAGCCCCCCCCTGCAGCACAGCCCCCCCGGGCCTGGGAGCTCTGAGCCCCCCACTGAGCCCCCCGCTCTCTGCTGCCCCCACCCGCCCAAATGCCCCCTGGTGCCAGGGCTAGACCTGCCCCAGCCCCCCAGCCAGTGGGGTCCCTGCCGTGGGGCAGACAGTCCTGCTGCCACCCCACAGTCAGTTGGGGGCCTGGCAGCGACTCTGGGCTGGAGAGGCTGGGGGGGGGCAGGGGGGCAGAATTGGCCTTTGCCCCAAGTTCCTGGGAGGCTCGGGGGGGCCATGGCTCCTCCTGCCCCCCCCCCCCCCGAGTCACCCTGCTCGTGACCCTGCTGGTTCCCCTCTGTGATCAAAGGGGCTGCTGCTGCCAGGGGCACCGGGCAGGGCCGAGATCAAAGGGAGTGGGGGGGGGGCTGTAACAGGCTCATTGTCCCATCGGCAGTGAGCTGTGACCAGCAGCTCCCGGCGGGGGGGGTGTCTCGCTGCACCGGGGGGCGGGGGGGGGGTCTCGCTGCATGTGGGGGGCAGGGGATGCACCTTGGGCCTGCTGGGCCTGACACTGACACCTGCTGCAGGAACTGGTGCGCCTACGTGGTGACGCGCACGGTGAGCTGCGTGGTGGAGGACGGCGTGGACACCTTCGTCAAACCCGACTACCAGCCCTGCGGGTGGGGGCAGCTCCAGTGCCCGCGCATTGTGACGTGAGTGTGGGGGCAAGAGCCCCGGGGGCTGCGGGTCGGGAGTGAGGGGCACCGGCAGGGCCGGGGGGAGCCCAGGGCTGGGCTAGCAGGGGCTGCGGGTCAGGAGAGAGGGGCACTGGCAAGGCTGAGGGGGCCCAGGGCTGGGCTAGCAGGGGCTGCGGGTCGGGAGTGAGGAGCACCAGCAGAGCTGGGGGGAGCCCAGGGCTGGGCTAGCAGGGGCTGCGGGTCGGGAGTGAGGGGCACCAGCAGAGCTGGGGGGAGCCCAGGGCTGGGCTAGCAGGGGCTGCGGGTCGGGAGTGAGGGGCACCGGCAGGGCCGGGGGGAGCCCAGGGCTGGGCTAGCAGGGGCTGCGGGTCAGGAGAGAGGGGCACCGGCAGGGCTGGGGGCCCAGGGCTGGGCTAGCAGGGGCTGCAGGTCAGGAGAGAGGGGCACTGGCAAGGCTGGGGGGGTCCAGGGCTGGGCTAGCAGGGGCTGTGGGTCAGGAGTGAGGGGCACCGGCAGGGCTGGGGGCCCAGGGCTGGGCTAGCAGGGGCTGCGGGTGAGGAGTGAGGGGCACCGGCAGGGCTGGGGGGCCAGGGCTGGGCTAGCAGGGGCTGCGGGTCAGGAGAGAGGGGCACTGGCAAGGCTGGGGGGGCCCAGGGCTGGGCTAGCAGGTGCTGCGGGTCGGGAGTGAGGGGCACCGGCAGGGCCGGGGGGGGCCCAGGGCTGGGCTAGCAGGGGCTGCGGGTCGGGAGTGAGGGGCACCGGCAGGGCCGGGGGGAGCCCAGGGCTGGGCTAGAAGGGGCTGCGGGTCGGGAGTGAGGGGCACCGGCAGGGCCTGGGGGGGCCCAGGGCTGGGTTAGCAGGGGCTGCGGGTCGGGAGTGAGGGGCACCGTCAGGGCTGGGGGCCCAGGGCTGGGCTAGCAGGGGCTGCGGGTCGGGAGTGAGGGGCGCTGGCAGAGCTGGGGGCCCAGGGCTGGGCTAGCAGGGGCTGCGGGTCAGGAGTGAGGGGCACTGGCAAGGCTGGGGGGGAGCCCAGGGCTGGGCTAGCAGGGGCTGCGGGTCGGGAGTGAGGGGCACCGGCAGGGCCGGGGGGGGGCCCAGGGCTGGGCTAGCAGGGGCTGCGGGTCGGGAGTGAGGGGCACCGTCAGGGCTGGGGGCCCAGGGCTGGGCTAGCAGGGGCTGCGGGTCGGGAGTGAGGGGCGCTGGCAGAGCTGGGGGCCCAGGGCTGGGCTAGCAGGGGCTGCGGGTCAGGAGTGAGGGGCACGGGCAAGGCTGGGGGGGAGCCCAGGGCTGGGCTAGCAGGGGCTGCGGGTCGGGAGTGAGGGGCACTGGCAAGGCTGGGGGGGAGCCCAGGGCTGGGCTAGCAGGGGCTGCGGGTCGGGAGTGAGGGGCACCGGCAGGGCCGGGGGGGGCCCAGGGCTGGGCTAGCAGGGGCTGCGGGTCGGGAGTGAGGGGCACCGGCAGGGCTGGGGGCCCAGGGCTGGGCTAGCAGGGGCTGCGGGTCGGGAGTGAGGGGCACCGGCAGGGCCGGGGGGGGCCCAGGGCTGGGCTAGCAGGGGCTGCGGGTGAGGAGTGAGGGGCACCGGCAGGGCCGGGGGGGGGCCCAGGGCTGGGCTAGCAGGGGCTGCGGGTCGGGAGTGAGGGGCGCTGGCAGGGCCGGGGGGAGCCCAGGGCTGGGAACCGGCAGGGCCTTGTGTGCGTAGCCCCTGCGCCTGACTCTGTCCTGGCCAAGATACAGATGTTCTGGGCTGGGGCCTTGTGCTGCTCAGTGGGGCGGGGGGAGGGGCTGGGGGGCAGGGAGCTGCCAGCGGACGGAAGCTCAATGACCTCTGGGTGCCGTGGGGGGGCTGGCGAGAGGCGGGAGGACCGACCCTGGGGAGGGAAAGGGGGGGTCCTGGGAGTGGGGGTGTGAGACCCTGGGGGTGGGAGGGGCAGAGGGGAGGAGCTGGGTGGCCGCAGAGCAGGCGTGGGGTGCGGGGCCGGGGCCGGGGGGAGCTGGGGCCCTGGTCTCCATGGAGGGGCCCAGGCCTGGCACCGCCCTGGCACCGCCCTGCCCCTGGGCGCAGCCGGCAGAGCCGGGACCAGAGGCAGCAGCTGCCGCTGGAGCAAGGGACGGTGCAGGGCGCCCCCTACTGGGGATGCCTGGGAACTGTTCCACAGACAGCAGCCCTGGCCCGGCCCATTGGGCCCAGAACCTGCCCTATGTCCATGGCTCTGTTTGCCCCGTCGGGGTTGGGCTCTGGGAGGAGCCGTCCCACGGGCTGGGCCCCCAGGTCTCACCCTTCCCCCTCGCTATGGATGGGGCCCCAGTGCCACCGCTGCTGGGTGCTGGGGCCCGGCTGGGGCCCGCTGCTCCCGGAGGCTCAGGGAAGAGCCCGGAGAAGGATCAGAGGGTTCGAACCCCTGGCTGCGAAGGAGGGACTCCAGCCCCAGCACCCGGCCCCGCAGCGCCCCGGGCCCGGCCGGGCCAGCCGGCAGCCGCAGAGCCAGAACCAGGCCAGAGCTGGGCTGTGGAGACGCAAACGCCAAACTACCCGAGGGGACGGGAAACCAGCTTTGCCGGGGCGGGGCCCGGTGCTGGGCTCGGGTCATTGGGCAGGAGCTGGATCAAAGCAGCATTTTTCCCAAAGCTGCCCCGAGGCAACGCTCTGCTGGGCGCGTTGGGGACCCACAGCGTCGTTCGGAGCCTCCGTTCAAACCCGAGGGGCTGGGCCCAGGGGCTCAGGCGGCCGCTTTGACCAGCACGTGGGGTCCGAACGGGGCTGGCGGCTCTGCCCAGCACAGGGTGTGAAAAGCCCAGTTGGCGCGGGGCTGGCAGGCTCCCGCCCGGCTCTGCGCGGCTTCCGGAAGCAGCCGGCACGTTCCTCCGGCTCCTCGGCGTAGGGGCGGCCACAGGGCACCCGGCCAGTGGGAGCTGTGGGGGCGGCATCGGCGGGGCTGCTCCCCGGCCGCCTACGAGCCGGAGGGACAGGATGCCGCTCCCTGGGAGCCACCTGAGGTAAGCGCTGCCTGGAGCCTGGAGACCTCACACCTCCCGCACCCCAACCCCCTGCGCCAGCCCTGAGCCCCCTCCCCCAGCCCTGCACCCCCTCCTGCACCGCAACCCCTCCCCCAGCCCCGAGCCCCCTCCCCCAGCCCTGCACCCCCTCCCGCACCCCAACCCCTCCCCCGGCCCCGAGCCCCCTCCCCCAGCCCTGCACCCCCTCCCGCACCCCAACCCCTCCCCCGGCCCCGAGCCCCCTCCCGCACCCCAACCCCTCCCCCGGCCCTGAGCCCCCTCCCCCAGCCCTGCACCCCCTCCCGCACCGCAACCCCTCCCCCAGCCCCGAGCCCCCTCCCCCAGCCCTGCACCCCCCCCAGCCCCCATACCCCTCCCCCTGCCCCGACCCCACTCCCGCACCCCAACCCATCCACCTGCCCTGAGCCCCCTCCCCCAGCCCTGCACCCCCTCCCGCACCGCAACCCCTCCCCCAGCCCCGAGCCCCCTCCCCCAGCCCTGCACCCCCTCCCGCACCCCAACCCCTCCCCCGGCCCTGAGCCCCCTCCCGCACCCCAACCCCTCCCCCCGCCCCGAGCCCCCGCCCCCATCCCTGCACCCCCTCCCTCACCCAAACCCCCTGCGCCAGCCCTGAGCCCCGACCTGCACCCCAACCCCTCCCCCAGCCCCGAGCCCCCTCCCCCAGCCCTGCACCCCCTCCCTCACCCAAACCCCCTCCCCCAGCCCCGAGCCCTGACCTGCACCCCAACCCCTCCCCCAGCCTGGACCCCCCTCCCACAGCCCAAAGCCTTCATCCCCGGCCCCACCCCAGAGCCCACACCCCCCAGCCAGAGCCCTCACCGCTTCCTGCACCCCACCCCCCTGGTGAAAATGAGTGAGGGTGGGGGAGAGCGAGTGACAGAGGGAGGGGGGAACGGAGTGAGAGGGGCGGGGCCTGTGAGAAGGGGTGTGGCCTCATGGAAGGGGAGGGGCAGAGGGAGGGGCAAGGGGGACTTGACCCCAGGGTGTAAGTACCTACGGGGGGGGGGGGGTGACGGTGCTGCCCGTGGGAGCCAGCTGAGGTCACTCAATCAGGGTGAACTGCAAACCAAACGGGGCAGACAAACCCCAGAAGCTGGTGGATCTTCCGATACTGAGATTTACCAACCAACACAGAACAGCTTCTGTAGCACCTCACTGGTCACTCAGAGTCCAAACCCCGCAGTTCCCTTGAAGTGCCCAGTCTCAGGCCTCCATCCAGACACACACGTCAGATATGCTGGTGATTCCTGAACATCTGATCTCAGCATATAAAAGAAAAGGTTCTTCCAACCCCAAAGGATCAGCCACACACCCAGGTCCAATTATAACTTAGATCTTACCCAAAATACACGCTACAGCCAATTCTTATTAACTAAGCTAAAATTTATTAACAAAGAAAAGAGAGAGAGTTGGTTGAAAGATCAATCTACAGAGAGACTTGAATTCAGTTCTTGAGGTTCAGACACAGCAGAGATGAGCTTGTAGTTGCCAAAAGTCCTTTTAGAAATAGCCCAGAGGTTATAGTCCGATGAGTTGCCGACTCTAATTGCACAAACCCAAACACACTTGCCCCACCCTGCTCACTCCAGCTCCCCTCCCTCCATCACTCTCCCTCACCCACTCTCTCTTTCACTGGGATGGGGCAGGGGGTTGGGGTTCGGGAGGTGGTGCAGGCTCTGGGCTGGGGCCAAGGGGTTTGGAGTGTGGGAGGGGGCTCTGGGCTGAGCCTGGGGCAGGGGAGGTGGGGTGCAGGAGGGGGTGTGGGGTGCGGGCTCCTGGCATATGGTGGTTACCTTGGGTGGCTCCCTGAAGTGACCGGCATGTCTGGCAGCGGCTCCTCGGCTCAGGGGAGACCAGGCGGCTCCCTGCGCTGCCCC
This sequence comes from Mauremys mutica, assembly GCF_020497125.1. Lineage (NCBI taxonomy): Eukaryota > Metazoa > Chordata > Testudines > Geoemydidae > Mauremys > Mauremys mutica. The sequence goes on from NC_059074.1 coordinate 1,367,995, forward strand.
TGCCTGCAGCACCGCCCCTGCAGCTCCCACTGACTGTGGTTCCCCGTTCCTGACCAAAGGGAACTGCAGAGTCAGCGTTCGGGGCTTGGGCAGCATGAGGAGACCCCCCTGGCCGCGCCTCTGCCTAGGAGCCGCTGCCGGACATGCCGGTCGCCATGGGGAGCAGCACGGAGCCAGGGTAGGTAGGGCCCTGCCTTAGCCCCGCTGCGGCGCCGGACTTTTAGCAGCCTCAAATCTCCTGGTTTGGCTTCAGTAGCCTCTGGGAGACGGAGACGGGTTCCGGGAGACTCCCGGCCGAGCCGGCTCCCTACAGGGCTCGTCAGCCTGGCAGAGGAAGGTCGAACAGAGCCAGTGGCTAGAAGCTGATGCTGCGGCGATCAGTGATTAACAGCGAGTCACTAGTCACGGGGCTGGGCTGGCCCCTCCATCCCCGGCACATCGGCTGTTTCTCTACTAGCTCTGCTCCGGGCACAGGCCTGGGCCCTGCTAGGCAGGGGGTCAGGCCAGCTCCTCACACCGGGCCCTACTGGCCTGGGGAGCCATGAAGTGCTGCGTCTCGCCCGCTATCAGCACGGGGCAGGGGCAGCGCCCCCCGGTGGGCAGCGCCGGCGTCTCACCCGCTATCAGCACGGGGCAGGGGCAGCGCCCCCCGGTGGGCAGCGCCGGCGTCTCACCCGCTATCAGCACAGGGCAGGGGCGGCGCCCCCCGGTGGGCAGCGCCGGCGTCTCACCCGCTATCAGTATGGGGCAGGGGCAGCACCCCCTGGTGGGCAACGCCGGTGTCTCACCCGCTATCGGCACGGGGCAGGGGCAGCGCCCCCCAGTGGGCAGCGCCGGCGTCTCACCCGCTATCAGCTTGGGGCAGGGGTGGCGCCCCCCGATGGGCAGCGCCAGTGTCTCACCCACTATCAGTATGGGGCAGGGGCAGCACCCCCTGGTGGGCAGCGCCGGCATCTCACCCACTATCAGTATGGGGCAGGGGCAGCACCCCCTGGTGGCTGGCGCCGGCGTCTCACCCACTATCAGCTTGGGGCAGGGGCGGCGCCCACCGGTGGGCAGCGCCGGCGTCTCACCCGCTATCGGCATGGGGCAGGGGCAGCGCCCCCCGGTGGGCAGCGCCGGCGTCTCACCCGCTATCAGCACAGGGCAGGGGCGGCGCCCCCCGGTGGGCAGCGCCGGCGTCTCACCCGCTATCAGCACAGGGCAGGGGCGGCGCCCCCCGGTGGGCTGCGCCGGCGTCTCACCCGCTATCGGCACAGGGCAGGGGCGGCGCCCCCCGGTGGGCAGCGCCGGCGTCTCACCCGCTATCAGCACAGGGCAGGGGCGGCGCCCCCCGGTGGGCTGTGCCGGCGTCTCACCCGCTATCGGCACAGGGCAGGAGCGGCGCCCCCCGGTGGGCAGCGCCGGCGTCTCACCCGCTATCAGCACAGGGCAGGGGCGGCGCCCCCCGGTGGGCAGCGCCGGCGTCTCACCCGCTCTCCCTCTCCCTGCAGGTATCGCAGTTACCTGAGGCCCCGCTACAAGGTGGCCTATAAGACGGTGTCGGACCTGGAGTGGAAATGCTGCCACGGCTACTCGGGTGACGACTGCCTGGAGGGGCCGGCCCAGGGCCCCCCTCTCACCACCACCCGCCCGCGCCCCAGGCCCGGCCGCCCCACGCTCTCCGGCTTTGGGAACCCCCTGAGCGGCCTGGGCGGAGAAGGTACCGATGGTTTGGGGACAGGGGGGTGGGGTGCCAGGTTTGTGTGGGGAGAGGTGAGGTGGGGGGCGCTGGGGTTGGGGGTGAGGACCAGAGAGGGAAGCTGGGGGGGGCTGGTTGGGGCAGAGTTGTGGAGTCTCCCGGCTCCCCCTGCTCCCCAGCACCCCCACCTTTGCCCTCCAGACTGCACTGGCCTCAAGCCCCACTCCCAGCATGCAATGCTCCCTCTTGCCTGAGCGCCAGCCCCCACTGCATGCTGGGACCCCCCAGCTCCGCGGGACACAGCTGAGAGCGGCTGGTGGCCACCTGGGCAACTGCACCCCGAAGGGAAAGGCCCCGGCCCAGCTTGGGGGCCCAGGACACGGGACCCACAGCCTCACCTCAGCCAGGGGTGATGGCCAGGGCCGTGCCAGCTGGGGGCAGCCCGGCTCAGCGCTCTGCTCTGCAGGCCGGGGGTGTGGGGGGGGGGACACCCCGGCTCAGCGCTCTGCTCTGCAGGCTGGGGGTGTGGGGGGGGACACCCCGTCTCAGCGCTCTGCAAACAAGGCCGGGGGTGTGGGGGGGGACACCCCGGCTCAGCGCTCTGCTCTGCAGGCCGGGGGTGTGGGGGGGGGGACACCCCGGCTCAGCGCTCTGCTCTGCAGGCTGGGGGTGTGGGGGGGGGACACCCCGGCTCAGCGCTCTGCTCTGCAGGCTGGCGGTGTGGGGGGGGACACCCCGGCTCAGCACTCTGCTCTGCAGGCCGGGGCAGGGGTGTGGGGGGGGCGGGAGCTCAGCTCAGCGCTCTGCTCTGCAGGCCGGGGGGGTGGGGGGGGGACACCCCGGCTCAGCGCTCTGCTCTGCAGGCCGGGGGTGGGGGTGGGGGCTCGGCTCAGCACTCTGCTCTGCAGGCCGGGGGTGGGGGGGTGGGGGGGACACGCCGGCTCAGCGCTCTGCTCTGCAGGCCGGGGGTGGGGGGGTCACGCCGGCTCAGCGCTCTGCTCTGCAGGCCGGGGAGATGCAGAGAAGGTGAAGCAGCTGGAGGAGAAGGTGCAGACCCTGAGCAAGCAGCTGCAGGACCTGCAGGCCACCACGGAGAAGCTGCTGCAGGAGGGGAGCAGGGCGGTGGAGCTCTCGCTCAATGGGAAGCAGCCGGCCGACGCGGCCGCCCAGCCCGAGATGCAGGAGACCCTCAACAAGATCCAGAGGCATCTGCAGCACCTGGACAACCGGATCTCCAGCCACGACGCCGAGCTGACCAACCTCAGCAACGGGCAGGGGCCGGGGCCCCCGCAGGGAGGGGCCCTGCTCCTGCAGGAGGTGGAGCGGCGGCTGCAGGAGTCCTGCGCCTCCTGCCTGGCGGGCAGCGAGGGCCTGCGGCGGCAGCAGGCCGAGGACCGCGAGCGCATGCGGGGCCTGGAGAAACTGATCAGCTCCGTGGACCAGCGGAACCGGGAGGCGGTGGAGAGCATCCAGCGGCACGTCAGCGGCCTGGCGGGGCGCCTGCCCAAGGACTGCTGCTCCCAGCTGGACGAGCTGCGCGGCCGGGTGGGCGAGCTGGAGCGGAGGCTGGGCGGCGTCTCCGGCTCCTTCACCATGCTCAACGAGCGCCTGGACCACGAGCTGGCTAGTCTGGCGGGGGCGGGGGCGGGGGCGGGGCAGGTGCTGGAGGGCCGGCTGGCGGAGATGGAGAGGCGCCTGAACGCCACCCAGCGCAGCCTGGAGCAGCACTTCGCCCAGCGGCAGCCCCACCTGCACAGCCACCTGGTGGGGGAGCTGAGCAGGCGGCTCAGCGGGGCCGAGGGGGAGCTCGCCAATGTGGCCGGCCAGCTGAGCGGCTTCCAGGGCCACGTTCACCAGGCCCTGGCCAACCTGAGCCAGGACGTGGAGACGCTGAAGGACAGCGTGGCTCAGAGTGTGGCTGTGGTGACGGAGCTGCAGGGCCAGGGTGTGGGGTGCAGCCAGCCCTGCCCCACGCCCCACGACCCCTCTCTGGGCAGCCAGGGCTCGCAGATCAGCACCATCCTGAGTGACCTGGAGCGCCGGGTGCAGGATAACGAAGGGCAGCTGCGCACCCTGGGCTCCAATCTGCACCAGCTTAGCAGCTCCGGGGCCGGGCTGGCCGGCTCCGTGCGGGCCCTGCAGGCCGAGGGGAAGAAGCTGCGGGAGCTGGTGGGGGCGAACGGGGAGTCACTAGTGCGCCTGGCGGCTGAGATCGGCAAGCTGGAGACCCAGCTGCTGGGCACGGGGGGCAGCGCCACCGACTCTACCGCCAAGGACCTGACGCTCTTCTTCAACCGCACGGGGGCCCGGCTGGGCCAGCTGGAGGCCGAGCTGCGGGGGCTGAGCGGCGCGGTGCGGGCCGAGCAGCGCGGCTGCAGCCAGGCCTGTGCCGCCCTGCAGGACGAGGTGGGCCGGCTGCGCGGGGAGGTGGCGGCCTGCTCTTGCCCGCTGCTGCCCAGGAAGCCAGAGCAGGGCCGGGAGCCCGTGGAGACCCACAGGCCCCTGGACGGCTTCAGCGTCTTCGGGGGCACGTCGGCCGTGGACCTGAAGTCGCTGCAGGGCGAGCTGTCCGAGGTGATCCTGAGCTTCAGCTCCCTGAACGACACGCTGCGCGGGCTGCAGAGCACCGTGGACAAGCACCAGACCGACCTGCACGAGCTGGGCTCCACCAAGGACCGCATCATCGCCGAGATCAACAAGGTGCAGGCCGAGGCCACGGAGCGCGCGGCCGAGAGCGAGGAGCGGCTGGAGGGGGTGACGCGCCAGCTGCACCACCTGGGCGGCACGCTGCGGGGCGAGGCCGGGGAGTGCCGGCGCGCGGCCGGCGGCCTGGAGCAGCGGCTGGCCAAGCTGGAGGGCGTCTGCGAGCGGCTGGACGCCGTCTCCGGCAGCCTGCGCAAGGTCAAGGAGGGGCTGAGCAAGCACGTGACGGGGCTGTGGGGCTGCCTGCAGGAGGTGAACGGCACCCTGCGCACCCACGGTGCCCTGCTCGACAAGCTGCAGGACACCCACCTGGGCACCGTCCACCCCCGCCTGGGCGCCCTCAACGCCTCCCTGCTGCGCCTGCAGGGCCAGCTGCACAACCTCACGCGCCAGGACCTGGCAGGTACGGCCCCCGGCGACGCCGGGCGTGGGGGGTGGGGCACCGCCGGGCATGGGGGGTGGGGCACCGCCGGGCATGGGGGGCAGGGCACCGGGGCACCGCCGGGGGTGGGGGGTGGGGCACCGCCGGGCACGGGGGGTGGGGCACCGTCAGGCATGGGGGGCAGGGCACCGGGGCGCTGCCGGGCGTGGGGGGTGGGGCACCGCCAGGCATGGGGGCAGGGCACTGGGGCACCGCCAGGCATGGGGGGCAGGGCACCGGGGCACCGCTGGGCATGGGGGGTGGGGCACCGCCGGGCATGGGGGCAGGGCACCGGGGCACCGCCGGGCGTGGGGGGCAGGGTACCATGGGGGCAGCTGGGACAGCACAGGGATGAGGACTGGCTGTGGCTCCGATTGGCCCTAGGTGGGAACTGGCTGGTTCACAGAGCTCCGATCCGGAGGGGGGATGCTTGGGGGGGGGAACCCAGGACTCCGATCCGGGGGGGATGCTCGGGGGGGGAACCCAGGGCTCCGATCCGGGGGGGATGCTCGGGGGGGGAACCCAGGGCTCCGATCCAGGGGGCGGATGCTTGGGGGGGCAGGGCTCTGAACCCGGTGGGGATGCTCGGGGGGGGGCCCAGGGCTCCGATCCGGGGGGGACGCTCGGGGGGGTAACCCAGGGCTTCTACTGGTGTGGGGGGGCAGCTCTGACTCTCTGGGTTCTGTTGCAGGGCCCCCCGGCCCACCTGGACCCGAAGGCCCCATGGGAAGATCGGGTCCCCCAGGGCCCACGGGCAGGGATGGAGAACAAGGCCCCGTGGGACCCCCAGGTGAGGAGCAGCCCTGCCCCACGGGGAGGAGAGTGGCTGGAGCCATTGCAGGGTGATGGCTCCCCCCCCCGGCCCCCTCTGGTTCCACCGGCCTGCCCTGGCCCCCCCCGCCTGGGTGTTGGCCTCACACCTGCCCGCGCCCGAGGGACCAGCCTGAGCCACGGGATCCCGGCCTGGCACAGCTGATTTCTAGGGGGGCTCCAGGGGGCAGTGCCCCACATGTCCCCCAGCAATGGGCCGAGTGCCCAGGGGGTCACGGACCCTGAGCCGCTGCCCTGGGGGCTGTGGGCCAAGAGGAGAACCCGGCCCAGGCCAGGCCGGGGGGGACCCGGGCCCTGAGCCAACACCCCTGCCGGGCCCGGGGCCTCTTCCCTGGGGGCTCACCCTGTATATCCCCCCCAGGGGCAGGCACAGCCCCCCCACCGCCCACCCCATGCACAGCCCCCCCACCACACAGCCCCCCCCGCCCTACTGCCGCCCACCCCATGCACAGCCCCCCCACCACACAGCTCCCCCCCGCCCTACTGCACAGCCCCCCCACCACACAGCTCCCCCTCCGCCCTACTGCCGCCCACCCCATGCACAGCCCCCCCTCCCTGGTACCCCCCACCCCACCCCACCCCACAGCTCCCCCCCGCCCTACTGCCGCCCACCCCATGCACAGCCCCCCCTCCCTGGTACCCCCCACCCCACCCCACCCCACAGCTCCCCCCCCGCCTTACTACCGCCCTCTCCATGCACAACTCCCCCCCCGCCCTGGTACCCCCCACCCCATCACACAGCTCCCCCTCCGCCCTACTGCCGCCCACCCCATGCACAGCCCCCACCACCACACAGCCCCCCCCGCCCTACTGCCGCCCACCCCATGCACAGCCCCCCCCACCGCTCTACTGCCGCCCACCCCTGGACCTGCCCCCCCCCTCCCTGGTACCCCCCACCCCACCCCACCCCACAGCTCCCCCCCCGCCTTACTACCGCCCTCTCCATGCACAACTCCCCCCCCCGCCCTGGTACCCCCCACCCCATCACACAGCTCCCCCTCCGGCCTACTGCCGCCCACCCCATGCACAGCCCCCACCACCACACAGCTCCCCCCCCGCCCTACTGCCGCCCACCCCATGCACAGCCCCCACCACCACACAGCTCCCCCCCCCGCCTTACTACCGCCCTCTCCATGCACAACTCCCCCCCCCCGCCCTGGTACCCCCCACCCCATCACACAGCTCCCCCTCCGTCCTACTGCCGCCCACCCCATGCACAGCCCCCCCCTCCCTGGTACCCCCCACCCCACCACACAGCTCCCCCCCCGCCCTACTGCCGCCCACCCCATGCACAGCCCCCTCCCGGTACCCCTCACCCCACCGCACGGTTTGCCCTCCCCGCCTCTGCCGAGCCCCAGCACCCTGCGCTCACCTCTCCTCTCTCTTCCCTTCCAGGGCTCCCTGGCGAGCAAGGTGAGCCTGGCTGGGGGAGGGAGGGGGCAGTGGGGCAGGGGATGGGGGCCCCGGGTGCAGGGTGGGTGGGATGGGGGCCCGGGCGCAGGGGGGATGGGCGAGGAGCTGGGGGGGACACAGAGCTGCTGGGGGCAGGGAGGAGGCTGGGACAGGGGGTCCTACGGGCACCGTGCCGACCCATCTCTCTGTGCCAGGCCCGATGGGCGGGGTGGCCGCGGTGCCCAGAATCGCCTTCTCGGCCGCGCTGACGTCCCGACACGTGGAGCCCGGAACCATCCCCTTCGACCGGCTGCTGGTGAACGACGGGGACGCCTACGACCCCTACTCCGGTGAGCAGGGCTGTGTGTGGGGAGCACTGGGCTGGCAGGGGGCTGTGGGGCAGGATAGGGGCACTGGCAGGGCTGTGTGTGGGGAGCTCATGGCAGGGGCTGTGGGGCAGGATTGGGGGCACTGGCAGAGCTGGGGGGCTCAGGGCAGGGCTGGCAGGGGGCTGTGGGCAGGATGGGGGCACTGGCAGAGCTGGGGGGCTCAGGGCAGGGCTGGCAGGGGGCTGTGGGGCAGGATTGGGGGCACTGGCAGAGCTGTGTGTGGGGAGCTCAGGGCTGGCAGGGGGCTGTGGGGCAGGATAGGGGCACTGGCAGGGCTGTGTGTGGGGAGCTCATGGCAGGGGCTGTGGGGCAGGATTGGGGGCACTGGCACAGCTGGGGGGGCTCAGGGCAGGGCTGGCAGGGGGCTGTGGGCAGGATGGGGGCACTGGCAGGGCTGGGGGGGGGCTCGGGGCAGGGCTGGCAGGGGGCTGTGGGATGGGATGGGGGCACTGGCAGGGCTGGGGGGGCTCAGGGCAGGGCTGGCAGGGGGCTGTGGGCAGGATGGGGGCACTGGCAGGGCTGGGGGGGCTCAGGGCAGGGCTGGCAGGGGGCTGTGGGCAGGATGGGGGCACTGGCAGGGCTGGGGGGGCTCAGGGCAGGGCTGGCATTGGCTCATCGCGTGCTCAGACCCCCCCCCCGGCCCAGGGGCAGCGCCCTGGGGCGATGGGCCCCCGGGGGGGACGCTCCCGCCCCGCTGACGGGCTCCCCCCCCAGGTATCTTCACGGTGCCCGTGGCCGGGCGTTACTTCGTCAGCGCCGTGCTGACGGGGCACCGGGACGAGAAGCTGGAGGCCGTGCTGTCGCGCTCCAACCAGGGCATCGCCCGCAGCGACTCGGGCGGCTACCAGCCCGAGGGCCTGGAGAACAAGCCCGTGGCCGAGAACCAGCCCAGCCCCGGCTCCCTGGGCGTCTTCAACCTGCTGCTGCGGCTGGAGGCGGGCGAGACGCTCTGCGTGGACCTGGTGACGGGCCGGCTGGCCCACTCCTCCGACGAGCCGCTCACCGTCTTCAGCGGGGTGCTGCTGTACCCGGACGAGGGGGGCGAGGCCGGCTAGTCCCTGCCCCCGGCGCTGCCCCACCCACCCCCTGGCGCGCTGCATCCTAGGGGTGCAAAGCCATGACCCATCAGAGCTGGGGGGCAGGGGCATTGGCCTGGCCTCTCCGCGGAGCTGCAGGAGACACGGCTCCCTGGCATGGGGGGCACGAGGGGGCCCACGCCGGCAGCCCACCCCCACGTGCTGCCGCAGCGGGCTCAGGAGGCAGTGAGTGCCCCATGGAGCCCAGCCCCCCAAGCAGGGCAGCCCTGCCCTGAATGAGCTGGAGGGGCCCCGGGTCCCTCGCCGCTCCCAGCTACCCCCGGCTGCAGGGGCTCGGGGGGCTCGTGGCCAGGGCACCCCAGGGGCCGGCCAGGGCTGGGGCCTCAGGCGGACGTGTCTCCTGCAGGCCGGCCGGCTGCTGCGGGGGGCTCCAGCGACGCGCCAGGCTGTGACCCCTGGAGGGATGCCCCAGGCCCGGGGCGCGGGATCCCCCTCCCCTGAAGCCAGGCCCCTCCTCACCCACATCGACCGGGCACCTCCCTGTTATTTATCATCCCGTCGCGCCCATTCATGTCCTGCTGCCCGCCCTCAGGGGCACCCGCCTGCCACGCCCCTTCTGCACAGCTCACCCGCCAGCCCCTCGCCACCCCCGGGCAGAGAGCCCAGCCGCCCCCACGCCAAGCCCGGAGAGCGCCCGTGGGGCACGCAGCACTGGCGGGGCGGTGCCCAGCCCCCTCCCAGCACCGACGGCACCAGAGACGAGCCGGCGGGCAGCACTGCCCGCTCTGGGCCTGGCTGAGGGAGCTGTGCGGGGAGGGGACCCGTGAACGGCTCTGTGGGCGCTGGTGCCCTACCCTGGCACAGGGGCCAGCTCTGCCCAGGCATCTATTTCCTGTATTAATAAAGCAACGTCACCGTGTTTTGTACCCTGTGGCCCCGCCTCGTTCCTCAGCCCGGCTCCCCCCCCCGCGACCCCGGTGCCGTGGGCGGCTCCTCACCAGAGCAAGGCGCAGGGGGAGCTGCCCAGGGGTGCCCGACTCCGCCCAGATGCAGCCCCCGGGAGAGGACTGGCAGGCCGGTGCCAAGCCGTGGGGTGAACCCCCCCCCATGGCTGCCCCTCAGTACTGCCAGGGGCAGAGCCAGCTTGGGTCGCCCCACCCCCGCACCAGCGGGGGCCAGGGCAGGCGCCGCCGGGCAGAGGCAGCCAGGAGCTGCCACCGTTGCCAGAGCCAGGCTGTCACGGAGTGTGGGGGAGCCAGGCCCTGCACCCCCGGCCTCCCTGCCGGACTCTCAGCCAGCCAGTGAAGCAGAAGGTTTATTTAGACGACAGGAACACAGTCCAGGACAGGTCTTGCAGGCACAGATAACAGGATCCCCCCCTGTTAGGTCCATCTTGGGGCCCCACAGCCCCCATTGGGGATCAGAGCCCGGTCTCCCTGCTTCCCCTCTGTTCCCAGCCAACTCCAATCTGCCCAGCCCCCCTCCGGCCCCTCCTCTCTGCTCCGCTTCTCTCCCGGGCCAGGAGGTCACCTGACCCCTTTGTCTCCAACACCTTTAAGCCAGCACCTTTGCAGGGAGGGGCCCGGCCATCCGTTGCTAGGCGACAGAGTGTCAGGCATTTGGCTGCGTGGCCTTTTGCTGCTAGATACTTAGGATCTGTCCCCAGCCCCCAGTGCGAACAGTCCCACTTCGTCACACCGGCGCACGTCAGCGCCACCCGCCCGTTGGCCCGGGCCCGAGCCCCTGGGCCCCGCGAGCAGCTGCAGCCTCGTCCCCTGCCCAGGCACCGCCGGGGCTCCCTCCATGCCCACGGGCAGCGCTGCAGAGACCAGCACCGGGCCGCATGGCGTCACACAGGGGCCTGCAGCGGCTTTATTGCCCACAGCCCGGTGGGCCAGGCCCGGTGCAGCTCCCACAGCCGGCCCCTGCTGGCCACGCCCCAGGGTGGCCGGAGCGCCGGCCTGGCACCCTGCACCCTCATGCAGCCGCTTTCAGGCACAGCCCCAGGGCCCTCCGCTCCCTGCCAGCGGGTCTGCCGGGCTGGGGCCCCGTGCCCGGGGGGGCAGCCCAGGGCCCTGTCCTCCCGCGGGCACGTGCCCAGCTCCGCACCAGGGCAGCAGCCACCAGCAGAGCGTCCTTGGGGTGCTGCTGGCGTGGGCCCCACGGCCGCTCAGAAATCCTGGTCCCAGCCCAAGAACTCCTCCTCGCCCGGCGGCCAGTCCTCCGAGACGTGCTTGAAGTTGGCGTAGGGCGGGCCCTGGGGAGGGAGGGCGTGGGGCTCAGTCTCCTCCAGCTCCCTCCTGCCCCCACGGGGCTTGGCCTGGGGCCTCGCTCCCCACCCGCCCCGTGACAGCCCCGGCTCTGGCCCCTGCCTGGGGCTCCCGCAGCCACGGGCTGGACTGCGCCGCCGTGGAGGGACCGCCCTGGCCAGCGTGCTTGGGGGAGGGGGAGGCCATGCAGGGCAGAGCGATGCACCACGGCATGCTGGGCGCTGCGGTGCCCTACGGAGGCAGCGCATGGCAGCCCCCCCCCCCCTCCTGTTCCAAGGACTCGGACGATCGCCCCTCGACCTGGCCACCAAGCCCAGGGGTGCCCCAGCCTCACCCAGGGGTGCCCCCCCCAGCCCCTCACCTGCTTCATCAGCGCCAGGGTAGGAGCATCGACCTGCCGCAGGGCCAGACGCTTCCACTTCACTGAGCCAAACCACCTGGGACCAAGGACAGCGTCAGTGGGGCGGGAGCGCCGGCCGCAGGGGGGGTCCCAGCTGCTCCAGCCCCACCTCGCCCAGCCGGAGAAGGGAACCCCCAGCAGGGGGCGCTGTGGGGTGCAGGGCCGGTAGGGGGAACCCTGGTTTTGGGGAGTGGGGCTGGACGGGGGAAACCCCAGCAGGGGGCGCTGCGGGGTGCCGGGCCGGAGGGGGGAACCCCCAGCAGGGGGCGCTGCGGGGTGCCGGGCCGGAGGGGGGAACCCCCAGCAGGGGGCGCTGCGGGGAGCCGGGCCGGAGGGGGGAACCCCCAGCAGGGGGCGCTGCGGGGTGCCGGGCCGGAGGGGGGAACCCCCAGCAGGGGGCGCTGCGGGGTGCCGGGCCGGAGGGGGGAACCCCCAGCAGGGGGCGCTGCGGGGTGCCGGGCCGGAGGGGGGAACCCCCAGCAGGGGGCGCTGCGGGGAGCCGGGCCGGAGGGGGGAACCCCCAGCAGGGGGCGCTGCGGGGTGCCGGGCCGGAGGGGGGAACCCCCAGCAGGGGGCGCTGCGGGGTGCCGGGCCGGAGGGGGGAACCCCCAGCAGGGGGCGCTGCGGGGTGCCGGGCCGGAGGGGGGAACCCCCAGCAGGGGGCGCTGCGGGGTGCCGGGCCGGAGGGGGGAACCCCCAGCAGGGGGCGCTGCGGGGTGCCGGGCCGGAGGGGGGAACCCCCAGCAGGGGGCGCTGCGGGGTGCCGGGCCGGAGGGGGGAACCCCCAGCAGGGGGCGCTGCGGGGTGCCGGGCCGGAGGGGGGAACCCCCAGCAGGGGGCGCTGCGGGGAGCCGGGCCGGAGGGGGGAACCCCCAGCAGGGGGCGCTGCGGGGAGCCGGGCCGGAGGGGGGAACCCCCAGCAGGGGGCGCTGCGGGGAGCCGGGCCGGAGGGGGGAACCCCCAGCAGGGGGCGCTGCGGGGTGCCGGGCCGGAGGGGGGAACCCCCAGCAGGGGGCGCTGCGGGTGCCGGGCCGGAGGGGGGAACCCCCAGCAGGGGGCGCTGCGGGGTGCCGGGCCGGAGGGGGGAACCCCCAGCAGGGGGCGCTGCGGGGAGCCGGGCCGGAGGGGGGAACCCCCAGCAGGGGGCGCTGCGGCGTGCGGGGCCGGAGGGGGGAACCCCCAGCAGGGGGCGCTGCGGGGTGCGGGGCCGGAGGGGGGAACCCCCAGCAGGGGGCGCTGCGGCGTGCGGGGCCGGAGGGGGAACCCTGGTTTTGGGGAGTGGGGCTGGAGGGCGGAAGCCCCAGCAGGGGGCGCTGCGGGGAGCCGGGCCGGAGGGGGGAACCCCCAGCAGGGGGCGCTGCGGGGTGCCGGGCCGGAGGGGGGAACCCCCAGCAGGGGGCGCTGCGGGGAGCCGGGCCGGAGGGGGGAACCCCCAGCAGGGGGCGCTGCGGGGCCGGGCCGGAGGGGGGAACCCCCAGCAGGGGGCGCTGCGGCGTGCGGGGCCGGAGGGGGGAACCCCAGCAGGGGGCGCTGCGGGGTGCGGGGCCGGAGGGGGGAACCCCCAGCAGGGGGCGCTGCGGCGTGCGGGGCCGGAGGGGGAACCCTGGTTTTGGGGAGAGGGGCCGGAGGGCGGAAGCCCCAGCAGGGGGCGCTGCGGGGTGCCGGGCCGGAGGGGGGAACCCCCAGCAGGGGGCGCTGCGGGGTGCCGGGCCGGAGGGGGGAACCCCCAGCAGGGGGCGCTGCGGGGTGCCGGGCCGGAGGGGGGAACCCCCAGCAGGGGGCGCTGCGGGGAGCCGGGCCGGAGGGGGGAACCCCCAGCAGGGGGCGCTGCGGGGTGCCGGGCCGGAGGGGGGAACCCCCAGCAGGGGGCGCTGCGGGGTGCCGGGCCGGAGGGGGGAACCCCCAGCAGGGGGCGCTGCGGGGTGCCGGGCCGGAGGGGGGAACCCCCAGCAGGGGGCGCTGCGGGGTGCCCGGCCGGAGGGGGGAACCCCCAGCAGGGGGCGCTGCGGGGTGCCGGGCCGGAGGGGGGAACCCCCAGCAGGGGGCGCTGCGGGGTGCCGGGCCGGAGGGGGGAACCCCCAGCAGGGGGCGCTGCGGGGTGCCGGGCCGGAGGGGGGAACCCCCAGCAGGGGGCGCTGCGGGGTGCCGGGCCGGAGGGGGGAACCCCCAGCAGGGGGCGCTGCGGGGAGCCGGGCCGGAGGGGGGAACCCCCAGCAGGGGGCGCTGCGGGGTGCCGGGCCGGAGGGGGGAACCCCCAGCAGGGGGCGCTGCGGCGTGCGGGGCCGGAGGGGGGACGCCCCAGCAGGGGGCGCTGCGGGGTGCGGGGCCGGAGGGGGGAACCCCCAGCAGGGGGCGCTGCGGCGTGCGGGGCCGGAGGGGGAACCCTGGTTTTGGGGAGAGGGGCCGGAGGGCGGAAGCCCCAGCAGGGGGCGCTGCGGGGTGCCGGGCCGGAGGGGGGAACCCCCAGCAGGGGGCGCTGCGGGGTGCCGGGCCGGAGGGGGGAACCCCCAGCAGGGGGCGCTGCGGGGTGCCGGGCCGGAGGGGGGAACCCCCAGCAGGGGGCGCTGCGGGGTGCCGGGCCGGAGGGGGGAACCCCCAGCAGGGGGCGCTGCGGGGTGCCGGGCCGGAGGGGGGAACCCCCAGCAGGGGGCGCTGCGGGGTGCCGGGCCGGAGGGGGGAACCCCCAGCAGGGGGCGCTGCGGGGTGCCGGGCCGGAGGGGGGAACCCCCAGCAGGGGGCGCTGCGGGGTGCCGGGCCGGAGGGGGAACCCCCAGCTGGGGGCGCTGCGGGGTGCGGGGCCGGAGGGGGGAACCCCCAGCTGGGGGCGCTGCGGGGTGCCGGGCCGGAGGGGGGAACCCCCAGCAGGGGGCGCTGCGGGGTGCCGGGCCGGAGGGGGGAACCCCCAGCAGGGGGCGCTGCGGGGTGCCGGGCCGGAGGGGGGAACCCCCAGCAGGGGGCGCTGCGGGGTGCCGGGCCGGAGGGGGGAACCCCCAGCAGGGGGCGCTGCGGGGTGCCGGGCCGGAGGGGGGAACCCCCAGCAGGGGGCGCTGCGGGGTGCCGGGCCGGAGGGGGGAACCCCCAGCAGGGGGCGCTGCGGGGAGCCGGGCCGGAGGGGGGAACCCCCAGCAGGGGGCGCTGCGGGGAGCCGGGCCGGAGGGGGGAACCCCCAGCAGGGGGCGCTGCGGGGTGCCGGGCCGGAGGGGGGAACCCCCAGCAGGGGGCGCTGCGGGGTGCCGGGCCGGAGGGGGGAACCCCCAGCAGGGGGCGCTGCGGGGTGCCGGGCCGGAGGGGGGAACCCCCAGCAGGGGGCGCTGCGGGGTGCCGGGCCGGAGGGGGGAACCCCCAGCAGGGGGCGCTGCGGGGTGCCGGGCCGGAGGGGGGAACCCCCAGCAGGGGGCGCTGCGGGGAGCCGGGCCGGAGGGGGGAACCCCCAGCAGGGGGCGCTGCGGGGAGCCGGGCCGGAGGGGGGAACCCCCAGCAGGGGGCGCTGCGGGGTGCCGGGCCGGAGGGGGGAACCCCCAGCAGGGGGCGCTGCGGGGTGCCGGGCCGGAGGGGGGAACCCCCAGCAGGGGGCGCTGCGCGCGCCCGGGGCTGGAGGGGGGAACCCCCAGCAGGGGGCGCTGCGGGGTGCCGGGCCGGAGGGGGGAACCCCCAGCAGGGGGCGCTGCGGGGTGCCGGGCCGGAGGGGGGAACCCCCAGCAGGGGGCGCTGCGGGGTGCCGGGCCGGAGGGGGGAACCCCCAGCAGGGGGCGCTGCGGGGTGCCGGGCCGGAGGGGGGAACCCCCAGCAGGGGGCGCTGCGGGGTGCCGGGCCGGAGGGGGGAACCCCCAGCAGGGGGCGCTGCGGGGTGCCGGGCCGGTGGGGGGACCGCCCAGTAGGGGGCGCTGCGGGGTGCCGGGCCGTCGGGGGTAACCCCCAGCAGGGGGCGCTGCGGGGTGCCGGGCCGGAGGGGGGAACCCCCAGCAGGGGGCGCTGCGGGGTGCCGGGCCGGAGGGGGAACCCTGGTTTTGGGGAGTGGGGCTGGAGGGCGGAAGCCCCAGCAGGGGGCGCTGCGGCGTGCGGGGCTGGGGGGGGAACCCCCAGCAGGGGGCGCTGCGGGGTGCGGGGCCGGAGGGGGGAACCCCCAGCAGGGGGCGCTGCGGGGTGCGGGGCCGGAGGGGGGAACCCCCAGCAGGGGGCGCTGCGGGGAGCGGGGCCGGAGGGGGAACCCCCAGCAGGGGGCGCTGCGGCGTGCGGGGCCGGAGGGGGGAACCCCCAGCAGGGGGCGCTGCGGCGTGCGGGGCCGGAGGGGGGAACCCCCAGCAGGGGGCGCTGCGGGGTGCGGGGCCGGAGGGGGGAACCCCCAGCAGGGGGCGCTGCGGCGTGCGGGGCCGGAGGGGGGAACCCCCAGCAGGGGGCGCTGCGGCGTGCGGGGCCGGAGGGGGGAACCCCCAGCAGGGGGCGCTGCGGGGTGCGGGGCCGGAGGGGGGAACCCCCAGCAGGGGGCGCTGCGGCGTGCGGGGCCGGAGGGGGAACCCTGGTTTTGGGGAGTGGGGCTGGAGGGCGGAAGCCCCAGCAGGGGGCGCTGCGGGGTGCCGGGCCGGAGGGGGGAACCCCCAGCAGGGGGCGCTGTGGGGGGCTCCCCGTCTCCCTTGGCTCCTCTCCTACCTGTGTTTCCTGATGCCGCGGATGCCGGTGCTGGTGTTCCCCAAGCGCTGTCCCGGCCGGAGCCTGCGCCGGGGCAGAGAACAGGCTCAGGGCAGCCCGTCATTGCCCCCCCCCAGCCCCCCCCAGCTGTGCCCCTGCCAGGGAGGTTCACATGGCACCGGCCATGGCGCGGCTCTGGCAGGGGCTCAGAGGACCCTTCGCCCACAGCTCAGCAACAGGCTCGCCGGGGGCCAGGGAGTCTCCAGCCCGGTGCCCCCTTGGCCCCCCTCGCCCCCCCGGGTCAGGCCCTGGAGCACCCACCACGCCCACCCTGCAGCCGTGGGCACACGGCGGCGCCAGGGAGCTGCAGCCCGTGCCCGGCCCACGCACCGGCACAGCTTGGAGACCAGGGAGCAGGCGGCCTCGCTCACGTAGGCCGGGAACGAGAACACCCCGTCCAGGATCTTGCTGTAGATCTTCTGCGGCTCGGCGCTGTGGAACGGGGGCCTGGCGAGAGGGGGGGGGCATCACGCACCCGGCCGGCTGCTCCCGGGACCCCCCCACGCTCTCCCCCTCCCCCACCCGGCAACCGCTCCCGGGACCCCCCAACGCTCTCCCCCTCCCCCACCCGGCCGGCTGCTCCCGGGACCCCCTGACGCTCTTCCCCTCCCCCACCCGGCAACCGCTCCCGGGACCCCCCCACGCTCTCCCCCTCCCCCACCCGGCAACCGCTCCCGGGACCCCCCCACGCTCTCCCCCTCCCCCACCCGGCTGGCTGCTCCCGGGACCCCCCAACGCTCTCCCCCTCCCCCACCCGGCAACCGCTCCCGGGACCCCCCCACGCTCTCCCCCTCCCCCACCCGGCAACCGCTCCCGGGACCCACGACGCTCTCCCCCTCCCCCACCCGGCATCCGCTCCCGGGACCCCCCCACGCTCTCCCCCTCCCCCACCCGGCAACCGCTCCCGGGACCCCCCCCCGACGCTCTCCTCCCCCTCCCCCTCCCGGCAACCGGTCCCGGGACCCCCCCACGCTCTCCCCCTCCCCCACCCGGCAACTGCTCCCGGGAGCCCCGGCGCTCTCCCCCTCCCCCACCCGGCAACCGCTCCCGGGACCCCCCCACGCTCTCCCCCTCCCCCACCCGGCTGGCGGCTCCCGGGACCCCCCAACGCTCTCCCCCTCCCCCACCCGGCAACCGCTCCCGGGACCCCCCCACACGCTCCCCCTCCCCCCCCCGGCAACCGCTCCCGGGACCCCCGACCCTCTCCCCCTCCCCCCCCCGGCAACCGCTCCCGGGACCCCCCCACGCTCTCCCCCTCCCCCCCCCGGCAACTGCTCCCGGGACCCCCCCCCCGACGCTCTCCCCCTCCCCCACCCGGCAACCGGTGCCGGGCCCCCCCCCCGCTCTCCCCCTCCCCCCCCAGGCAACTGCTCCCGGGACCCCCCTCGCTCTCCCCCTCCCCCACCCGGCAACCGCTCCCGGGACCCCCCAACGCTCTCCCCCTCCCCCACCCGGCTGGCTGCTCCCGGGACCCCCCTCCCCCCGATGCTCTCCCCTCCCCCACCCAGCAGGCAGCTCCCCCTCCCCCATGAGCTGGGCTGTTCCAGAGGAACATCCTACCTCTGCCCACCCCCCATGGGCCACTTCTGGGGAACTGACCCCGGCTACTCAGGTGGGTTAACCGCTGTGGGGCATCTGAGGCTGGGGGTGGGGGACCTGACGTTATGAGTGTAATATAGTGTCTCATTGGAAGGTGACAGGGCCAGAAAGAGTTAATTACCTCCCAGACTGGCCTGACCCAGGGCCCAACTTTAGAGATGGGTTGGGAAGATCTGGAAAGGAACCGAGCTGGGACATGCAGCCGCACTGGTAGAGGCAGAAGGGGAGCTGTGTGCTCAGGGCTCGGGATGGCCGCAAACAAGGCTTGGCTATCGCTGGGGCTTTGATTCACAGGTCAAAACCGGAATATTAACATTTAGGAAGACACTGGAGTGAAATGGGATTGTTGTCTGTGTGTCTCTGACCGTTGTGGTGACCTGTATCTGAACTGTTTAATGGATAAGTTACCCTGTGCTAATTGCCAGGATGTTTGGGAGAAGGAGAGTTAAGCCCATTGTTTTCTCAGGCCAAAAGGCTGCTGGAAATGTATAAAAACCCTGGGACACGATCCTGCTTCATCTCAGATCTGCTCTGGGTTTCAAGAGGGGGAAACCTTAAGCCACAAGGATTGAGATCCCCAGTCACCGACTGGAGTCACCCTGAATATGGACACTGGACTGTAACCTCTGGACTATTTCTAAAAGGATTTTTGGCGACTACAAGCTCATCTCTGCTGTGTCTGAACCTCAAGAACTGAATTCAAGTCTGTCTGTAGATTGATCTTTTAACCAACACTCTCTCTCTTTTCTTTTGTAATAAATTTTAATTTAGTTAATAAGAATTGGCCCTAAGCGGGTATGTGGGTAAGATCTAAGTTATCATTTGACCTGGGACTGGGGCTTGGTCCCTTTGGGAGGGAACCTTTTTTCTTTTATTGGGGTGTTGGTTTTCATAACCATTGATTCATCCCCAGGACGAGTGCACTGGTGGTGATGCTGGGAGACTGGAGTGTCTAAGGAAATTGCTTGTGTGACTTGTGGTTAGCCAGTGGGGCGAAACCAAAGTCTTCTTTGTCTGGCTGGTTTGGTTTGCCTTAGAGGTGGAAAAACCCCAGCCTTGGGCTGTAACTGCCCTGTGTTAAGCAATTTGTCCTGAACTGGCACTCTCAGTTGGGTCCCACCAAAGGCAGCATTGTCACAGAGGGGCAGGTGACCCCCAGAGGGCACCTTGGGGGTCGCAGGCTCCGTGTCTGACCCCCCAGGGGGCGCTGCGGGTGTCCCAGGCACAGGTGGGGGCAGGGGCTGATCCCGGGGGGCTGTGGGTGTCACAGGCACAGATGGGGGCAGGGGCTGACCCCCAGGGGGCACCGCGGGGGCCCCAGGTGTGGGGGATGGCTCGTGGGGTCCCTCACCGGCCCACCAGCATCTCGAAGATGAGGATGCCCATCATCCAGAAGTCGACGGCGAAGTCATGGCCCTCGTGCCGCAGGATCTCAGGTGCCAGGTACTCGGGCGTGCCACAGAACGAGTAGGTCTTCTCCCCCCGCTCCAGCTCCTTGGCAAAGCCGAAATCCACCTGCCAACGGGCGGGCCGTGAGCCAGCAGTGCCCACCCCCCCAGGCCGGCCAGGCCTGGAGACCTGGGCTGGGGGTTGCTGCCCTGGCTGGGTGGGGCGAGGAGGCGTTAAGGGTGTGCTTGAAACAGACCCAGCTCAGCAAGGGGGCAGAGACAGGCCATGCCAGCTCCCTGACTCGGGGCTTTCCCTCCCCCCCGGGGGCTGTGAAGGGACCCCCCGAGAGAGCAAGGCCTGGGAGGGGGGTCCAGGGCTCTCTGCAGGAAGCTGGGGGCTTTCACCCAGGAGCTGACTGAGGAAGGGAGCCAGCCAGAGTGTGAACCACGGGGGTCACTGCAGCTGGGCTGGGCTGTAACCGTCAGTCAGGTCTCTGGGCCGCCCGAGGGGCTGCCTGGGCCGATTGCCCGATAGCCCCCGATTGCCCCCCCATCCCATCTCTTCCTCATGCTCAACAGCTGCAGACCTGGTCCCCTCTCCTGCCTCTTGTCTTCCTCCTGCCCAGCCTAGACGCCCCGTCCTGCTTGCTGCCCTGGCACCAGGTGCCCAGCCAGAGCCTGGCGAGGGCCCTACGGGGCTGGGCACCACTTGTTGCTCCTGGTCCATGCGCGGCCTGGCACCTGTTTGCTGCTCCGGCCACCGCGCAGGGAGCCGAGGTCCCACGGCACCGGCACGGCGCCACCCAGCTCCTCCCCCGCCAGCGGCAGGAGGGCACAGCGCGGGCCCCGGGGGCAGGGATGGCGTGACCGGCCCAAGAGCCCTACCTCTGCTTTGGCAGCGTCCAGCCCTTCCTGGCACTCACCCGGTTGGGAACGGGTCCTCCCTGCGCTCCGGGTTCTGCCCTTCACCCCACCAGGCCGGCTGCCTTCCATCAAGAGCCTCCGGGAGGGGCCATGCCCCAGGCCTCTCCCCAGTGCCAGGAAGAGTGGGGCCGACCCGGGCAGCTCCCCCCTAGTGCCCCACTGGCTGCTCCGGGGCCTGCCGGCCCTGCCCCCAGGTACCAGTTTGATGTAGCCCTGCTTGTCCAGCATCAGGTTCTCGGGCTTGAGGTCCCGGTACACGATCCCGTTGCCGTGCAGGTAGTCGAGTGCCTCCACCACGCAGGCTGAGCAGAACACGGCCACCTCCTCCTCGAAGCAGCGCCTGGGGGGCACGACGGCTCAGTGCCCACACGTCCGCCCTGGGCCCACGGCTGGCACAGCCCCCGCAGGCACAGCCCCCGGCCTGACCCCTTCCTATCCCCCAGCCACCCCACTACTGCCCTGCCCACACCACCTGCGAACACCACCCCCTGTGACGAAGTGGGGCTGTTCTTAATGTTTCCTCTGAATACTGTGCGGGTGCCTCAGTTTCCCCTAGGCAGTTCTTAAGTCTCCAGGATGCATAAATGGCCGACACTCTGTCTCCTGGCAACAAACGGCCGGGGCCCTTCCCCCTGCCAGGGGATGCTAAAGGGGAACACAGAGCTCAGGTGACCTCCTGGCCCGGGAAAGAGACAAAGGCCAGAGAGGAGGGGCTGGAGGGGGGTCAGTCTGGAGCTGGCTGGGGACGAGGAGTGAGGGCAGCCAGGGGGGTCTGGCTCACTGGGCCCCAGGATGGACCCGGCCCAGGGGTCCCGTTCTCTGTACCTACAAGCTCTGTGTTAGACCCTGTTCCTGTCATCGAATAAACCTCTGTGTTACTGGCTGGCTGAGAGTCACGTCTGACTGCGAAGGGGGGGGCAGGACCCTGTGGCCCCCCAGGACCCCGCCTGGGGGGACTCGCTGGGGGAAGCGCACGGAGGGGCAGAGGATGCTGAATGCTCCAAGGAGAGACCCAGGAGGTGAAGCCGTGGGAGCTTCTTGCCCTGCAGACAGGCTGCTCCGAGGGAGAGGAGGCTCCCAGAGTCCTGCCTGGCTTGGTGGGGAGCAGCTCCAGAGCAGCGCCCGGGGACGCCGTGACACCCCCACCCTCCAGCAAACCTGCCATGGCCCCGCCTGCCCCCAGCAATCCCGCCACAGCCCCGCCCGCACCACCTGCCAACCCCCTGCCCGCGGCCCCCGTCTGCCACAGCCTCACCCGCACTGCCGGCAGCGTGCCTGCTTCCCCTGCCAGCCCCCAGCCCCACACCGCCCCCCCTCCGCGTGTCCCCAGCTCCATACACCTCACGCAGCTTGGCCCACAGCTCGCCCCCCGGGCAGAACTCCAGCAGCATGTAGACGTCCTGGCTGTCCCTGAAGGTGCCAAAGAGCCTGGGGGAGAGGGCGAGAAGGGGTTAACTGGAGCCTCTGACCCCCTCCCCGCCACAGCATCCCTGCCAATGCCCCTGAGCACCCCCACCAGCGCCCCCCACTCCCAGGGGGTAGCCCCCCCCAGCAACCCCACCAGCGCCCCCCACTCCCAGGGGGTAGCCCCCCCCAGCAACCCCACCAGCGCCCCCCACTCCTGGGGGCAGCCCCCCCAGCAACCCCACCAGCGCCCCCCACTCCCGGGGGCAGCCCCCCCCAGCACCCCCACCAGCACCCCCCACTCCCAGGGGGTAGCCCCCCCCAGCAACCCCACCAGCACCCCCCACTCCTGGGGGCAGCCCCCCCAGCAACCCCACCAGCGCCCCCCACTCCCGGGGGCAGCCCCCCCGAGTAACCCCACCAGTGCCCCCCACTCCCGGGGGCAGCCCCCCCCAGCAACCCCGCCAGCACCCCCCACTCCTGGGGGCAGCCCCCCCAGCAACCCCACCAGCGCCCCCCACTCCCGGGGACAGCCCCCCCGAGCAATCCCACCAGCGCCCCTCCCCCCCGGGGGCATCACTGCACTCGCTGCCCCCTGTGCTCTGCCCCCAGCCCAGGGCCCCGGGGTGGCACCTACCCCACGATGAAGGGGCAGCGGCTCCGCTCCAGCACCCGCTTCTCCGTGCACACGTGCTCCTGCTGCCGCCTCCGCACCACGTGTTCCTTGCGGATCCGCTTCAGGGCGAAGAGCTGCCCCCGCCCGCGCACCTGGGGGGAGCAGGGCGTCAGGGCGCCAGGCAGGGGCCCGGGGCTCTCGCCTCCGGAGGGGGGGCTTGGCACCCCCCAGGACTGGCGCTTGGCGGGAGGGGCTGCTTGGTCTCACCAGCTCAACTCTGCCAAAGCCGCCGGTGCCCAGGACCACAGGGAGCCCCTGGTGCTGCCCGTCCTCGTAGCGCACGGCCGCCAGGTCCTGGAGCCGCAGCGGAGCCGGGCCGGTCTCGGGGCCCGGGGCGCTGTGGGGGAGCGACCCACGGTGAGAGGCCGGACACACGGACGGCACCCGCCCCGCCATGACCCCACTCCAGCCTGACCCGGTGGGTCCCGCTCACACACACCCCCTGCCCCAGGGCCTGGGGAGAGACCCCGCCTGCCGCCCCCGGGCAAAGGGCACTAGAGCCCGATGAGATCCAGAGCCGGCCCCCAGCTGCCCCCATGAGCCCGACGCACAACGTGCTCAGCACCGGGCCCAGCCGTGGGGAACGGCAGCTGGGGGGTCTCTGGGAGCTTGAGCAGGGAGCAGGGGCGGCTCTAGGGATTTTGCCGCCCCAAGCACGGCAGGCAGGCTGCCTCCGGCGGTTTGCCTGCGGGAGGTCCTCCGAAGCCGCGGGACCAGCGGACCCTCCGCAGGCAAACTGGTGCCGGCAGAGCGCCCCCCGTGGCGTGCTGGGGCCTGCAGCCGCCCCTGGCTCCTCCCCCCCATGGCTGTGACCCCCCCCAACCCCAGCCTCCCCCCCACAGCTGTGACCCCCTGTGACGAGCTGGGAATGTTCTTAATGTTTTCCCTGAATACGGTGTTGGTGCCTCAGTTTCCCCTATGCAGTTCTTAATATCTAGGTGGTGGGATCAGGGTGTGGGATTGCTGCAGAGCAAGGGGCCAGTGCACCTAAATGCCTGGCACTCTGTCTCCTAGCAACTGATGGCCTGGGCCCCCCCTCTGCAAAGGTGCCAACTGAAGGTGTTGGAGACAAAGGGATCAGGTGACCTCCTGGCCCGGGAAAGAGACAAAGGCCAGAGAGGAGGGGCTGGAGGGGGTTTCAGTTTGGAGCTGGCTGGGGACGAGCAGTGAAGTGCAGACGTGGGGGTCTGGCTCACTGCCCCCCAGAATGGACCTGGCCAAGGGGTCTGGTTCACGGTACCTACAAGCTCTGTGTTAGACCCTGTTCCTGTCATTGAATAAACCTCTGTGTCCCCGGCTGGCTGAGAGTCGCGTCTGACTGCGCAGTGGGGGGGCAGGACCCTGTGGCCCCCCAGGACCCCGCCTGGGCGGACTCGCTGGGGGGAAGCGCACGGAGGGGCAGAGGAGGCTGAATGCTCCAAGGAGAGACCCAGGAGGTGAAGCCGTGGGAGCTGCTTGCCCTGCAGACAGGCTGCTCCGAGGGAGAGGAGGCTCCCCAGAGTCCTGCCTGGCTCGGTGGGGAGCAGCTCCAGAGCAGCACCCGGGGACTCCGTGACAACCCCCCCAACCCCAGCCTCCCCCCGGCTGTGACCCCACCCAGCCACTACCTCCCCCCCACAGCTGTGACCCCTCCCAACCCCAGCCTGCCCCCCAGGTTGTGATCCCAACCTGCCCCACACACTCAGCTGTGGCCCTGAGTCACAGACTCCTTCCCCCTCATCAAAGGGAAACGGCTCAAGGGAGTCTGGGGTTCTTGGCTTTGCCCTGTGAAAGGTGCCCCCCTTGTTCTCAGGGGGGCTGAGGCCACAGGCCCACCCTTCACAGCATCACAGAATATCCGGGTTGGAAGGGACCTCAGGAGGGATCTAGTCCAACCCCCTGCTCAAAGCAGGATCAAACCCAACTCAATCATCCCAGCCAGGGCTTTGTCAAGCCTGACCTTAAAAACCTCTAAGGAAGGAGATTCCACCACCTCCCTAGGTAACCCATTCCAGTGCTTCACCACCCTCCCAGTGAAATAGTGTTTCCTAATATCCAACCTAGACCTCCCCCACTGCAACTTGAGACCATTACTCCTTGTTCTGTCATCTGCTACCACTGAGAACAGTCTAGATCCATCCTCTTTGGAACCCCCTTTCAGGTAGTTGAAAGCAGCTATCAAATCCCCCCTCATTCTTCTCTTCTGCAGACTAAACAATCCCAGTTCCCTCAGCCACTCCTCATAAGTCATGTGCTCCAGCCCCCTAATCATTTTTGTTGCCCTCCGCTGGACTCTCTCCAATTTATCCACATCCTTCTTGTAGTGTGGGGCCCAAAACTGGACACAGTACTCCAGATGAGGCCTCACCAGTGCTGAGTAGAGGGGAATGATCACATCCCTCGATCTGCTGGAAATGCCCCTACTTATACAGCCCAATATGCTGTTAGCCTTCTTGGCAACAAGGGCACACTGTTGACTCATATTCAGCTTTTCGTCCACCGTAACCCCTAGGTCCTTTTCTGCAGAACTGCTGCCCAGCCATTCGGTCCCTAGTCTGTAGCAGTGCATGGGATTCTTCCGTCCTAAGTGCAGGACTCTGCACTTGTCCTTGTTGAACCTCATCAGGTTTCTTTTGGCCCAATCCTCCAATTTGTCTAGGTCCCTCTGTATCCTGTCCCTACCCTCCACCGAATCTTGGGCACAACGGGGCCCCCATGTCGCAGGGGTTTCTCTGGCAGGAGCCGGGGGGGGAGGACAAGGTGGGGGCCAGGTATGTGTGAAGGGAGGACGTGTGGGGGCATCAGGATGGGGGTGCAGGGGGAAGGCAGGAAAGCCGTGGGGCTGGGGCTGGGGAAGGAAAGGGCCCCCCAAGCAGACACTCCATGGGTCTAAGAACCAGGCAGGGTCCATAGGCTACTGGGTCTGACTTACATGTGGAAGCTCTAGGGGCAAGATCCCAAAGCCAGCCAGCCCCCTTCCCAGCCCCCCCGCGACCGCGTGGGCCCCACACCCAGCCAGCCTTCCCTCCAGCCCCAACCCCCCCTGCACAGCTCTCCTCCCCCAGCCCCCCATTGGGAGCCCCCCCATCGCTCCCCCTCACCTAGGGGAGCCTCCCACAGGGTTCTGGCTGGGTTGCTTCCCCATTCCTGCTCCTGGGGGCAGCTACTGCCCCCACCTGCCCCAGCGCTGCCAGGCCAGCCTGATCCCCTCCGCACCTGGCCACAGCCGTTTATGGGCAGGGCCCTGGGAAGGGCCCGGCTGCCGCAGCTGGAGGCAGCGGGTTTGTCAGAAGGCACCTGCACCTCACACTGTGTTGGAACAGAAAGAAAGGACGCGCCTGAGAGCCTGCTGGGGGGCAGGGGGATCGGGGGGATAGAGGTGGGGATGGGGGCACAGGGGGGATCGGAGCTGGGCAGAGGTGGGTTTGGGGGCACGGGGGATCGGGGCTGGGGGGATCGGAGCTGGGCAGAGGTGGGGATGGGTGTGTGGGTGGGATCAGGGCTGGGGGGATCGGGGTGGGGCAGAGGTGGGGATGGGTGTGGGGGGGATCAGGGCTGGGGGGATCGGGGTGGGGCAGAGGTGGGGATGGGTGTGTGGGTGGGATCATGGCTGGGGGGATCGGGGTGGGGCAGAGGTGGGGATGGGTGTGTGTGGGGGGATCAGGGCTGGGGGGATCAGGGTGGGGCAGAGGTGGGGATGGGTGTGTGGGTGGGATCAGGGCTGGGGGGATCGGGGTGGGGCAGAGGTGGGGATGGGTGTGTGGGGGGGGGATCAGGGCTGGGGGGATCAGGGTGGGGCAGAGGTGGGTTTGGGGGCACGGGGGATCAGGGTGGGGCAGAGGTGGGGATGGGTGTGTGGGTGGGAACAGGGCTGGGGGGATCGCGGTGGGGCAGAGGTGGGGATGGGTGTGTGTGGGGGGATCAGGGCTGGGGGGATCAGGGTGGGGCAGAGGTGGGGATGGGTGTGGGGGGGGATCGGGGCTAGGGGGATCAGGGTGGGGCAGAGGTGGGGATGGGTGTGGGGGGGATCAGGGCTGGGGGGATCGGGGTGGGGCAGAGGTGGGGATGGGTGTGTGGGGGATCAGGGCTGGGGGGATCGGGGTGGGGCAGAGGTGGGGATGGGTGTGTGGGTGGGATCAGGGCTGGGGGGATCGGGGTGGGGCAGAGGTGGGGATGGGTGTGTGTGGGGGGGATCAGGGCTGGGGGGGTCGGAGCTGGGCAGAGGTGGGTTTGGGGGCACGGGGGATCGGGGCTGGGCGGAGGGGCGGGGAGAGGCACTATGGAGATGGCTCCTGTGAGGGATCATTGGCCCGGTTCTGATTTACGATTCTCCAGTGTGTGTGCCGGTGTCGTTTCTGTATCTGGAGTCAGGAGTATTGACCTGTGTCCGGATTTCAGCCCCGCTGCTTGGGGTGACCCCGCTGCCAAGCCTTCGGGTACAAGGATGGAAAAGGCAGCGGGGGCGATGGCCCATCAGCGAGGACAATGAGCTGTGAAAAGCCAGGCCTTGCTGCCGCCCCTCCACACTGCCCTGCCTCAGCGCGGGGGGCTGGACATGGGGCCCTGGCGAGGTCCCTTCCAGCCCCACCCTTCTGACTCTCTGCGAGCCAGAGCCAGGGAGACCCGGGCGGAGGGGAAGGATCCCTCCAGGGCCGGCTGGGTCTGTGCGGGGCCCCGGGCCCCTGGGACTCACCGTCCGGGCTCAGGAAGGGAGGGAACCTCCAGCATGGCCACGTCTCTGACAGGGCGAGAACAAACCAAACAGGGGGTCAGTCCCCTGGGACCAGGACAGGAGCCCCTCTGCCACTGCGTGGCACCTGCCTTACAGGCCCCTGCCACTGCGTGGCACCTGCCTTACAGGCCCCTGCCACCCTGCCACTGCGTGGCACCCGCCTCATGGCCCCCTGCCACTGCGTGGCACCTGCCTTACAGGCCCCTGCCACCCTGCCACTGCGTGGCACCCGCCTCATGGCCCCCTGCCACCCTGCCACTGCGTGGCACCCGCCTCATGGCCCCCTGCCACCCTGCCACTGCGTGGCACCAGCCTCATGGCATCCCCTGCCACCCTGCCACTGCGTGGCACCCGCCTCACGGCCCCCTGCCACCCTGCCACTGCGTGGCACCTGCCTTACGGCCCCCTGCCACCCTGCCACTGCGTGGCACCTGCCTTACGGCCCCCTGCCACCCTGCCACTGCGTGGCACCTGCCTTACGGCCCCCTGCCACCCTGCCGCTGCGTGGCACCCGCCTCATGGCCCCCTGCCACCCTGCCACTGCGTGGCACCCGCCTCATGGCCCCCTGGCACCCTGCCCCTGTGTGGCACCCGCCTTACAGGCCCCTGCCACCCTGCCCCTGCGTGGCACCCACCTCATGGCCCCTTGCCACCCTGCCACTGCGTGGCACCCGCCTCATGGCCCCCTGCCACCCTGCCACTGCATGGCACCTGCCTCATGGCCCCTTGCCACCCTGCCACTGCGTGGCACCCGCCTCATGGCCCCCTGCCACCCTGCCACTGCGTGGCACCCGCCTCATGGCCCCCTGGCACCCTGCCCCTGCGTGGCACCCGCCTTACAGGCCCCTGCCACCCTGCCCCTGCGTGGCACCCACCTCGTGGCCCCTTGCCACCCTGCCACTGCGTGGCACCCGCCTCATGGCCCCCTGCCACCCTGCCACTGCGTGGCACCCGCCTCATGGCCCCCTGCCACCCTGCCACTGCGTGGCACCCGCCTCATGGCCCCCTGCCACTGCGTGGCACCCGCCTCATGGCCCCCTGGCACCCTGCCCCTGCATGGCACCCGCCTTACAGCCCCCTGCCACCCTGCCACTCCGTGGCACCCACCTCATGGCCCCTTGCCACCCTGCCACTCCGTGGCACCTGCCTTACAGCCCCCTGCCACCCTGCCACTGCGTGGCACCCGCCTCATGGCCCCCTGCCACCCTGCCACTGCGTGGCACCCGCCTCATGGCCCCCTGCCATCCTGCCACTGCATGGCACCCGCCTCATGGCCCCCTGGCATCCCCTGCCACCCACCGCCCCATGGCCCCCACCCCTGCCACCTGCCCCCATGGCCCCTCCCCCCTACCTCCCCATGGCACCCGCCTCATAGCCCTCTGCCCCTGCGTGGCACCCACCCCTTGGCATCCCCTGCCACCCTGCCACTGTGTGGCACCTGCCTCATGGCCCCTCTCCCCTACCTTCCCATGGCACCCAGCCCTGCCACCTGCCCCCATGGTGCCCCTCCCGCCTACCTTCCCATGGCACCTGCCCCCCATGGTCCTGGCTGTGCCTCGCCACACAGGGATGCCCTGGCCCCATGGAGGGGCAGTGTTAGCAGGACCCCCCCTCCCCATCCCCAGGGAGACACTCACGGCTCTGAGAGCTGCCTGGGCGTGGGGCAGAAGGGGCAGATCTCCTGGAAGTCTCTGCGGGGAGGGAGGAGACAGGAGGTGTTGGCAGGACCGGTGGAGGGTCCCAGCCCCCCAGAACAGTCTCTGCCCCCAGGAGCCAAGGCACAGCGCAGCCCCTGACCCAAGACAGGGGAGGGAGGAGCAGAGATGAAGGGACTTGGCCAAGCGCACATAGCAAATTAGTGGCAGTGCTGGGGAGAGAACCCAGGAGTCCTGGCTCCCAGCCCCGCCTGCTCCAACCCACCAGCCCCCCCTCCCCTCCCCTCCCAAAGCCGGGGAGAGAACCCAGGAGTCCTGGCTCCCAGCCCCCCTGCTCTAACCCACCAGCCCCCCCTCTCCTCACCTCCCAGAACCGGGGAGAGAACCCAGGAGTCCTGGCTCCCAGCCCCGCCTGCTCCAACCCACCAGCCCCCCCTCCCCTCCCCTCCCAAAGCCGGGGAGAGAACCCAGGAGTCCTGGCTCCCAGCCCCCCTGCTCCAACCCACCAGCCCCCACTCCCCTCCCAGAGCCAGGGAGAGAACCCAGGAGTCCTGGCTCCAGTTACTCTGGCTGGCAGGCCTGTGGAGGAAGGGGGGGTGAAGCCCGCCCTGGGCACCGCATGCCATGTCCGTGGCACCATGGGGCAGGGCTTGAAGTCAAGTCCCCTCTGCACCATGGTGCCCCCTAGCGTGGGGCTCCCGCCCCCTGGGGCCGACTCACTCCTTGGTGACGGTGATGCAGGCGACCTCCCCCTGCGCCCGGCAGGTGGCCGTCCGGCGGATGTTGCTGTAGAGAGGAGAGAGGCCGTGAGGTTGGGGGGGGGGGCACCGGAGACTTGGCGTCTCTACTGGGACGGGGAGCCGGGGACTGGGGTGGGGGGTGACTGGGGGTCTGCGCCCCGGGCGTGGGCTGGGAGTGTCCGTGTGGGGGCGGGGAGCAGAGACACTGGGGGCAAGTACCGGGGAGCCCACCTGTGCCAGGGGTGACAGGGATGGGGAGAGCGCCAGGGAGCGCACACGCGTGTGCACGGGGCGTGCGCACATCTGGCTGTGAGCACCCACGTGGGCCCCACGGTGCGTGTGTGTGTGCCAGGTCCCGTGGGGTGTGCGCGTGTGTGTGTGCTGAGCCCTGCGGTGTCCTTGTGTGTGTCGGGCCCCGCGGGGTGTGCGTGTGTGTGTGCGTGCGCGCGCGTGTCTGTGTGTGTGCATGTGCCAGGCCCCGTGGGGTGTGCCTGTGTTGGGCCCCCTGGTGTACATGTGTGTGCGTGTGTGTGTGTGGCAGGCCCCGCGGGGGGGTGTGTGTGTGTGTGCGTGCGCGCGTGTGTCTGTGTGTGTGCATGTGCATGTGCCAGGCCCCGTGGTGTGTGCGTTGCACGTCCGGTGCGAGCGCCCGCATGGGCCCCTGGTGTGCGGGTGCCAGGGCCGGCTGGGCGGGGCCGAGGGGCTCCTGGGTGGCACCTACCGCAGCAGCGACAGCTCCCCGAAGTGCTCGCCGGCTCGCAGCACCCGGATCGGCTCCTCCCGCCCCTGCACATGCCTGCTGACCCGAACCTGCAGGGAGATGGGGGCTGGGGCTTCGCTCCTGGGGGCCTGGAGGGCCGGGGGGCAGGGGCCTCTGGGCTGGCAGAGGAGCCCAGTTCTGGGGGGCTGGAGGGGTGGGGGCAGGGGGCCCAGGGGCAGAGGAGCCCAGTTCTGGGGGGCTGGAGGGGTGGGGGCAGAGGGGCTCGGGGGGCTGGAGGGGTGGGGACAGGGGGCCCAGGGACAGAGGAGCCCAGTTCTGGAGGGCTGGAGGGGTGGGGGCGGGGGCCCAGGGGCAGAGGAGCCCAGTTCTGGAGGGCTGGAGGGGTGGGGGCGGGGGCCCAGGGGCAGAGGAGCCCAGTTCGGGGGGGCTGGAGGGGTGGGGGCAGGGGCCCAGGGACAGAGGAGCCCAGTTCGGGGGGGCTGGAGGGGTGGGGGCGGGGGCCCAGGGGCAGAGGAGCCCAGTTCTGGCGGGGCAGGGGGGGTGGGGGCGGGGGCCCAGGGGCGGTGGAGCCCAGTTCGGGGGGGCTGGAGGGGTGGGGGCGGGGGCCCAGGGACAGAGGAGCCCAGTTCTGGAGGGCTGGAGGGGTGGGGGCGGGGGCCCAGGGGCAGAGGAGCCCAGTTCGGGGGGGCTGGAGGGGTGGGGGCAGGGGCCCAGGGACAGAGGAGCCCAGTTCGGGGGGGCTGGAGGGGTGGGGGCGGGGGCCCAGGGGCAGAGGAGCCCAGTTCTGGCGGGGCAGGAGGGGTGGGGGCGGGGGCCCAGGGGCAGAGGAGCCCAGTTCGGGGGGGCTGGCGGGGTGGGGGCGGGGGCCCAGGGACAGAGGAGCCCAGTTCTGGAGGGCTGGAGGGGTGGGGGCGGGGGCCCAGGGGCAGAGGAGCCCAGTTCGGGGGGGCTGGAGGGGTGGGGGCAGGGGCCCAGGGACAGAGGAGCCCAGTTCGGGGGGGCTGGAGGGGTGGGGGGAGGGGCCCAGGGGGAGATGAGCCCAGTTCGGGGGGGCTGGGGGGGTGGGGGGCGGGGGCCCAGGGGCAGAGGAGCCCAGTTCTGGGGGGCAGGAGGGGTGGGGGCAGGGGGCACAGGGGCACAGGAGCCCAGTTCTGGGGGGGCAGGAGGGGTGGGGGCGGGGGCCCAGGGGCAGAGGAGCCCAGTTCTGGCGGGGCAGGAGGGGTGGGGGCGGGGGCCCAGGGGCAGAGGAGCCCAGTTCGGGGGGGCTGGAGGGGTGGGGGCGGGGGCCCAGGGGCAGAGGAGCCCAGTTCTGGGGGGCGGGAGGGGTGGGGGCAGGGGGCCCAGGGGCACAGGAGCCCAGTTCTGGGGGGGCTGGAGGGGAGGGGGAAGGAGCCCCAGGGGCACAGGAGCCCAGTTCTGGGCGGCTGGGGGGTTAGGGCCGGGGTCCCACGGTCAGAGGAGACCAGTTATGGGGGGCAGGAGGGGTGGGGGGCGGGGGCCCAGGGACAGAGGAGCCCAGTTCTGGGGGCCTGGAGGGGTGGGGGCAGGGGGCCCAGGGGCACAGGAGCCCAGTTCTGGGGTCGAAGGAGGGGTGGGGGCAGGAGGCCCAGGGGCAGAGGAGCCCAGTTCTGGGGGGCTGGAGGGGTGGGGGCAGGAGGCCCAGGGACAGAGGAGCCCAGTTCAGGGGGGCTGGAGGGGTGGGGGCAGGAGGCCCAGGGGCAGAGGAGCCCAGTTCTGGGGGGCTGGAGGGGTGGGGGCAGGAGGCCCAGGGGCAGGGGAGCCCAGTTCTGGGGGGCTGGAGGGGTGGGGGCAGGAGGCCCAGGGGCAGGGGAGCCCAGTTCTGGAGGGCTGGAGGGGTGGGGGCGGGGGCCCAGGGGCAGAGGAGCCCAGTTCGGGGGGGCTGGAGGGGTGGGGGCAGGAGGCCCAGGGGCAGGGGACTGGCAGTGTTTACACCTGGGCTCTCTGAGGGGAGCAGCACCCCGACCCCCAGGCTCCCCAGAGTCACCTGCCCGCCCCCGAACTGCCCCTGCTCCCCTGTGGCCGCGGAGCCGGGGGGGCTCTGGGCGGCTGGGGAGGGGAGGGGAGCGGGCGGGGGGGCTCCCCCAGAGGAAGGGGTGAGCGCGATCTGCCCGGGCTGGCTGCACGGAGGGGCTGCTGGCAGACAAGGCCCTGGGCTCGTTAGCCCAGCTGAGCGGGGAATGGAACCCAGGCGTCCGGAGTGCCAGGTGGGGGCTGCAGCCCTGCCCAGCTTCCCAAGAACCCCTGGGACGGGGGGTGAACTGTTGTCCCAACAGGGCGGGGGAGGGGAGGGGTCATGCCCCAGGCAGGGGAGGGGACGGGTCAGCCCGGGCCAGTCAGGGGGAGGGGGAGGGTCGGGCCCCGGGCTGGGGGGGAGGGGAGGGGTCGGGCCCCAGGCCAGGCAGGGGGAAGGGAGGGGTCATGCCCCGGGCCAGGCGGGGGACGGGAGGGGTCATGCCCCGGGCCAGGCGGGGGGGGAGGGGTCGGGCCCCAGGCAGGGGAGGGGACGGGTCGGCCCGGGCCAGTCAGGGGGAGGGGGAGGGTCGGGCCCCGGGCCGGGGGGGGAGGGGAGAGGTCGGGCCCTGGTAGAGAAGGGGAGGGGTTGGGCCCCAGGCCAGGCAGGGGGAGGGGAGGGGTAGTGCCCCAGCCAGGGCAAGGGAAGGGAGGGCTCGTGCCAGGGCAGGGGTGGGAAGGGGTCATGCCCCGGGCCAGGCGGGGGGAGGGCAGGGGTCGGGCCCCGGGCCGGGCAGGGGGAGGGGAGGGGTCGGGCCCCAGCAGGGAAGGGGAGGGGTCGGGCCCCGGGCCGGGCTGGACCCACCTCTCCTCTCAGGATGATGTAGAAGTTATTCCCCTCGTCCCCTTCGCGAACGATCACCTCGTCATGAGCGAATGTGCACTGCAGGACGGACACACGGACAGACCCGTCATCGCAGGACGGACACACGGACAGACCCAGGGAGTTTGGGTGCAGGAGGGGGCTCAGGGCAGGGGGTTGGGATGTGGGAGGGGGTGCGGGATTCAGGCTCCAGGCGGGGGTTCCGACCTGGGGCAGGGGGATGGGGTTGGGATGCAGGAGGGGGTGTGGGCTCTGGGAGGGAGTTAGGTGCAGGAGGGGGCTCAGGGCTGAGGGTGGGATGTGGGAGGGGGCTCAGGGCTGGGAGGGGTGGTCTCCGGAAGGGAGTTTGGGTGCAGGCGGCGGCTCAGGCCTGGGGTGGCATGCGGGAGGGGGTGTGGGCTCCAGGATGGGGCTCTGACCTGGTTTTTTGCCCAGGAGGTTGGGGAGGGGGTGCAGGCTCCAGCCGGGCAGTGCTGACCTCAGGCAGCTCCCGATCCATTGCACAGTGGGGCTCAGGGAGGGAGGCTCAGGGAGGGAGGCTCCGCATGTGTCCCGGAAGCGGCCTGGCATATCCAGCTCCTCAGCGCAGGAGTGGCCAGGCGGCTCTGCCCGCTGACTCTGCCCACAGGCGCCACCCCGGCAGCTCCCACTGGCCCCAGTTCCTGGCCAATGGGAGCTGCGGAGCTGGTGCTCGGGGCAGGGGCCGCACACGGAGCTTCCCTGATCGCCCCTGCGCCTAGGAGCTGGAGGGGGGACGTGACGGCTGCTTCCAGGAGCCACACGGAGCCCGGGCAGGCAGGGAGCTGCCTTAGCCCTGTTGTGCCCCTGACCAGAGCCGCCGGGGTCCCTTTTCCACCAGGCGTCCCGGTCGAAACCCAGCACCTGGCAACCCTGCCTACACGGACGGACACAGACAGGCCCAGCCCCGCGGGACAGACGCACCGACGGGCCCAGCCCCACGGGACAGACGCGCCGACGGGCCCGGCCCCGCGGGACAGACGCGCCGACGGGCCCGGCCCCACGGGACAGACGCGCCGACGGGCCCGGCCCCGCGGGACAGACGCACCGACGGGCCCGGCCCCGCGGGACAGACGCACAGACGGGCCCAGCCCCGCGGGACAGACGCACAGACGGGCCCAGCCCCGCGGGACAGACGCGCCGACGGGCCCGGCCCCGCGGGACAGACGCGCCGACGGGCCCGGCCCCGCGGGACAGACGCGCCGACGGGCCCGGCCCCGCGGGACAGACGCGCCGACGGGCCCGGCCCCGCGGGACAGACGCGCCGACGGGCCCGGCCCCGCGGGACAGACGCACCGACAGGCCGAGCTCCATACGGACAGGCCTGGCCCCGTGGGACGGACACGCGGACAGCCCAGGCCCCATGGGCAGGGCCGGCTCCAGACCCCAGCGCACCAAGCGCGCGCTTGGGGCAGCATCCCGCGGGAGGGCGGCAGGCGGCTCCGGTGGACCTCCCGCAGACGTGCCTGCGGAGGGGCCGCTGGTCCCGCGGCTCCAGTGGAGCATCCGCAGGCACGTCTGTGGGAGGTCCACCGGAGCCGCGGGACCGGAGACCGCCAGAGCGCCCCCCGCGGCGCGCCGCCCTGCTTGGGGCAGTGAAATTCCTAGAGCCGCCCCTGCCCACGGGACAGACATGCGGACAATCCTGGCTCCGCGGGACGGACACGCGGAGAGGCCTGGCTCCGCGGGACGGACACGTGGACAGTCCTGGCCCTGCTGGACAGACACCAGTGCAGCCTCCCGTGTGCCGCTCCCGGGGCGAGGAGGCGCTGTCAGTGCCATGGGTCAGCCCCATCCCTGGAGGCGAGGGAGCCCGTGGGGCCCGTGGGACTGCACAGCTCCCAGCTCCTACCTCCTCCATGGAGTCCAGCAGCTTGGAGAGCTGAGCGTCCGCCAGGCCCTGCAGCGATGGCGCCCTGGGGAGAAGAGCGGGGCCATGTCAGCATGCTGCTCCGCCCGGCACCCAGCCCAGGGACCGGCACCCGCTGCCAACGGCACCCAGCCCGGGGACCGGCACCCGCTGCCAACAGCACCCAGCCCGGGGACCGGCACCCGCTGCCAAGGGGACCCAGCCCAGGGACCGGCACCCGCTGCCAACCGCACCCAGCCCGGATACCGGCACCCGCTGCCAAGGGGACCCAGCCCGGGGACCGGCACCCGCTGCCAAGGGGACCCAGCCCGGGGACCGGCACCCGCTGCCAACCGCACCCAGCCCGGGGACCGGCACCCCCTGCCAACGGGACCCAGCCCGGGGACCGGCACCCGCTGCCAACGGGACCCACCCTGGGGACCGGCACCCGCTGCCAACGGGACCCAGCCCGGGGACCGGCACCCGCTGCCAACGGGACCCAGCCCAGGGGACCGGCACCCGCTGCCAACGGGACCCAGCCCGGGGACCGGCACCCGCTGCCAACGGGACCCAGCCCGGGGACCGGCACCCGCTGCCAACGGGACCCAGCCCAGGGGACCCAGCACCCTGCCAACGGCACCCAGCCCGGGGACCGGCACCCGCTGCCAACGGGACCCAGCCCAGGGGACCGGCACCCGCTGCCAACGGGACCCAGCCCACGGGACCCAGGCCCAAGTGGGGTTCCAGAAGGAGACGAGAGTGACGGAGGCAGCCACAGGCATGGGAACTAGGGGTGCAGCACCCCAGGTATTACGCAGGGCTCTGCTCCCAGGCCCGGCTGCTGTTTCCATGCCGGGGTTTCGCACCCGCCCCCAGCTGTGGCCCCAGCCTCAGCCCCTTTACCCCGTCTGTGTCCCCCCCGCCCCGAGCCACGGCCAAGCTCCCAGTCCCAGCTCTAGGGGGGAGTGGGGGGCTGTGACGTTATGAGTGTGATATAATATCTCATTGAAAGGTGACAAGGCCAGAAAGAGTTAATTACCTCCCAGACTGACCTGACCCAGGGCTGAACCTTAAGGACTGGTTAGAAATCTCAAGGGGAGGTGTTTGCTCAGGGCTTGGGATGTCAGCAAACAAGGCTTGTCTATTGCTAGAGCTTTGATTCAAAGATCAAAAAAGGAATATTAACATTAATAATGATACTTGAGGGAAATAGTATTATTGTCTGTGTGTCTCTTTGAAGGTTGTGGTAACCTGTGTCTGAACTGTTAATGGATAAATTACCCTGTGCTAATTGCCAGGATGTTTGGGAGAAGGAGAGTTAAGCCCATTGTTTTCTCAGGCCAAAAGGCTGCTGGAAATGTATAAGAACCCTGGGACACGATCCTGCTTCATCTCAGATCTGCTTTGGGTTTCAAGAGGGGGAAACCTTAAGCCACAAGGATTGAGATCCCCAGTCACTGACTGGAGCCACCCTGAATATGGACATTGGACTGTAACCTCTGGACTATTTCTAAAAGGACTTTTGGCAACTACAAGCTCATCTCTGCTGTGTCTGAACCTCAAGAACTGAATTCAAGTCTGTCTGTAGATTGATCTTTTAACCAACACTCTCGCTCTTTTCTTTTTTAATAAATTTTAGTTAATAAGAATTGACTATAGCGTGTATTTTGGGTAAGATCTAAGTTATAATTGGACCTGGGTGTGTGGCTGATCCTTTGGGGTTGGAAGAACCTTTTCTTTTATATGATGAGATAAGATTTTCAGGAATCATCATCATATCTGACAGCTGTGTCTGGATGAGGCCTGAGGCTGGGCACTTTAAGGGAACTGCGGGGTTTGGACTTCTGAGTAACCTGTATGGTAATATAGAAGCTGTTCTGTGTTGGTTGGTAAATCTAAGCAGGGCGTCCTCGCGACCTGGCTCCCTCCATGACCTGGCTCCCTGTCCAGCAGGGCGTCCTCGCGACCTGGCTCCCTGTCCAGCAGGGCGTCCTCGCGACCTGGTTCCCCAGCGATGGATTTGAAGTGCTGGGAGCTGGAGCAGCCCGTGAGATGCAGTGAAAACACGAGGAAGCAGGAGAGGCGGCGAAAGCGAGGACGGGGGCTGGAGAAGCCGAGGGCGAGAGGACCCACTGAGGGGAAAGTGGGGAAAGGCCCCAGGATGCCAGTTCTAGGGGAGCCTGGATCCCAACTTGTTGCCTGGTTGGATGAGGGGGGGGGATATCGGTTCCCACCTCCAGCCTTTGAGGAGGCCTGTGACCGAACCAGGCTGACCCCGCGGGCCGGCTCCACGTCTCACCCCCTTGCTCGGTCCCAGAGCCATAGGGGCGCCCAGCCAGATGGGCGGAGCCAATACTGGGGACTAGGAACAGTTCAACCAGGCTCCGCTGCTCACGTCTGAATGGGCACCTGAGGCTTATGGGAACAGGTTTTGGGGTGTGCAGAAGACCCTGGGGGTGACCCACATGGAAGCTCCCCCCCCCCCCCCGCTGGGAGGATCTCCCCACAAATGAGGTGGGGGGAGGGGTCACTGCACTGGAGGATTGCACTGCGCTGCACTGCAACATAAGAACGGCCACACTGGGTCAGACCAAAGGTCCGTCTAGCCCAGTATCCTGTCTACTGACAGTGGCCAGTGCCAGGTTCCCCAGAGGGAATGAACAGAACAGGGAATCATGAAGTGATCCATCCCCTGTCACCCATTCCCAGCTCCTGGCAAACAGAGGCTAGGGACACCATCCCTGCCCATCCTGGCTAATAGCCATTGATGGACCTGTCCTCCATTAATTTATTTAGTTCTTGTTTGAACCCTGTTATAGTCTTGGCCTTCACAACATCCTCTGGCAAGGAGTTCCCTGGGCTGACTGTGCCTTGTGTGAAGAAATACTGCCTTGTGTTTCTTTTCAACCTGCTGCCTGTTCATTTCAAGTGGTGACCCCTAGTTCTCGTGGTATGAGAAGGAGTAAATAACACGTCCTTATTTCCTGTCTCCACACCAGTCACGAGATTATAGACCTCTGTCATATCCCCCCTTAGTCATCTCTTTGCCAAGCTGAAAAGTCCCGGTCTTATTAATCTCTCCTCATATGTAAGTCATTCCAGACCCCTAATAATTTTTGTTGCCCCTTTCTGAACCTTTTCCAATTCCAACAGATCTTTTTTCAGATGTGGGGACCACATCTGCATGCAGTATTCAAGCTGTGGACATACCATAGAACATAAGAACAGCCATAGTGGGTCAGACCAAAGATCCATCCAGCCCAGTATCCTGTCTGCTGACAGTGGCCAATGCCAGGTGCCCCAGAGGGAGTGAACCTAACAGGCAATGATCAAGTGATCTCTCTCCTGCCATCCATCTCCACCCTCTGACAAATAGAGGCTAGGGACACCATTATTACCCATCCTGGCTAATAGCCATTAATGGACTTAACCTCCATGAATTGATCCAGTTCTCTTTTAAACATTGTTATAGTCCTAGCCTTCACCACCTCCTCCGGCAAGGAGTTCCACAAGTTGATTGTGCGCTGCGTGAAGAAGAACTTCCTTTTATTTGTTTTAAACCTGCCACCTATTAATTTCATTTGGTGACCCCTAGTTCTTCATAGAATCGTAGAATCTCAGGGTTGGAAGGGACCTCAGGAGGTATCTAGTCCAACCCCCTGCTCAAAGCAGGACCAAACCCAACTAAATCATCCCAGCCAGGGCTTTGTCAAGCCGGGCCTTAAAAACCTCTAAGGAAGGAGATTCCACCACCTCCCTAGGTAACCCATTCCAGTGCTTCACCACCCTACTAGTGAAAAAGTTTTTCCTAATGTCCAACCTAAACCTCCCCCTCTGCAACTTGAGACCATTACTCCTTGTTCTGTCATCTTCTACCACTGAGAACAGTCTAGATCCATCCTCTTTGGAACCCCCTTTCAGGTAGTTGAAAGCAGCTATCAAATCCCCCCTCATTCTTCTCTTCTGCAGGCTAAACAATCTCAGTTCCCTCAGCCTCTCCTCATAAGTCATGTGCTCCAGCCCCCTCATCATTTTTGTTGCCCTCCGCTGGACTCTTTGCCCTTTTCTGAACCTTTTCTAGTGCTAGAATATCTTTTTTGAGATGAGGACACCACATCTGGACACAGTATTCGAGATGTGGGCGTACCATGGATTTATATAAGGGCAATAAGATATTCTCAGTCTTATTCTCTATCCCCTTTTTAATGATTCCTAACATCCTGTTTGCTTTTTTGACCGCCTCTGCACACTGCGTGGACATCTTCAGAGAACTGTCCACAATGACGCCAAGATCTTTTTCTTGACTCGTTGTAGCTAAATTAGCCCCCATCATATTGTATGTATAGTTGGGGTTATTTTTTCCAATGTGCATTACTTTACATTTATCCACATTACATTTCATTTCCCATTTTTTTGCCCAATCACTTAGTTTTGTGAGATCTTTTTGAAGTTCTTCACAGTCTGCTTTGGTCCTAACTATCTTGAGCAGTTTAGTATCATCTGCAAACTTTGCCACCTCACTGTTTACCCCTTTCTCCAGATCATTTATGAATAAATTGAATAGGATTGGTCCTAGGACTGACCCTTGGGGAACACCACTAGTTACCCCTCTCCATTCTGAGAATTGACCATTAATTCCTACCCTTTGTTCCCTGTCCTTTAACCAGCTCTCAATCCATGAAAGGACCTTCCCTTTTATCCCATGACAACTTAATTTACGAAAGAGCCTTTGATGAGTGACCTTGTCAAAGGCTTTCTGGAAATCTACGTATACTATGTCCACTGGATCCCTCTTGTCCACAGGTTTGTTGACCCCTTCAAAGAACTCCAATAGATTAGTAAGACACGATTTCCCTTTACAGAAACCATGTTGACTTTTGCCCAACAAGTTATGTTCTTCTGTGTCTGACAATTTTATTCTTTACTATTGTTTCAACTAATTTGCCCATTACCGACGTTAGACTTACCAGTCTGTAATTGCCGGGATCACCTCTAGAGCCCTTTTTAAATATTGGTGTTACATTAGCTAACTTCCAGTCATTGGGTACCGAAGCCGATTTAAAGGACAGGTTACAAACCTTAGTTAATAGTTCCGCAACTTCACATTTGAGTTCTTTCAGAACTCTTGGGTGAATGCCATCTGGTCCCGGTGACTTGTTAATGTTGAGTTTATCAATTAATTCCAAAACCTCCTCTACTGATACTTCAATCTGTGACAGTTCCTCAGGTTTGTCACCTACAAAAGTCGGCTCAAGATTGGGAATCTCCCTAACATCCTCAGCCGTGAAGACTGAAGCAAAGAATCCATTTAGTTTCTCCACAATGACTTTATCATCTTTAAGCGCTCCTTTTGTATCTCGATCGTCAAGGAGCCCCACTGGTTGTTTAGCAGGCTTCCTGCTTCTGATGTACTTAAAAAACATTTGGAATTTTTGGCTAGCCATTCTTCAAACTCCTCTTTGGCTTTTCTTATTACACTCTTGCACTTAAGTTGGCAGTGTTTATGCTCCTTTCTATTTACCTCACTAGGATTTGACTTCCACTTTTTAAAGGAAGTCTTTGTATCTCTCACTGCTTCTTTTACATGGTTGTTAAGCCACAATGGTTCTTTTTTAGTTCTTTTAGTGTGTTTCTTAATTTGGGGCATACATTTAAGTTGGGCCTCTATTATGGTGTCTTTAAAAAATGTCCATGCAGCTTGCAGGGATTTCACTTTAGTCACTGTACCTTTTAATTTCTGTTTAACTAACCCCCTCATTTTTGCATAGATCCCCTTTTTGAAATTAAATGCCACAGTGTTGGGCTGTTGAGATGTTCTTCCCACCACAGGGATGTTAAATGTTAAATGTTATTATATTATGGTCACTATTTCCAAGTGGCCCTGTTATAGTTACCTCTTGGACCAGCTCCTGCGCTCCACTCAGCACTAAATCAAGGGTTGCCTCTCCCCTTGTGGGTTCCCGTACCAGCTGCTCCAAGAAGCAGCCATTTAAAGTATTGAGAAAGTATCGTTAAATTTTATCTCTGCATTTCGTCCTGAAGTGAAATGTTCCCAGTCAATATGGGGATAATTGAAATCCCCCACTATTTTTGAGTTCTTAATTTTGATAGCCTCTCTAGTTTCCCTTAGCATTTCATCATCACTATCACTGCCCTTGTCAGGTGGTCGATAATAGATCCCGAATGTTATATTCTTATTAGAGCATGAAATTACTATCCATAGAGATTCTATGGAACATGTGGATTCGCTTAAGATTTTTACTTCATTTGAATCTACACTTTCTTTCACATATAGTGCCACTCCTCCCCCCGCACGGCCTGTTCTGTCCTTCCGATATATTTTGTACCCCGGAATGATTGTGTCCCATTGATTGCTCTCAGTCCACCAGGTTTCTGTGATGCCTATTATATCAATATCCTCCTTTATCACAAGGCACTCTAGTTCACCCATCTTATTATTTAGACTTCTAGCATTTGTGTACAAGCACTTTAAAAACTTGTTCCTGTTTATTTGTCTGCCCTTTTCTGATGTGCCAGATTCTTTTTTATGTGACGGTTTATAATCTGATCTGGGCCTTACATTATCCTCTGCTCCTGACTATAATCTGGAGATTCTCTATCATCAGACTCTCCCCTAAGAGAAGTCTGTGTCCGATCCACATGTTCCTCTGCAGCAGCCGGCTTTCCCCCATCTCCTAGTTTAAAAACTACTCTACAACCTTTTTAATGTTTAGTGCCAGCAGTCTGGTTCCACTTTGGTTTAGGTGGAGCCCATCTCTCCTGTATAGGCTCCTCCCATCCCAGAAGTTTCCCCAGTTCCTAATGAACGTGAACCCCTCCTCTCTACACCGTCGTCTCATCCACGCATTGAG
This sequence comes from Mauremys mutica, assembly GCF_020497125.1. Lineage (NCBI taxonomy): Eukaryota > Metazoa > Chordata > Testudines > Geoemydidae > Mauremys > Mauremys mutica. The sequence continues at coordinate 1,409,216 of NC_059074.1, forward strand.
ACTCTGAAGCTCTGCCTGCCTACCTGGCCCTGCGCGTGGAACTGGGAGCATTTCTGAGAATGCCACCATAGAGGTCCTGGATTTCAGTCTCTTCCCTATCAGCCTAAATTTGGCTTCCAGGACATCTCTCTCTCCTACCCTTCCCTATGTCATTGGTACCTACATGTACCACGACCACCGGCTCCTCCCCAGCACTACACATAAGTCTGTCTAGATGCCTCAAGAGATCCGCAACCTTCGCACCAGGCAGGCAAGTCACCATACGGTTCTCCCGGTCATCACAGACCCAGCTATCTACGTTTCTAATGATCGAATCTCCCATTACTAACACCTGCCTTTTCCTAGAAACTGGAGTTCCCTCCCCCGGAGAAGTAACCTCAGTGCGAGAGGCAACCCCAGCACCATCTGGAAGGAGGGTCCCAACTACGGGAAGGTTTCCCTCTGCTCCCATTGACTGCTCTGCTTCCCTGGGCCGTTCTTCCTCCTCAACAGCACAGGGGCTGTCTGAGCGGAGGTGGGACAATTCTACAGTGTCCTGGAAAACCTCATCCACATACCTCTCCGCCTCTCTTAGCTCCTCCAGTTCCGCCACCCTGGCCTCCAAAGTCCGTACATGGTCTCTGAGGGCCAGGAGCTCCTTGCACCGACTGCACACATACGCCACCCGCCCACAGGGCAGGTAATCATGCGTGCAACACTCAGTGCAATAAACTGGATAGCCCCCACTCTGCTGCTGGGCTTCAGCCTGCATTGTCTCCTGCAGCTACCTAAGTTAATGAAAGGGTTTTGTTTAAATCAAGAAGTTTTGAATGTAGTTTAGTTTACAGGTTTTAAAGGACGGCAAGTGAACCTTGCCCCCTTCCCACTCCCCTTCCCAACTCCCTTAGAATCATGAAATCATAGAATCTCAGGGTTGGAAGGGACCTCAGGAGGTATCTAGTCCAACCCCCTGCTCAAAGCAGGACCAAACCCAACTAAATCATCCCAGCCAGGGCTTTGTCAAGCCTGACCTTAAAAACCTCTAAGGAAGGAGATTCCACCACCTCCCTAGGTAACCCATTCCAGTGCTTCACCACCCTCCTAGTGAAAACGTTTTTCCTAATATCCAACCTAAACCTCCCCCTCTGCAACTTGAGACCATTACTCCTTGTTCTGTCATCTTCTACCACTGAGAACAGTCTAGATCCATCCTCTTTGGAACCCCCTTTCAGGTAGTTGAAAGCAGCTATCAAATCCCCCCTCATTCTTCTCTTCTGCAGACTAAACAATCCCAGTTCCCTCAGCCTCTCCTCATAAGTCATGTGCTCCAGCCCCCTAATCATTTTTGTTGACCTCCGCTGGACTCTCTCCAATTTGTCCACATCCTTCTTGTAGTGTGGGGCCCAAAACTGGACACAGTACTCCAGATGAGGCCTCACCAGTGCTGAGTAGAGGGGAATGATCACATCCCTCGATCTGCTGGAAATGCCCCTACTTATACAACCCAAAATGCCATTAGCCTTCTTGGCAACAAGGGCACACTGTTGACTCAGAGGCTGTGGCTACACTTAGCACTTCAAAGCGCTGCCGCGGTAGCGCTGCCGCCGCGGCAGCGCTTTGAAGCGCTAAGTGTAGTCAAAGCGCCAGCGCTGGGAGAGAGCTCTCCCAGCGCTGTCCGTACTCCACCTCCCTGTGTGGGCTGGGGCTTTGACCACACTGGCGCTTTGCAGCGCCGGAGAGGGTGTGTTTTCACACCCTGCTGCAGCGCTGCAAATTTGTAAGTGTAGCCAAGCCCATATTCAGCTTTTCGTCCACCGTAACCCCTAGGTCCTTTTCTGCAGAACTGCTGCCCAGCCATTCGGTCCCTAGTCTGTAGCAGTGCATGGGATTCTTCCGTCCTAAGTGCAGGACTCTGCACTTGTCCTTGTTGAACCTCATCATATTTCTTTTGGCCCAATCCTCTAATTTGTCTAGGTCCCTCTGTATCCTATCCCTACCCTCCAGCGTATCAACCACTCCTCCCAGTTTAGTGTCATCTGCAAACTTGCAAAGGGTGCAGTCCACACCATCCTCCAGATCGTTAATGAAGATATTGAATAAAACCGGACCCAGCACCGACCCTTGGGCACTCCACTTGATACTGGCTGCCAACTAGACATGGAACCATTGATCACTACCTGTTGAACCCGACCATCTAGCCAGTTTTCTATCCACCTTACCGTCCATTCATCCAGCCCATACTTCTTTAACTTGCTGGCAAGAATACTGTGGGAGACTATCAAAAGCTTTGCTAAAGTCCAGAAATAGCACATCCACTGCTTTCCCCTCATCCACAGAGCCGGTTACCTCGTCATAGAAGGCAATTAGGTTAGTCAGGCATGACTTGCCCTTGGTGAATCCATGCTGACTGTTCCTGATCACTTTCCCCTCCTTTAAGTGGTTCAGGATTGATTCCTTGAGGACCTGTTCCATGATTTTTCCAGGGACTGAAAAACTCCCTGTTAGCAGCCCCTGGTCGCAAAGCTCCCTGGTTGCTTGTGCGCGGCTTTATAAAGCCCTGGCCTTCTTGATAGCCCCGCCCACTGACTAAGGCTCAGCCAATCAACAGAGGCTTCTAGCTTTCAGACCTTCCTTTGAAGCTCACAGCTTCCAACTGCCAACCACAGCACACGGTCCTCCAAACAACCAACCAAACAGACAGACGGACAGATTTATATAGAGGCAATATGACATTTTCTGTCTCATTATCTATCCCTTTCTTAATGATTCCCAACATTCTGTTCGCTTTTTTGACTGCCACTGCAGAGTGAGTGGATGTTTCCAGAGAACTATCCGCAGTGACTCCGAGGTGTCTTTCTTGAGTGGTAACAGCTAATTTAAACCCCAACATTTTATCTGTCTGGTTGTTATTATGTTTTCCAATGTGCATCACTTTGCATTTACCAGCCTTGAATTTCATCTGCCATTTTGTTGCCCAGTCACCCAGTTTTGTGAGTTCCTTTTGTAGCTCTTTGCAGTCTGCTTTGGACTTAACTATCTTGAGTAGTTTTGTATCATCTGCACACTTTGCCACCTCACTGTTTACCCCTTTTTCCAGACCATTTATGAATATGTTGAACAGCACTGGGCCCAGTACAGACCCTTGGGGACACCACTATTTACCTCTCTCCATTCTGAAAACTGACCATTTATTCCTACCCTTTGTTTCCTGTCTTTTAACCAGTTACTGATCCATGAGAGAACCTTCCCTCTTATCCCCTGACAGCTTACTCTGCTTAAGAGCCTTTGGTGAGGGACCTTGTCAAAGGCTTTCTGAAAACCTAAGTGCGTTATATCCACTGGATCCCCCTGGTCCACATGCTTGCTGACCCCCTCAAGGAATTCTAGTAGATTGGTGAGGCAGGATTTCCCTTTACAAAAACCATATTGACTCTTCCCCAACAAATTATGTTCATCTCTGTGTCTGACAGTTTTGTTCTTTACTATAGTTTCAACCAGTGGGGTGAGCTGGGGAAGGCCCAGGGCCCAGAGGCCCAGCCTGGAGCTCCGGCTCCGAGAGGGACGATGTGACTGACCCATGGAGGGAAGCAGCCACCCAGCCAGCTCCTCGGGGGCACAGGGGGTGGCAGACGGGCTCCCACTCCAGGCCCCAGGGACGTGCCTCGTTGGACTCTCCTGGGCTTGGACTCATCGGACCCCCAGGGGAGCGGAGGGAGGTGGCCAAGGGGGAGACACTCCTGGGGCGGGGAGATTCTGGGGCAGAAGCCCCGTGTCACACCCTGTGTGGTGCCACCCCATCGAATGCTGAAGGGCTGTGACTGGGGCTACGGGCCCAGGCGTGGAGCCATTCGCTTGCCTATGGCTCAGAGCCCTGGGCAGACACGGGCGGGCGGGGGCTGGTAGTCGGGGTTCTCCAGGTCACCAGCTCGGACGTCCTTGTGGGGAATGCCTGGGTCACCGTAGGACTAAACTCCACCCCGGTTCCTGCACCAGACCAGGGTCTGGACTATGTGAACCAGAAGGCTCAGACTGGAGGTGTCAGTGAAAATGCAAACAGCTGGGCTGGGCTGTAACCGTCAGGTCTCTGGGCCGCCCGAGGGGCTGCCTGGGCCGTGCGCCAGGTGACCAATAAACCCGCCTGGTTTCACAGCGCTGGGTGAGTGTCCCTGCAGGCGCTGGGCGAGGGGCACTGATCCCTGAGGAGAGGACACGTCCCCCCAGGCTCTGTCCCAGACTCGCTGCCCGGAGCTCCCGGGGTGGGGCCCCGTCTCAGGAGGCGGGGAGGCCGCGTGGCTCACCCCGGGGGAAGAGTGGGACCTGGGGGGGGGGGTCAGGTCCCTCCCAGGGACTGTTCCCAGGCTGGGGGCTTAGCACTGACCCTGTGGGTCTGTGACTCCTACCATGACAACACCCTTGGTTTTACCCCTTCAATCTTTATCCAGAGTTTTTCAGCAGGTCTGCCTCCCACTTCTGCCTCAGCTCCGCGCAAGTGTAGGCAGCTTTGATAGAAAAGGCCACACCGAACACGTCCTCCCTTTCGCCCTGCCTGTCCGTCCTGAGCAGGCTGCACCGCTCCGGGCCAGGCAGCAGCCATGGGAACGAGCCCACCCAGGCTGCGTGTGGTCAGGCGGGTCAGAACTGGGATTATTCTAGCTCTTCCTGACTGTTTCCTACGCGTCCCGTGTCAGCACACAGACCGCTAAGATGTGCCGGAGCGTTCCCCTCTCTAGCCCTCTTGTCTCTCCTTGGTCCCTGCCATGACGGCCCAAACGGCCCCCAGATTCTGACCCCTCAGCACAGGTCTCTGGGCTCACCGAGGGGATTTTCTCTCCTGCCCTGTTGAACGTAGTTAAAGCCCCCGGCACTGGGCTCGCCAGCACGTATCCGAGGATACACTGCCCCTTCCTCGGCAGGCGGCCCCCACGGCTGCTCAGCCGGGCGCCGCAGGCGGGGGCTGGGAAGAAGTGCAGAGTGGCGAGGCCCACAGGAAGAGGGGACGAGTCACTGCTCAGACCCAGGAGGACAGACGCTGGAGACTGCAAGTGAGACCATGACAAGAGGACTTGCAGCCAGAAAGAACCGAAGGGGGAAGGCTGGAGAATCGCCCCTACACCAGGAAGAGGCACTGGTGAGCCCTCGGCTGGACAACGCGAGCACAGCTGCTGTGCCGTGGGTAGGAAAGAGGAATTCAGACTGGAAGAGGTGCCGAGAAGGGCGACGAGGCTGATGGCAGGAACGGAAAACCTGCCTTACGCGAGGGGACGCAACCAGCTCGGCTTGTTTAGCCTGACCAGACGCAGGCCGAGGGGAGATCGAATCGCTCCCTCTAAATCCACCCCAGGGACAAACACCAGGCTGGGAGAGGAGTTATTGAAGCTAAGCGCCCATGTGGACACAAGAACACGTGGCTAGAAACTGGCCATCAACAGGTTTAGACTTGAAATTAGATGAAGGTTTCTCACCACCAGAGGAGTGAAATTCTGGAGCAGGCCGCCCAAGGGGAGCAGTGGGGACAAAACCCTGAACTGGCTTCCAGCCGGAGCGTGATCAGTTTATGGAGGGGATGGTGTGATGGGGCTGCCTACAATGGCATGGAGCTGATCTGCAACCGCTAGCAGCAAATCTCCCCAGCGGCCGGGATGGGACACTGCAGAGAATTCTTTCCCAGCTGCTGGCTGGTGGGTCTCACCCACATGCCCAGGGTCTAACTGATCCCCGGATTTAGGGCGGGGAAGGAATTTCCCCCGGGTCAGGCTGGCAGAGACCCTGGGTGGGGGTTTGCCTCCCTCTGCAGCCTGGGGCCTGGGTCACTCGCTGGTTTGAACTAGTGTGAATGGTGGAGTCTCTGTCACGTGAAACCTTGATTGAGGACAACAGAGGCTCGGGGCCTACTGCGGAGGCGGGGGGGGGGGTTTGGGGGCTGCAGTGGGCAGGTCAGATGGGAGGATCAGGATGGGCCCTTCTGGCCTTGAAGCTTATGGGGCTAAAGGATGTCATGGGGGGGTAAGGAATGGGGCGCTGACCCCACGGAGAGGGACAGAGTGGGGCACTGACCCCGGGGGAGAGGTGGGGAGATATGGAAGGTGGGGAGGATGCTGACCCTGGGGTGGGAGCAGCCGCAGCACTGGGAACAGGGTGGGCAGGAGGGAGGCTCCAGGACTCAGGGCCTGGCTCCAGGAGGATGGGGATGGGATGGGGATGGGAGAGGCTGGGCCCCCCACGGGCGCTCCCCCCGCCCCCTCCCCTCCTCGAGGGGCCCGCCCCCACAGGCGCTCCCCCCCTCGAGGGGCCCCGCCCCCACAGGCGGTCCCCCCGCCCCCTCCCCTCCTCGAGGGGCCCCACCCCCACAGGGCGCTCCCCCCCTCCCCCACCTCGTGGGGCCCCGCCCCCACAGGCGCCCCCCCCCCCGCCCCCAAGGGGCTGCCCCCCACTCACTCTCGGAGGGAGTCCAGGATCTCGGCCCGCCGGCGCTTGGCCTGGCTGGTGACGATGGTGCGGTAGGTCTGCCGGTCGATGGCCCAGAGCCGGACCTGGGTGAGTGCTGGGGGAAGGGTTAGTCTGGGGGCGGGGGGAGGGGTCCCGGCTCTGCTCCATCAGCCAGGCTCACACACGGGACCCAGCATTGCCTGGTCCTGCCACCACTAGGGGGGCAGCCGCGTCCAGGGGGGCAGCGCCAGAGCTGTGCTGGTGAGAGGTGGGGGGCAGTGGGGGGGAGCAGGGGCTCTGCTTGTTTGCAGCCCTCTGGGGCTGGGGCAGTGCCCAGGGTCCAGGGCACAGCAGGGTCTGGAGTTGGGGCAGGGGGTGTGGTGGGACCAGGGGCAGGGTCTGGGGCCGGGGCGGGGGCAGGGGATGGGAGCTGGGGTGGGGGTGAGGGCAGGGGCTGGGGTGGGGGCAGGAGGCGGAGCTGGGGCTAGGTCAGGGTCTGGGGCGGGGCCAGGGGCAGGGGCGGAGCTGGGGCGGGGTCAGGGGGCAGAGCTGGGGTGGGGGTGGGGCCAGGTCTGGGGCGGGGCCAGGGGCAGGGGGCGGAGCTGGGGTGGGGGTGGGGCCAGGTCAGGGTCTGGGGCGGGGGCAGGGGGAGAGCTGGGGGGATGGGGTCTGAAGTCAGGGCAGCAGCAGGGCTGGGGCGGGGTGGGAGCTGGGATGTGGCTGGGGCCAGGGGCAGCGAGTGGAGCTGGGTGGGGCCGGGGCAGGGCGGGGGCAGGGCGGGGAGCCCTCACCTGTGACGGTGGCCGTGCGTTTGCAGTGGTAGAGGATCGCCAGCTCCCCAAACACATCCCCCGGCAGCAGCGTGCGGAGGGGGCAGCCGCGCTGGGTCACACTCAGCTCCCCCTCTGCAAAGGAAAGCCCCTGAAATGGGACCGACAGACCCGCCCCGGCCCCCACCCCCCGCCCAGCTCCGCCCCCTGCCCCCCCCCCAGACCAGGGCCTGCGGGCCCCCCCTCTCGGCCCCCGGCCCCCACCCCCGCCCCTGGCCTGGCCCCACCCCCACCTGCACCCCCTGCCCCCACCCCCGCCCCTGGCCCGGCCCCACCCCCCCCCCCACCCCACCCCCTCAACGGGCGGAACACACCCCAGGCAGGACTGTCGGGGGCGGGGTGCAGACAGGCGCGCAGGGCAGTGGGCTTGGGAACGGAGTGCACATGTTCCCGCACCGGGGGGCCGGGCACTCACACTCTTTCACACGCATACACAGGGGGGCCTGGACTGGCTCACACTGTCACACACACACGGGGCGGGGCTGGGCAGGGCTGGTGGATGCTCACACACACGGGCAGGGCCGGCTCCAGACCCCAGCACGCCAAGCACGCGCTTGGGGCGGCATTTTGCCGGCAGGGCGGCAGGCGGCTCCGGCGGCCCTTCCGCAGTCATGCCTGCAGAGGGTCCGCTGGTCCCGTGGGACCGGCGATCGCCAGAGCGCCCCCTGCGGCGCGCCGCCCTGCTTGGGGCGGCGGGATTCCTAGAGCCGCCCCTGCACACGGGGCGGGGCTGGCGCACGTGGGGCGGGGCTGGGCAGGGCTGGCTCACACACACACACACACACACACACGGGGCGGGGGCGGCACACATGGGGCGGGGCTGGGCAGGGCTGGTGGAGGCTCACACATGCACGGGGCTGGGCCTGTGCACGGGGAGCGGGACTGGGCAGGGCTGGCTCACACACACACACACACACACACACACGCACGGGGCGGGGCCGGCACACATGGGGCAGGGCTGGGCAGGGCTGGCTCACACGCTCACACACAAATGGGGCGGGGCCGGCACACATGGGGCAGGGCTGGGTAGGGCTGGCTCACACACACACACACACACACACACACACACGGGGCGGGGCTGGGCAGGGCTGGCTCACACACACACGGGGCTGGGCCGGCGCACGGGGAGCGGGACTGGGCAGGGCTGGCTCACACACACACACACACACACGGGGCGGGGCCGGCACACATGGGGCAGGGCTGGGCAGGGCTGGCTCATACATGCACGGGGCTGGGCCGGCGCACGTGGAGCGGGGCTGGGCAGGGCTGGCTCACACACATGCACGGGGCTGGGCCGGCGCACGTGGAGCGGGGGTGGGCAGGGCTGGCTCACACATGCACGGGGCTGGGCCGGCGCACGTGGAGCGGGGCTGGGCCGGGCGGGCGCACACACACACACACACCACACACACACACACACACACACACACACACACACATGCACGGGGCTGGGCCGGCGCATGGGGAGCGGGGCTGGGCAGGGCTGGCTCACACGCTCACGCATGCGCGGGGCGGGGCCAGTGCTCACCAGCGACGATGTACATGGCGTCGCCGTCGGCGCCCTCGGCCAGCACCGTGTGCCCCGGGCCGTGCCAGGCAGGCATGAAGCTCTGCACCAGGGCGTCTGCCTGGCCCTCGCCCAGGAGCCGCAGGAAGTCATTCCGCTCCACCGCCCCTGCAATCAGGCTGCGGTCCCTGGGAGGGAGGGAGGGAGGGATGGAGACGGGCGGGGCTGGGACCAGAGGTGGGTCGGTCCCTTCCGTTGGCCCCCGAGTCCGGGAGCCACCAGGCTGTGCCCCAAGACCCCACTCAGCCCAGGTGCAGGAAGCGGCCTGCCGTGGTGGGGGCTGGTTAGAGCAGGGGTGTCCCGGGCCCAACCACGACCCTGTACACCCAGCGGGACCCCCCCACCCCTGAGAACGACAGGTCCCAGCACAATGCTGCATCCTCCTGGCCACAGCGCCAGGACAGCGGCTGTTCCCCTAGCAACGCTGCAGGGGCTGGGGCAGGACCCCAGGGCTCAGCCTGGCCTAGTACAAATACCCCCCAGCTGCACCGCGCCCACCCCTGTGCTGGGGACACTGCTGGGGGGGCCAACTTACCGACTGCAGAAAACCCTGGCCCCACCCCTTCTCTGCAGCCCCACCCCCCCGCTCATGCCATTCCCCCCCCCCCCCGGTCACTCACTCACTCACACCAGGCGGGGGGGGAGGGGGCGGGCGCGGGCGGGAGGTGGGGCTGTGGGGCGCAGAGCGTGGGCGGGGGCTTCAGGCTGGGGAGGGGTTGTGGGCTTCAGCCGGGCGGCACTGACCTCAGCCAGCACCTGGAAGCAGCAGCATGTCCCTCCAGCTCCTAGGCGCAGGGGCAGCCAGGGGGCTCTGCACGTTTCCCTCGCTGCAGGCACTGTCCTCACAGCTCCCATTGGCCAAAGTTCCCAGCCAACGGGAGCTGCAGAGCCGGTGCTCAGGGCAGGGGCAGCGTGCAGAGTCCCTGTGGCCGCCCCTGCGCCATGGAGCCGGCTGCTGCAGCCAACCGGACTTTTCATGGCCCGGTCAGCAGTGCTGACTGGACCCGCCAAGGTCACTTTTCAACTGGGCATTCCAGTCAATAACCAGACGCCTGGAAACCCTGGACACTGCCCCTGCCAGAGCCTGATCAGGGCTGGCATGCGCCCCCCACCATGGCCGGCCTTGCGCCGGGGGAGTCTGGCTGGCTGGGATTTCTCTGCCCCGCCCAAGGGATTACCTGGGTGACTTAGGGACGTGGGGCACCTGCAGGGCCTCGTCACTAGCAAGAGGCTCGGGGACAATGGGCTGGGCCCTGCTCGGCCTCCGTCCGCCATTGGCATCAGCCTGGTCTGCGAGCTCCCTGCTCACGCCGCCTCTGGGGTCCTCTCGTGCCCCGCCTGTGGCAGTGGGGAGAGACGCGCATGAGGCACCTGCCCAGCGCCCCCCAATACCCGCCCTATCACACCCACTCCTATCCCTCCCACCTGCGTCGGGGTGAGGAGTCCTGTGGGGCGGGCCCCGGGTGGTCGCTGGGACCAGCGGGCAGCCGGGCATCGGTGCACAAACACTGTCACAGTGATACACCCTGGCCGCTTACGCCAGGGACCCATCACTCCGCCAGGTGCCGAGTCAGCATTTTGCACTGGAAACTTGCCAAAATCAAGAGCCATTCGTTCTATGTCTCAGCACCAGCGAGGGAGGCGCCTTCACAGGCCAGTGCCTAGAAGCTAGTCATGACAAAGGGGGGGATGGGTTTGGTAATATTTTTAAGAAGCTGATGTGTGCCTCAGTTTCCCCCGTGTGCGGCACTGTTCCCCCGCGGGTGGGAGGTCTGGGGGCTCTGGGGCAGGTGAAGACACAGATGTGGATGGCGCCTGGCGGCCTAGGTCCCAGCTCCATGCAGCTCTCGAGGAGACAAGGGCAGATCCCATGGCCGGGACGTGGACACCTGGCGACCAGCGACCCAGAGAGACGTGGTCCTGCCTCTCCGCAGGGGGCTGAGCCCCATCCCCCGGCTCGGGGACAAAGGCCGGGGGGAAGTGAGACCCTGGGGAAGGTGACCCACAAAAGGGCCCCTCCCAAAGCAGAAGTCCCCAAACTGTGGGGTGTGCCTAGGGGGGCACAGAGGGCCTGGTGGGGGGGCCTGGCGGGGGCCTGGGCCAACCCCCACCGGGGATGGGAAAGGAGCATCACCCACCCCTGCCCCTGGTCCCGCTCTGACCTTGTCCCCCAGCCGGGGTTCCGCTCCCAGTCCCACCCCCGCCCCCAGCTGTAGCCCAGCCTCGGCCCCCTTACCAATGTCTGTGCCCGCCCCCGCCCCCAGAGCTGAGGCCCCACTCCCAGCTCAGGGCGGAGGGGGGCACACTGACAGGGGTAAGGGGGGACGCAACCCTGAAGAGTTTGGGGACCACTGTCCCAGACACTGTTCCAAAGCTGGGTCTGTGGATCCGGGACACTACCAGAACAACAGGCGAGGGACTGGGACATGCCGAGGGGCTGGAGTTTAGGGACATGTGACGAGATGTGTAACTTGTACAACAGCAGCCGAAATGAATAACCAGGGAACCCCTCTTCTGCATAAGGTGTATGTGACACTGCTGCACAAGACAGCTCCCCGGAGACCAGTATCACATCAACCCTCTTCCCTGCACTACAGTAATAGCCGTGACTGCCATCGGGAACTCGGGCTCTTACGGATATTTCATAATGAACCCAGGTGCAGGGACGTAACTGACTGTACAATTTCTCAACACACTGTTCAGCCACCAGGTAGCGCTTAAAACTAGCCTCAGCCATACCCAGCAGAGCTTTAAAGGATCTTCCGAGGAACACAAAGAACCTTCCCGAAGGACAGACTGGAGGCAGCATTTTGCAAGTGTGACGATGCGGTTCTGGCAGGACCCAACTGAGTTTGCCAATTCAGGACCAATTGCTTAACACAGGGCAGTCACAGCCCAAGGCTGGGGTTTTTCCACCTCTAAGGCAAACCAAACCAGCCAGACAAAGAGGACTTCGATTTCACCCCACTGGCTAACCACAAGTCACACAAGCAATTCCCTTAGACACTCCAGTCTCCCAGTATCACCACCAGTCCCACCCATCCTGGGGATGAATGGTTATGAAAACCAACACCCCAATAAAAGAAAAAGGTTCTCTCGATCCCAAAGGACCAAGCCCCAGACCCAGGTCAATATACACATCAGATCTTACCCACAAATCACGCTGTTGCCAATCCTTTAGAATCTAAAATCTAAAGGTTTATTCATAAAAGGAAAAAGGTAGAGATGAGAGCTAGAATTGGTTACATGGAATCAATTACATACAGTAATGGCAATGGTTCAGGCTTGTAGCAGTGATGGAATAAACTGCAGGTTCAAATCAAGTCTCTGGAACATCCCCAGCTGGGATGGGTCATCAGTCCCTTGTGTAGAGCTTCAGCTTGTAGCAAAGTCCCTCCAGAGGTAAGAAGCAGGATTGAAGACAAGATGGAGATGAGGCATCAGCCTTATATAGGCTCTTCCAGGTGTAAGAACACTTCTCTGTCCTTACTGTGGAAAATTCCAGCAAAATGGAGTCTGCAGTCACATGGGCAAGTCCCTGCAAACTTTGCTGAGTTACAAGGCGTATCTGCCTCCTCTCAATGGGTCAGTTGTAGCTGATGGTCCTTAATGGGCCATCAAGCAGGCTAGGCAGAGCTAACACCAACTTGTCTGGGGTGTCACCCAGAAGCACAGCACAGATTTGAAATACAGACAGGATAGAGCCAATACTTATAACTTCAACTACAAAATGATACACAGGCACCCAGACAGCATAATCATAACCAGCAACCCAGAACCTGGTCTTAGACACCTTATATGACCCCCTTTACCTAAGATTTGGTGCCACTACAGGACCTTGGTTGCAACCCATGTTCTATATGGTCCCAGTTTATATCAATAACATCACAGCAAGATTTTGAATAGCAAACAAACTCCACAAAGGAAGTGGAGATATACAGGGTCCCTCCTTAATGAATGCTATGGGGAAGCAAGTCAGCAGGCAGGTCGTTCACCTCTTGGACTTTACTGAAGACAGTCACTGTGACGGTGCTGCCGGTGGGAGCCAGCTGAGGTCACTCGATTAGGGTGAACTGCAAACAGAACGGGGCAGACAAACCCCAGAAGCTGGTGGTTATTCCAATTCTTAGATTTACCAACCAGCACAGAACAGTTTCACTGGTTACTCAGAAATTCAAACAACGCAGTTCTCTTAAAGTGTCCAGCCTTAGGCCTCCACCCAGACACACACATCAGATATGATGATGATTCCTGAAAATCTTATCTCAGCATATAAAGGAACACTTTCCTGAGCAACAACAGACTCTTTCTGGGTCTTACTTTGTCACAGAGTGTGGGGGAGTCCGGCCCTGCACCCCTCTGCCTGGGACTCACAGGGACTCTCAGCCAGCCAGTAAAACAGAAGGTTTATTGGACAACAGGAACGCAGGCTACAGCAGAGCTTGGAGATACAGCCAGGACCCCTCAAACTGGTCCTTCTGGGGGTGCAGGGAGCTTAATTCCCAGCTTGGGATTCCCTGCACTGCACCCCCCAGCCCCAAACCGAAACTGACCCAACCCTCTCCAGCCGGCCCCCTGCCTTTGTCTAGCTTCCCAGGCAAAGGTGTTGACCTCCCCTCCCCCCTGCCTAGCTCAGGTATTGTCCATCACCTAAAGTCCTCCCCGGCTCTCCCATCCCACAGCAGGGGCAGTTCTAGGATTTGCGGTGCCCCAAGCAGGGCGGCTCGCCGCGGGGGGCGCTCTGGCGGTCGCCGATCCTGCGGCTCCGGTGGACCTCCCACAGGCGTGCCTGCGGAGGGTCCCGCGGCTCCGGTGGAGCATCCGCAGGCACGCCTGCGGGAGGTCCACCAGAGCTGCCTGCCACCCTCCCGGCGACCGGCAGAGCGCCCCCCGCGGCATGCTGCCCCAAGCACGCGCTTGGCATGCTGGGGCCTGGAGCTGGCCCTGCCACACAGACAGTCCCTACTCCATCACATCCTTACATCCAGGATCACCCCTGGCCCATCAGGCAGATTCCTACACAATCCCCTTTCAGGCAAACTCAAACTCACTAGATTAAAGGTCAGAAGCCTTCTCCTTCCCTTTGCCACACACAAGCTCAGGAATCTTTTCCTTCTTGCTACAAGTTTCAAACTGTCAGTAGGTAACACAATCAAATCACCTTTCTGCTCTCCTTGTGGCCTGGCTAGGGTATCACCCTGATCAAACAGAGTTGCTACACCCTTTCCAGCCACACATTAGCAACTGGCAAAATATAAGCACCAGAATTGTCTGGTCTCTGGGATTTTGCTAAGACACTAACTGGATGCAACCTAGTCACAGGGCCATTCTCCCCAGCAGACCCAAACTTAGGACCATTCCCTTCCTGGGCTTTAGCTGAATCCAGAACCAACTCTGAGACAACTGCACTATTCTCAACCCTCACAGGCTGAAAGGCACCTTCCATCTGCTCCACAGACAAAGAACTGGAGACACATTCTCCTTTACCAAAAAGCACAGGAGTACTTGTGGCACCTTAGAGACTAACACATTTATTTGGGCATAAGCTTTTGTGGACTAAAACCCACTTCATCAGATGCATGGAGTGGAAAATACAGTAGGAAGATATATATACACAGAGAACACGAACATGCCTCCAGCTTTCATCCAGACCACATCACACGATCCATTGTCTACAGCCAAGCTCTAAAATACAACTGTGTTGCCGGCACAGAGGCCCGAGGCAGCAACAGGGGTTCGTTGCCCGGTGTGCTTCGCTCCAATAAACACACCAAGGTGGAGAAGCAGACAAAGTTTATTTGAGCCCAAATAAGGTGCAAGGGAGACATTACAATCTCAAATCCTGCACACCGATACAAGCCGTTTTTCTCTTCTTATACATGATTTCAGCTAAGCATTCCCCATTACCCCCACACTCCTCCCCCTTACCCCACCTTCTTCCCCCTCCCGTCTATTTTTCTATAGCAAATACATCATGCAAGTAGCAATTACACTAAGCAGGTTAAATCATACTTGGCAAAAACCACTTTAGCTCGTTAGTAACTCTTCTGTGAACAGTCATCTTGTCTCACTGTTATTCTGCCCCCCCTCGCCCCCCAGCCAGGTGCAAGCAGGCCTCATCATTTCCTCCTGGTATCAGTGTTGCACTGATAACTAGCTGCTATACATTCCATTCTCAGTTACTGGCCTGCTAGATCTATTAGAGTTTAAGATGGGGGCACTTGGGTCAGATATGGAGTGACTTTAGTTCATTCAGGCCTAATACAGATGCCTGATGACACCAACAACTGCATTTGCTCCAATCCTTCAGACAGAGACAAACACCTACAAGATCTCTATCAAGTGTTCTTAAAACTACAATACCCACCTGCTGAAGTGAAGAAACAGATTGACAGAGCCAGAAGAATACCCAGAAGTCACCTTGTCCAGGACAGGCCCAACAAAGAAAGTAACAGAATGCCACTAGTCGTCACCTTCAGCCCCCAACTAAAACCTCTCCAGCGCATCATCAAGGATCTACAACCTACCCTGAAGGACGATCCCTCACTCTCACAGATCTTGAGAGACAGGCCAGTCCTCGCTTACAGACAGCCCCCCCAACCTGAAGCAAATACTCACTAGCAACCACACACCACACAACAAAAACACCAACCCAGGAACCTATTATTGCAACAAATCCCAATGCCAACTCTGTCCACATATCTATTCAAGGGACACCATCATAGAACCTAATCACATCAGCCACACCATCAGGGGCTTGTTCACCTGCACATCTACCAATGTGATATATGTCATCATGTGCCAGCAATGCCCGGACAGTCTCTATGCAAAAGAATAAATGGACACAAATCAGACATCAAGAATTGTAACATTCAAAAACCAGTCGGAGAACACTTCAACCTCCCTGGTCACTCAATTAGACCTAAAAAAAAATTCAAAAACAGACTCCAATGAGAAACTGCTGAATTGGAATTAATTTGCAAACTGGACACCATTAAATTAGGCTTGAATAAAGACTAGGAGTGGCTGAGTCATTATACAAAGTAAAAACTATTTCCCCATGCTAATTTCGCCCCCACTGTTACTCACACCTTTTTGTCCACTGTTTGAAATGGGCCATCCTGATTATCACTACAAAGGTTGTCTTCTCCTGCTGATAATAGCTCAATTTAACTGATTTGTTTCCTTAGAGTTGGTATGGCAATCCCCATCTTTTCATGTTCTGTGTGTGTGTGTGTGTGTGTGTATTATATAGATATATATCTATATATCTTCCTACTGTATTTTCCACTCCATGCATCTGATGAAGTGGGTTTTAGCCCAGGAAAGCTCTTGCCCAAATAACTGTGTTAGTCTCTAAGGTGCCACGAGGACCCCTCGCTGTTTTTGCTGATACAGACTAACACGGCTCTGCTCTGAAACCTTCCCCTTCACCAGACACCCAGCTTGGGATCTCATTTCCCTTGTCCCAGCACACAGGGCTGTTCACAGACAACTGCTTGGAGACCGAGGTAGCTCCCTCCATAGGCAAGTCAATACCCCTGACAGAGACAGGCACATTCCCTTCACTGTCACATTTCTCCACACAGGACACAGGTAAGGGATAGGGACATTCATCTTCCACTATCCCTCCCTTCCCAAACTGCTGACTAGACCAAGCCATCAGCTCACAAGGCTGCCTGGGCTCCTCCAAACTTTCCCTGCCTCCCTCTCCCTTGTCCCAGCACCCAGAGCTGGTTACAGCCGAATACTGGGAGAGTGGGGCAGCTTCCTTACCAGGCCCATGGCCACTCCCCACGGAGAAGCTGCCTCTCTTTTCACTCCACTGAGCCACTTCCAGCAAATCACAGTCACCCTCTTCAGGTTCCCTTTTATGAGCTGTACCAGCCACCAATCCATCACCCATCACAAATCTCCCCTCTCCTTCCTCAGCGAGGGCTTCCCACTGACCATCCACTTGAATCTGCTCCTGAGAAACATTGTCCTGATTAATGAAAACTTTCTGTGCTTTATTTACTTCCAGATTCACTCCTGAGACATCAGACAGACATTCAGACACTTCATTCACAGCCAAACAGCTCTTCTCCTCAGACAAACAATTGGAGAAACCCTCCCCAGGCAAGTCATTGCCCGTAACAGACCCAGGTTTAAGATCATTCCTCTCCTGTGACTGGCTACCTGGACTGAACAAAGCTTTAACATCTTCCTCAATCAAAAGCTCCTTAGGCAATAACTTCCCTACCCCAGCTCTCACTTCATGCTGAGCCCTGTTCCATTCGAGGTGGATTCTGGCTAAAGGCACATGCACAGTAAACTCACAGAGGATCACAACATTCACACTCTGATTTGGTAAATAATCTTCCTCTTTGACCAGATCTGCTTTAACAAGAGTGATGGTGGAAGCCATAACTTGCCCTAAACAGCTTTGACCATTGACCTTTACACTCTCTATGAATGTTCCATGACCACTCCCACACAGAGCACGGGCATAATTTATGGGGCCACCTTCTACTGACCTCACAGTAACAGCATTGACATACAAGGTGGCCGTGTTGGGGCACATTTGGTTACCCCCAGACCACTGCTCAGAGTTACACAACATACCCACATTGTTACAAACTGGACTTTCGAGAGGATACAGTCTCTGCTGTTCTTCCCTTGCTTCTTTGACTTGGAGCTGAAGTCTGGCAATTTCTTGTCGCATCTGGCGAACCCTCTTCTCAGCAGCCAGCAGCTCCGGACGCCCCCTACCCCCTACGAGCCCTTTCCTCTCTCTCATCAGCCTCCTTCTTTCTTTCCCATTCAGCCATTCGCTCTTTGGCTTCTCTCTCTACCTCGGCCGTCTTTTGCTTGTCCAGCAATCGCAGATCTGCTAGTTTCTGTTCATGCTCCAGTTGCAGTTTATTTGCTGCCTTTTGCATTCCAGTTGCTTCTGCAGTTTCTGTAGCATCAGGTAAGGGCCGTGCTCCTGCCTCCTGATCACTGGCCATTAACAGCTCTCTCAGGTCTTGAGCTTTAGCAAGAAAGCTACAGATCATCCCCTTTCTGAACACAAATCTGCCAGGGCTTTTTTGCCAAGGCCTCATACGCTCTTTGCTCACCCATTGCAACTGCTCTTCAACCAACCAAACTCTCAATACCAACATTCCAATTTGGACAGCGTGAGGTTCTGACCCAAAGCTTCATTGACCTGGCTCTGTGGATCCTTGCACAACTACGCCACTGTGACAATGCTGCATCTGGCAGGACCCCACTGAGAGTGCCAATTCAGGACAAATTGCTTAACAGAGGGCAGTTACAGCCCTAGGCTGGGGTTTTTCCACCTCTAAGGCAAACCAAACCAGCCAGACAAAGAGGACTTTGGTCTCACCCCACTGGCTAACCACAAGTCACACAAGCAATTCCCTTAGACACTCCAGTCTCCCAGTATCACCACCAGTGCCACTCGTCCTGGGGATGAATGGTTATGAAAACCAACACCCCAGTAAAAGAAAAAAGATTCTCTCAATCCCAAAGAATCAAGCCCCACCCCGAGGACAATATACACATCAGATCTTACCCACAAATCACGCTGTTGCCAATCCTTTAGAATCTAAAATATAAAGGTTTATTCATAAAAGACAGAAATATAGATGAGAGCTAGAATTGGTTACATGGAATCAATTACATACAGTAATGGCAAAGTTCTTGGTTCAGGCTTGTAGCAGCGATGGAATAAACTGCAGTTTCAAATCAAGTCTCTGGAACATCCCCATCTGGGATGGGTCATTCAGTCCCTTGTGTAGAGCTTCTGTTTGTAACAAAGTCCCTCCAGAGGTCAGAAGCAGGATTGAAGACAAGATGGAGGAGATGCAGCAGCCTTTTATAGTCTCTGCCCTGTGGACAATCACAGCAGCAAGATGGAGCCTGGAGTCACATGGGCAAGCCACATGTCCATGATGACTCAGTTCTTTACAGGCCAACGCCATTGTTTACATGTTAGTTTGAAAGTTCCCAGGACAGCTCAGATGTGGATTGGAGTCTCCCAAAGTCCATTGTCAGGTAAGTGTTTCTTGATTGGGCACTTCCTGAGAATTGCCCCTTCTCAAGAAGCTGCCCAAATGCTTCACTGAGGCTTCTTAGAATCAAACACACTGAGATACCAGTACAGAGCCCATGATCTATATGGTTACAGTTTATGTCAATAACGTCACATGGACAAAATGTGACTTTGATAATTTTCCTGGCAGCCCACGTTACCCACAAGCGAATGGAGAGGCTGACAGCTGTGCAGACAGCCCAGAAAACCCACAGCAGGGAGATCCATTCCTTGCTCTCCTGAGCTACAGCTAAACACCAGCAGCAGCTACTGGATACAGCCCAGCACAGCGCCTGACGGGAAGACAACTCAGAACGACTGTGCCAGCTCTGGAAACGACCCTGCCTACACAGGGCCCAGCCAATCAGATAAAACAGCCACACGAGCTTGTGGACACTTTTACAACAGGTGTCACTCAGAGACCTGCGGGGACAGAAGCTACTGGCCACGTTCATGTCAAACTGGATGAAGAAAAAGGCCGGACAGCCCCAACTGTCATAAATAAAAAGAATTCGGAGCCCGGATCCTACGTGCTCGAGACCGACAGAGGAGAGTTCAGCAGAAACCGTGGCCATCTGCAGCTGAGAGCAGAAAGATCAATTAACCCAGCAAACCCTACAGATGGTGGATGCAGAACAAGACGATGACTCAAGGATTTTGGACCAGCCACAGCCAGACGACCCAGTTGTTACGGGATGGCTCCGTGTCATTAGAAAACCAGCATGAGTCAGAGACTCGTAACGGACTGGTCAGCGTGGCATCCCCCACACCAGCTCCTGCACCCCAAGCCCCTGCCCCAGGCTCAGCCTGGAGCCCCCCTACACCCAAGCTCTCTCCCAGAGCCCGCGGGGCAGGGACTTCGGGGAAGGGGGGCAAGGACGGGGCAGAGGCAGGGGGAGCCGGGCCAGGGGTGGGGGGGGTTCGAGCACCCACCAGGCAGAGGGGATGTCAGCACCTCTGGCGACAGGGGATGGATCACTGGACGCTGTCAGAAGACAGGACACTGAGCTAGATGGACCTTTAGTCTGACCCGGCGCAGGCGTTCGTATGGTCTGTTGTCATGTTCTCTAGACCTTTCATCATTTCTGTTGCTCTTCTCTGGACTCTCTCCAATTCGTCCACATCCTTCCTGTAATGTGGCGCCCAGAACTGGACACAATCCAGCTGAGGCCGTATCAGCGCAGAGCAGAGCGGAAGAATCACAGCTCGTGTCTTGCCCTTACAACACTCCTGCTAATACAGCCCAGACTGAGGTTTGCTTTTTATGCAACAGCGTTACACTGTTGACCTATATTTAGCTTGTGATCCACTATGACCCCCAGATCCCTTTCCGCAGTATCCTTCCTAGGCAGCCATTGCCCATTCTGTATGTGTGCAACTGATTGTTCCTGCCTAAGTGGAGTCCTTTGCATTTGTCCTGATTGAATTTCATCCTGTTTACTTCAGACCATTTCTCCAGTTTGTCCAGATCATTTTGAATTTTAATCCTGTCCTCCAAAGCACTCGCGACCCCTCCCAGCTAGGTCTCTGTGCCATTATCTAAATCACTGATGAAGTGATTGACCAGAACTGGACCCAGAACTGATCCCTGTGGGACCCCACTCGTTATGTCCTTCCAGCCTGACTGTGACCCACTGATAACTACTCTCTAGGAACGATTTTCCAACCAGTTTTGCACCCACCTTATAGTAGCTCCATCTAGGTTGTATTTCCCCAGTTTGTTTATGAGCAGGTCATGCGAGACAGTATCAAAAGCCTTACTAAAGTCAAGATAGACCACATCTACTGCTTCCCCCCATCCACAAGGCTTGTTACCCAGTCAAAGAAAGCTCTCAGGTTGGTTTGACAAATCCATGCTGACTGTCACTTATCACCTCATTATCTTCTAGGTGTTTGCAAAGTGATTGCTTCATTATTTGCTCCATTATCTTTCAGGGTACAGAAGTTAAGCTGACTGGGCTGTAATTCCCTGGGTTGTCCCTATTTCCCTTTTTAGAGATGGGCACTAGATTTGCCCTTTTCCAGTCTTATGGAATCTCTCCCGTCTTGAAGAGAATCGCTAATGGCTCAGAGTGTGTCACTGGTCAGCCGCTAGGCAGCCCTGTGTGCAAAACACCGATTAGACAAGGAACCTCAGCCAGGCCAGGCCGAGCTTGGCAGGGCCCGGTGATGGACCCAGCCGGGGGCTACCTTGCTCAGAGGTAAGCCCTGTAGTCAGCAGGGGTGTGGGGAAAGCCACATGCCCCCCCCCCAGGGGCACCCCGTCCCTCTTACCCTGCTCCTGCGTGCCTGTCCGCCTCGCCATGCTCTGCAGATACTCCCGCTCCTCCTGCAGCCACCGCTCTCGTAGCTGCTGGTCCATCTCCCAGCCTGGGCGGGGGCTGGGCAGCTGGCCTACGCCGTCCTCGGGCTGTTAGAGACAGACAGGGACATGCACTAGCAGGATGGAGCGAATCCTGCCCTCCCCGGCCTAGTCACCGCCAGCCGCACATACACCCAGGGACCCTTAGCACGGCACACCAGCCTGGATCCCGCCACATGGCCATGCCACCCATGGGACGGAGAATCCCAGGGGAATCAGCAACCTGAACAGAATCTCCTGGAGATCCCAGCCGCTCACGCCTTCCATCCCAGAGCAGGAATGAACACTTCACCCCCGGGGCTGGCAGCAGTACCCAGGGAGTGGGGAAACTGAGTCACGCAGCTGGTTCATAGAATCATAGAATCTCAGGGTTGGAAGGGACCTCAGGAGGTATCTAGTCCAACCCCCTGCTCAAAGCAGGACCAAACCCAACTAAATCATCCCAGCCAGGGCTTTGTCAAGCCTGACCTTAAAAACCTCTAAGGAAGGAGATTCCACTACCTCCCTAGGTAACCCATTCCAGTTCTTCACCACCCTCCTAGTGAAAAAGTTTTTCCTAATGTCCAACCTAAACCTCCCCCTCTGCAACTTGAGACCATTGCTCCTTGTTCTGTCATCTTCTACCACTGAGAACAGTCTAGATCCATCCTCTTTGGAACCCCCTTTCAGGTAGTTGAAAGCAGCTATCATATCCCCCCCCTCATTCTTCTCTTCTGCAGACTAAACAATCCCAGTTCCCTCAGCCTCTCCTCATAAGTCATGTGCTCCAGCCCCCTAATCATTTTTGTTGACCTCCGTTGGACTCTCTCCAATTTATCCACATCCTTCTTGTAGTGTGGGGCCCAAAACTGGACACAGTACTCCAAATGAGGCCTCACCAGTGCTGAGTAGAGGGGAATGATCACATCCCTTGATCTGCTGGAAATGCCCCTACTTATACAACCCAAAATGCCATTATCCTTCTTGGCAGCAAGGGCACACTGTTGACTCATATTCAGCTTTTCGTCCACCGTAACCCCTAGGTCCTTTTCTACAGAACTGCTGCCCAGCCATTCGGTCCCTAGTCTGTAGCAGTGCATGGGATTCTTCCGTCCTAAGTGCAGGACTCTGCACTTGTCCTTGTTGAACCTCATCATATTTCTTTTGGCCCAATCCTCTAATTTGTCTAGGTCCCTCTGTGTCCTATCCCTACCCTCCAGCGTATCAACCACTCCTCCCAGTTTAGTGTCATCTGCAAACTTGCTAAGGGTGCAGTCCACACCATCCTCCAGATTGTTAATGAAGATATTGAATAAAACCGGCCCCAGCACCGACCCTTGGGGCACTCCACTTGATACCGGCTGCCAACTAGACATGGAACCATTGATCACTACCCATTGAGCCCGACCATCTAGCCAGTTTTCTATCCACCTTACCGTCCATTCATCCAGCCCAGACTTCTTTAACTTGAGGGCAAGAATACTGTGGGAGACTATCAAAAGCTTTGCTAAAGTCCAGAAATAGCACATCCACTGCTTTCCCCTCATCCACAGAGCCGGTTACCTCGTCATAGAAGGCAATTAGGTTAGTCAGGCATGACTTGCCCTTGGTGAATCCATGCTGACTGTTCCTGATCACTTTCCCCTCCTTTAAGTGGTTCAGGATTGATTCCTTGAGGACCTGTTCCATGATTTTTCCAGGGACTGAGGTGAGGCTGACTGGCCTGTAGTTCCCTGGATCTTCCTTCTTCCCTTTTTTAAAGATGGGCACTACATTAGCCTTTTTCCAGTCGTCCGGGACCTCCCCCGATCGCCATGATTTTTCAATCTTCATAAATCTTACCAACTCCCCACATTCTCTTTGCTTTACACACCGTAACTCCTTGCCCAGCTCCTACCTGTGGTACGTCCCTGCCCCACATACGTGGGCATGAATTCTTGGCCCCACACCTTAGCTAAGCAACCCTGAGTAACTGAATCAGTGAGCGCCCTACTGTGGGGCACCGAGGAACTGAAATTACCCTGCATGTGTCTGGTACTGTATTTACTCCCGTGCTCCCCCACAGCCACCTCTGGGGTGGAACACAGGCAGCAGCTGTTCAACTGCACCAACACGGCACCAACCCTGCATGGCATTTTGGGTGAGGGAAGAGTGAACAGCATCAGTGAACCAAAGAACAGCCAGGCGGGGTCAGACCAAAGGTCCATCTAGCCCAGTGGTCTCCAACCTTTTTACGCACAAGATCACTTCTGGAATTTAAGATCAACCCAGGATCTGTCCCGACCCATTCACGCCATTCCCCCCTCCCTCCCTTTCACCGGGCTGGGGCAGGGGGCTCTGGGCTGAGCCTGGGGCAGGGGCTTGGGGTGCAGGAGTGAAGGGAATGGGCTCTGGGAGGGAGTTTGGTGCAGGAGGGGGGTCTGGGCTGGGACAGGGGATTGGAGTGAAGGAGGGGGTGCGAGGTGCAGGCTCCGGCCGGGAGGCGCTTACCCCGGGCAGCTCGCAACCAGCCACAGCAGGGCTCAGGCAGGCTGCCTCCCTACCCTGGCCCCATGCCGCTCCCGTCTCTGTGGCCCCTGGAGTAGGGGACAGCACACGGAGCCAGCTCCCCCGCTGCCCCCCAGGGCCGCAGAGACGTGCCAGCAGCCAGCCACCTCCGGGAGCGCCATGGGGCCAGGGCAGGCAGGCAGCCTGCCTGAGCCCTGCTGCGCCACTGGGCTTTTAGCAGCCCGGAGATCACAATCGACTGGCAGAAGCTCCAGGATCGACCAGTTGATTGTGATCGACGGGTTGGTGACAACTGATCTAGCCCAGCGTCCTGTCTTCTGATATTGACCAATGCCAGGTGCCCCAGAGGGAATGAACAGAGCAGGGAATCGTCCAGTGATCCCTCCCCTGTCGCGCATTCCTGGCTCCTGCAAACAGAGACTAGAGACACCATCCCTGCCCAGCCTGGCTAATAGCCATTGATGGACCCGTCCTCCATGAACTTATCTAGTTCTTGTTTGAACCCTGTTATAGTCTTGGCCTTCACAACATCCAATGGCAAAGAGTTCCCTGGGCTGACTGTGCGTTGTGTGAAGAAATACTGCCTTGTGTTTGTTTTAATCCTGCTGCCTGTTCATTTCATTTGGTGACCCCTGGTTCTTGAGGTATGAGGAGGAGTAAAGAACACGTCCTTATTTACTGTCTCCACACCAGGCATGATTTTATAGATCTCTGCCATATCCCGCCTTAGTCGTCTCTTTTCCAAGCTGAAAAGTCCCAGTCTGTTTAATCTCTCCTCAGATGGAAGCCATTCCATACACCTAATAATTTTTGTTGCCCTTTTCTGAACCTTTTCCAATTCCAATAGATTTTTTTTGAGATGGGGCGACCACATCTGCATGCAGTATTCAAGCTGTGGGCGTACCAGGGATTTATATAGCAGCAATCTGATATTTTCTGTCTCATTATCTATCTCTTTCATAATGATTCTCAACATGCTGTTCGCTTTTTTGGCTGTCGCTGCACATTGAGTGGATGTTTTCAGAGAACTCTCCACAATGACACCAAGATCTTTCTTGAGTGGAAACAGCTAGTTTAGACCCCATCATTTCATATGTATACAGGGGTGAAAGTAACTTACAGGACTTACCGGTACTGCCGGAGTCCCGAGGGGGCGTGGCCTCATCCAGAAGAGGCGTGGCCTCATCCAGAAGGGGCGGGGCCTCTCAAGATTTAAAG
This sequence comes from Mauremys mutica, assembly GCF_020497125.1. NCBI lineage: Eukaryota > Metazoa > Chordata > Testudines > Geoemydidae > Mauremys > Mauremys mutica. The sequence continues at coordinate 1,434,163 of NC_059074.1, forward strand.
GCCCTGGGGAACCAGCTGTGGCTGGGAGACCCAGGGCCTTTAAATCAACCAGGGGCTCCCAGCTGCAGAGGTGGCTGGGAGCCCCCCAGGGCTCAGGGGCAAATTAAAGGGCCCGGGGCTCTGGCCGCTGGGGGGAACCCCGAGCTTTGCGGGGCTGGGGCAGGGATTTAAAGGGCCCAGAGCACCTGCCGCTGAGGGGAGCTATGAGCCCTTTAAATCCCGGCCCCTGCCTGGCCGCCGGAGCTGTGGCCGGGATTCAAAGGGCTCTGGGCTGCCCCCAGCCGCGGGGAGCTCTGACCCCTTTAAATCTCAGCTGCAGCCAGGATTCAAAGGGCTCTGGGCTGCCCGCAGCGGTGGGCAGCCCAGAGCCCTTTCAATCCCCGCCGTGGAAGCCGGTGCGGTCCAGCACGGCGTACTGGCTCTTGCTGGTACGCCGGACCGGACCGGACCGGCTTACTTTCACCTCTGTATGTATAGCTGTATTTATGTTTTCCAATGTGTGTTACTTTGCAGTTATCAACCTTGAATTTCAGCCGCCATTTTGTTGCCCAGTCACCCAGTTTTGTGAGATCCCTTTGTAACTCTTCACAATCTCCTTTGGGCCTAACTAGCTGGAGTAGTTTCGTATCTTCTGCAAATTTTGCCACCTCACTGTTTACCCCTTTTTCCAAATGGTTTATGAATATGTTTGTGACACCCTGGCACCCCCATATTCACCACTCTCATATAATGAGGCTACGTTTTACACAGAGTCGGCCCTGTGAGGTGTCATTCTAAACGTCTTGATCTGCTGGCCAGTAATCTCTCACTGGATTGTATGTGCTATTAACTAACGTACATGAAGTTATGAAGTTTGGCTATGTAGGTGTTACTGAAACATGCCGTGAGGTTGAAAACACCCCCAAGCAGCCTTTCAGGTACAACAGTAACAAGGCCAAACAATGTTAATGGCTCACTGAGGAAATGCACACGAGCACCAGGATCACCCCAGGAACTGTGTGCAATAGAAACCTCTCTGAGAGAGCACTGCCCCATGGGAACGGTCTGACCCAGGTCACAGCAAAGGAGCTTTCCAGCTAGGGTGACCAGATGTCCTGATTTTATAGGGACAATCCTGATTTTGGGTCTTTTTCTTATATAGGCTCCTATTACCCCCCACCCCATCCCGATTTGCCACACTTGCTGTCTGGTCACCCTATTTCCAGCGAGTGGGAAGAAGATACAAAAGGGGGAAATGACATCATGATGGGACCTCACTCTCCCTACAACACCACACCTGGAAACACCAGAGGAACAAAGACTGAACTGGGGAAGTGATGGTCCCAGGCTAAAGGGATTCCTAGCCTGTGTATGAAAACCTGGCAAACCCAAGCTGCAAAGCAAAGGCAGCTTGTGCCTTAAACAGGGGTCTGCTTTGAGCTGTTTGCTATCACTTATAATCACTTCACATCTATCTTTTTGTAGTTAATAAACTTACTTTATGTTTTAATCCAAACCAATGTGCATTGAGCTAAGGTGCCTGGGGAAAATCTCAGCTTGGTTACCACAAGTCCTTGTCACACTGAGGGAGAGGTGGACCAGGTGTTAAACCCATATACTGGCCAGATTTGACCAGGGCAGGACGTACTGCTCTGGGGTCCCAGGCTGGGAGGCTGGTGGTCAGAGAGCCTGCATGTGACTGCACCTGGGAGTGTCCCGACCGGTGTGAATGCTGGTGAAAGTGCAGGCTTGGAGAGCTGTGTAGCTTGTCACAGCAGTACACTGTGAGAGGGAGTCCTGGCTGGTGGGTCAGAGGACTCAGTGGTACCCCAGTCCCAGGGGGAACCTGTCACAATGTTGAACAGCACTGGTCCCGGTTCAGAGCACTGCGGGATCCCACTCTTCACCTCTCTCTATTCCTGTCTTTTAACCAGTTACTGACCCATGAGAGGACCTTCCCTCTTATCCCATGACAGCTGACTGCCTAAGAGCCTTTGGTGAGGGACCTTGTCAAAGGCTTTCTGAAAATCTAAGTCCACTATAGCCACTGGATCCCCCTTGTCCACATGCTTGTCGACCCCCTCAAAGAATTCTAGTAGACTGGTGAGGCATGATTTCCCTTTACAAAAGCCATGTTCACGGCCAGATTTACACTTTTCGCACCCCCCAGCACAGCATTTTCAGCACCCCCCACAGCTGACCTTTGTGTTGCACAGTTTTATAGAGGTGAGGCGCCCCTAGAACGCCAGTGGCCCTAGGCAGGGCCTAACACAGGCCCTGGCTGTGTTAACTCTGCCCCAACAATGGGTGTTCATCCCTGTGTCTAACAATTCTGTTCTTTACTATAGTTTCAACCAGTTTGCCCAGTACTGAAGTTAGGCTCACTGGCCTGTAATTGCTGGGATCACCCCTGGAGCACAGTTAGTAGTTCTGCAATTTCACATTTGGGTTCCTTCCGAGCTCTTGGGTGATACCATCTGGTCCTGACCATTTATTACTGTTTAATTTATCAATTTGTTCCAAAACCTCCTCTGACGACACCTCAGTCTGGGACAGTTGGACTCATAGACTCTAAGGTCAGAAGGGACCATTATGATCGTCTAGTCTGACGTCCTGCACAACACAGGCCACAGAATCTCACCCCCCACTCCTGTAACAAACCCCTAATCTGTGTCTGAGCTATTGAAGTCCTCAAATCATAGTTTAAAGACTTCAAGGTGCAGAGAACCTTCCAGCAAGTGACCCGTGCCCCACACTGCAGAGGAAGGCGAAAACCCCCCAGGGCTTCTGCCAATCTGCCCTGGAGGAAAATTCCTTCCCGACCCCAAATATGGCCATCAGCCAAACCCTAAGCAAGTGGGCAAGACTCACCAGCCAGCACCCAGGAAAGAATTCTCTGCAGTAACTCAGATCCCACCTCATCTAACATCCCATCACAGACCATTGGGCATATTTACCGCTAGTAGTCAAAGATCAATTAATTGCCAAAATTAGGCTATCCCATCATACCATCTCTACAGGAAATACCTCACCTGATGCATCCCAAGACCACATTAGCTTTTTTCACAGCCATATCACATTGGCGGCTCATAGACATCCTGAGATCAATCAATACTCTGAGGTCCTTCTCCTCCTCTGTTACTTCCAACTGAGGCGTCCCCAATTTATTAATCCCTAAATGCATGACCTTGCACTTTTCACAGGGCCGGCTCCAGACCCCAGCGTGCCAAGCGCGTGCTTGGGGCGGCGTGCTGCGGGAGGGTGGCAGGCAGCTCTGGTGGACCTCCTGCAGACAAGCCTGCGGAGGGTCCGCTGGTCCCGCGGCTTCGGTGGAGCATCCGCAGGCATGTCTGCAGGAGGTCCACCGGAGCCGCGGGACCAGCAGACCCTCCACAGGCTTGTCTGCAGGAGGTCCACCAGAGCCGCGGGACTGGCGACTGCCAGAGCGCCCCCCGCAGCGTGCCGCCCTGCTTGGGGCGGTGCAATTCCTAGAGCCGCCCCTGACTTTTCACTATTAAATTTCATCCTATTACTCTTGATCCAGTTTACAAGGTCATCCAGATCTTCCTGTAGGATATCCCGGTCCTTCTCTGTATTGGCAATACCTCCCAGCTTTGTGTCATCTGCAAACTTTATTAGCACATTCCCACTTTTTGTTCCAAGGTCAGTAATAAAAAGATTAAACAAGATTGGTCCCAAAACTGATCCCTGAGGAACTCCACTAGTAACCTCCCTCCAGCCTGACAGTTCACCCTTCAGTACGACCTGTTGTAGTCTCCCCTTTAACCAGTTCCTTATCCACCTTTCAATTTTCAGATTGATCCCCATCTTTTCCAACTTAGCTAATAATTCCCCATGTGGAACCGTATCAAATGCCTTACTGAAATCGAGGTAAATTAGATCCACTGCGTTTCCTTTATCTAAAAAATCTGTTACCTTCTCAAAGGAGATTAGGTTGGTTTGGCACAATCTACCTTTTGTAAAACCGTCACCTAAGAAGAATGGCTGGGGTTTGGGAATCTCCCTCACACGCTCAGCCGTGAAGACCAATGCAAAGAATTCATTCACGAGTGCTCCTTTAGCATCTCGATCGTCCAGGGGCCCCACTGGTTGGTTAGCAGCTTCCTGCTTCTGATGTACTTAAAAACATTTTGCTGTTAGTTTTTGAGTCTTCGGCCAGCTGTTCTTCACATTCTTTCTTGGCCTTCCTAATTATATTTTTACACTTCACTTGCCGGAGTTCATGCTTCTTTCTATTTTCCCCACTAGGATTTAACTCCCCTGTTTAAAGGATTCCTCTTTGCCTCTCTCTGCTTCTTTTACTTTCTTGTTTAGCCACGGTGGCACTTTTTTGGTTCACCTACTAGGTTTTTTAGTTTGGGGGTATAGATTTAAGTTGGGCCTCTAGTCTGGTGTCTTTAGAAAGTGTCCATGCAGCTTGCAGGGATTTCCCTCTAGTCTTTTTTATTTATTTATTTGGAGCTATACCAATCTCCTAGAACTGGAAGGGACCTTGAAAGGTCATCGAGTCCAGCCCCTGCCTTCACTAGCAGGACCAATTTTTGCCCCAGATCCCTAAGTGGCCCCCTCAAGGATTGAACTCACAACCCCTGGGTTTAGCAGGCCCATGCTCAAACCACTGAGCTATCCCTCACTATACCTTTTAATTTCCCTTTAGCTAACCCCCTCGTTTGTGTGTAGTTCCCCTTTGAAATGAAATGCTCCAGTGGTGGCAGTAACACTAGCAAGGCCAGGAATACCGGTAAGTACCGCTCCTTTACCAGAGACGGGGCAGTCCCTGGGGCGCTGTTGTGACGGAGGCTGCAGGGGGGACAGCGTTGCAGGGCACGTGACCAATGTGCCCAAGATCACTGAGGAGTTTAAACTATTGAGGCAGCCAGAGACAGAGACTCTGTGTCCCAGCCCCCTGCCCAAGCCCCATGCTCCCCCCGCCCCCTGCCCGAGCCCTGCGCCCCGTGGCCCCCCCGCCTCCTCCCCGAGCCCTGTGCCCCGTGGCCCCCCGCCCCCTGCCCGAGCCCTGCGCCCCGTGGCCCCCCCGCCCCCTGCCCGAGCCCTGCGCCCCGTGGCCCCCCCGCCCCCTGCCCGAGCCCTGTGCCCCGTGGCCCCCCAGCCTCCTGCCCGAGCCCTGCGCCCCGTGGCCCCCCCTCGCGCTGCCCGAGCCCTGCGCCCCGTGGCCCCCCCGCCCCCTGCCCGAGCCCTGCGCCCCGTGGCCCCCCAGCCCCCTTCCCGAGCCCAGCGCCCCGTGGCCCCCCAGCCCCCTTCCCGAGCCCTGCGCCCCGTGGCCCCCCCGCCCCCTGCCCGAGCCCTGTGCCCCGTGGCCCCTGATCCCCCTGCCTGATCCATGAACCCTCCTATTTAAGCCCCATTTCCCAGCCCCAGCCTGAGCTCCACACCCCCTGGCCATGCCCCGAGCCCCCTGCCAGGGTCTGCCCTGCCTCAGAAGTGGCCTTGCTCCCTGGCTCCCCCCATGGGCAGGAATAGCCCTTCCCGGCCCTTCCAGCCCCGGTTCTCTCAGTTGTTCCCCTGCTGCCGGCACTGTCTGCTGGCCCCACACTCACCCCACGGTGCCCCTCACCTGCTCTGGGATGCCTGCCCCACATCTGCCTCAGGGCCTCTGTCCCATTCTACCTGGCCCATGCGGCCTGCCCCACACCTGCCCCATGCCCCCACACTACCTTCCCTGGGCCACCTAGTCACACCTGCCCCACATCTGCCTCAGGACCCCACCCCATGCCAGCTGCCCCACACTGCCTGCCGCGCGCCTGCCGTGGGATGGCCCAGTGCTGGAGGCGAGGGGGCAGTAACTGTGACTGGGGGGGCAGCGTGCAGCACAGCGCCAGGGGACACACCTCTGACTGGCCCCGGCCCTTGGGTAGAGCAGCCAATCAGAGCTGCTGCAGGTGGGGCTCTCCACCCCCCCACCCCCCGCCAGGTGGGGCCAGTCTCACTCCGTGGCGGGGGAAGAAAAGGACCCAAGCAGCTCAGGGGGCCCTGCCCCCCCCGGCAAGGGGCGCAGGATGGTGCCCACCTCTGCGGGGGAAGGACTGATCTGGGGGCTGGGGGAGGGGCAGGACATCGGGGGCTAAGCCCCCATTAAAGCACCGACCATAACAATGACCCCGTCCCTTGGGTGCAGTAGTGGGTGGAGTCCCAAACCGCCGCTCGGCGAGGCAGGGGCTGCAGCCCAGAGGTGATGGGCAGGGCCCTCACGCTGGCAGAGGAAGGTCCCATCCCATCCAGCAGGGGGCACTGGACCACGGCCGGCCGGCAATGGGGTGTCAGGGCCGGGGGGGGGGGGGTGTCCCGTCAAGCGTCTCCACCCAGCCTGGCTGCTCTGGGAACGGCGCTGGGCAGGACTCCGACCCGATGCAAACCCTGGGCCCGCCTGGCCTGGGGAGGAGTGACTGGAGCCCACGGTGCCGTGGGGCTGGGGCCGAGGGAGGTTTGCTGCTCCCTGGAGCAGGTGGTCCTGGCCGAGGACAGTGGCGGTTGCCCAGGGGTGTGTGTGGTTGAGGGGGACCGGAGAAGCCAGGTGCAGCTGGGCGGGTCCTGGGAGACCCCGGATGCCCCCGGGATGAGGCACTTGCTTTATGGGGGTTTCATTCGGAGCTGGAAAGCTCGTCCCTCCAGGCCGGAGCTGTGTCCGCTGGGCACAGCTCCCAGCCACACTGAGTGGGCTGCTGGGCCTGGGCCAGGGGGTCCCTGCTCAGACCCCAAGATCCCAGCCTGGCTCCTGCTCCTCCCAGCCAGGCCGCCGGGCAGCCGGGACTGGGCCCAGCAGAGCTGCCCCCACTGTCCTGCCCATGTCCCACCAGCTCCCAGACACCCTCCCTGCCCTGGGGGTGCTGGGGGAGGACGGGGCTCTGCCGGTGCTGGGGCGGGGCCTGAGAACCACCCGGTGAGCACAGCAAGGGCCAGCTCCTTCCAAGGCAAAGGTCAGCGAGCGAGGGTGAGCGGGAAGGAAACGCCTGCAGGAGCAGTGGCCTGCGCAGGGCTCCCATGCCGCCGTGCGGGGCCCGCTGGGGCCAGGGACATGGGCGCATGTGCCTACACCCATGCCATGCCATGCCACGACACGCAGGCACACATGCCCAGGTGCCCCTCCAATGCCCCGAGATCTCCCCCCACAGACACAAGCACCCACTGGTGCCAGGGTCCGGACTAACCCCCACCCCCACAAGCTGGCAGCTGCTCTTCTGCGCTTGCAGCGATCAGACTGAAAGGGCTGCACCTTCCTCCCATAGCATCGCTGGCTGCAGGACCGCCCCCCCCAGCCCCCCTTGCCATGCAGAGCCAGACCCCTTCCCCCCACATCCCTGATTCTGCCCCCTGGCACAGAGCCGACCTACCTGTGCCCAGCCGCGCTCCTCACTCACCGGCGGGGCTCCCTGGCCTAGCCGCAGGGCCCCTGGAGGCACCCGCTGACACATTAACCAGGGGCGGGCCAAGCCGAGCCCTCCCTCAGGTGCATCTCCCCAGCCAAGCCCCGTCTGCTGCCTCTCCTCCCTCCCACACGCTGGCAGAGGGAAGAGCCAGGCTCTGACTCATGTGCGATGGCAGGGAGGGGAGCTCCTGGCTGGCGGCTGGCAGGAGAGCTTGCTCATCTGCCTCAGCCCAGCACTGCCAGCAATGAGCACACAGCCAGCCAAGTCTCACAGCCCTGGGGGGAGCAGAGCAGGTGGGGAAACTGAGGCTCGGAAGGGTTTTTTGGGGTGGGGGGGGATCGGGGGGACACAGTGAGAACACTCCCAGTTCCCCATGCTCCAACCCCTAAACCACACTGCCTCTTCCTGGCTACATGGGCCAGTGGCTCTGTCTCAAGAAGCCGAAGGGGCGTTGTGACAGCACATCACAGCTGCTCGATGGAGCCCGCGGGGGACTGTGCAGATTGGCACTGGGGCATCAGGGAATAACCTGGGGATGGAGTAAGAATTTCCTGTAATAGTTTTAGGAATGACTTGGACTTTCTGAAAGCCTTTGACAAGGTCCCTCCCCAAAGGCTCTTAAGGTAACTAAGGAGCCATAGGGCAAGAGGGAAGGTCCCCTCCTGGATCAGTCACTGGAGAGAGGTAAATAGGAGGCCCCAGTGGTCTGTACCGGGACCAGTGTGTTCGACATAGTCATAAATGAGCTGGAATAGGGGGTGAACAGTGAGGTGGCAAAGTTTGCAGATGATACAAAATTGTTGAAGATAGTTAAGTCCACAGCTGAGTGCAAGGAGTTAGAGTCACAAAACTGCGTGGCTGGGCGACCAAATGGCAAAGAAATGCACATTGGAAACACAATCCCAACCATACACATATAGTGATGGGGTCGAAATTAGCTGGTAACACCCAGGAAAAATCTGGGGGTCACAGTGGATAGTTCTCTGAAAATTTCAGCTCGATGCGCAGCCGCGGTCAAAGAGGCTAAGAATACTGGAGGGACTATTAGGGAAGAGATAGCTAAGACGACAGACAATATCCTAATGCCACTATATAAATCCGTGAATACTGCACGCAGACGTGGTCGCCCCATCTCAAAAACAATGTAGTGGAACTGGAAAAGGTTCAGAGAAGGGCAGCAAAGATAATCTGGGGCATGAAAGAGCTTCCACACGAGGAGAGACTCCAAACATTACAGCCATTCAGCTTGGAAAGAGACGATGAAGTGGGGATATGACAGAGGTCTATAAAACCATGACTGGAGTGGAGCGAGTGAATAGCGAAGTATTATTTACCTGTCAGTTAACAGACAAACTAGGAGTCACCCAATGACATTGACAGGCAGCAGGTTTAAAACAAACATAGGGAAGTACTTCACATAACGCACAGTCAACCTGTGGAACTCCTCGCCAGAGGATGTAGGGAAAGCCAAGACTATAATGGGGTTCAAACAAGAACTAGAGAAGTTCATGGAGGACGGGTCCATCAATGGCTATTAACCAGGCTGGGCAGGGCTGGTGCCCCAGCCTCTTGTTTGCCAGAAGCTGGGAAGGGGCGACAGGGGAAGGATCACTGGACGATTCCCTGTTCTGTTCATTCCCTCTGGGGCACCTGGCACTGGCCATGTGACGGAGCAGGGGAGTTACATTCGGGATGAGAAGAAATCTACCTGCGCTGTAACCTGAGCCAGGAGGGGGGTTGGGAGAATTCACACCTGCCTGGGAGACTGAACAAAGAGAGGGGAGAGGGAAGAGAGCTGCTGAGGGGATTTTTGGTTTCAGTTTGGGCTGGGTGGTACAATGCAGGGAACCCCAAGCAGGGATCTGAGTACTCTGAACCCCCAGAAGGACTTGCTTGAGGGGTCCTGGTTGTGCCTACAAGCTCTGCTGTAGACTGAGTTCCTACTGTCCAATAAACCTTCCGTTTTACTGGCTGGCTGAGAGTCACTGAGAGTCCCAGGAAGAGGGGTGCAGGGCCGGACTCCCCCACACTCCGTGACAGGCCACTGTGGGAAGACGGGATACTGGGCTAGATGGACCTTTGATTTGACCCATTGTGACCGTTCTTATGTGATAGCCCCCTGCCCCCCCAGCAGCTAACTGCCACACTGTCTCATGGACAGAAATGGCCTTCCTGATTCCAGCAGCTGCTCTGCTCTGGCCTGGAGCATGTGCATGGGGGAGCCCTTTGCGTCTCCTTCCAGCCAGCGTCACTGCAGGCCCCTTCTCTAGGGGCCCTGGAGGGCTCGGGCCATCTCTGCTGGGCTGGAGGGACCTGCAGTGCTCCCCCAGCTGTAGTGGCGGGCCACTTTAACCCATCGCCCCGCCCCCTCTCCCCAGTCTGAGCCTGGGATGCCCAGTGTGGCTGGCAATCCCCTGGGGCCGAGCGGGAACGAGGAGACAGGCTGGACAGGGCGCTGCTGGGAATAACGGCAGGGAATTCAAACACGGGGAAACGGACAGGCCTATGGGTAGGGTCCTGCCAAATTCACAGCCATGAAAAACACGTCATGGACTGTGAAATTGGGTCTTTTGTGTATTTTTACCCTACACCGTACGGATTTTACCCTACACCGTACAGGGGAGACCAGGGTTTCTCAAACTAGGGGTCCTGACGGGGGTCACAGTATTGTCACCCTTACTTCTGTGTTGCCTTCAGAACTGGGCGGCTGGAGAGCAGCTGCTATTGGCCAGAGACCCAGCGCAGTGAAGGGTAGCAGTACCGTGACCCCACCCTACAATAACCTTGCAACCCGCCCACAACTCCTTTGTGGGTCAGGACTCTACAATTACAACACTGTGAAATTTCAGATTTAAATAGCTGAAATCATGAAATTTATGATTTTTAAAAACCTAGGACCCTGAAATTGACCAAAGTGGACTGTGAATTTGGTAGGGGCCCTACCCATGGAGGACAGTCTAATTTCAGAGGGATAACTTCCTAGATCCCAGCTCTCCAACTCCTCAGGGAGGTGGGGGCATGAGAGAACAGGAGACAGTGGCTGCGGGAGGCATAATGATCCCTCCCAGGTACATAGTGCCTGGGATCCCCAAGTGCTTTGCAGACAATTACTCACCTGCCAGAGAAATGCAGCCACCTCTGGGTGGAACACAGCCGCTGGCTAGCAGCTCACAGCAACACTGTACAGGCAGGAGGCAAGGAGAGAAGAGCTAGAAATAGAAAAGCGGAGGGGAAGTGAGAGGGACTGGTGTGAATTGGAAATGCCCTGCAGGGAGCTGGGACTCACAAAGGGAGTTGGAAGGCAGACGGCTTCCTTGCCTAATTGGCCCTGTCTGGAGACTGGGCACAAGGTCCTGGATAAACAAGTATCAGAGGGGGAGCCGGGTTAGTCTGGTTCTGTAGAAGCAGCAAAGAATCCTGTGGCACCTTATAGACTAACAGACGTTTTGCAGCATGAGCTTTCGTGGGTGAATACCCAGGGAGTAATTGCATCCGAAGAAGTGGGTATTCACCCACGAAAGCTCATGCTGCAAAACGTCTGTTAGTCTATAAGGTGCCACAGGATTCTTTGCTGCTTCTACTGGATAAACAAGTCTCTTATCAGCCTGGACCTTTGTGCCTCCAGACGCTTCACTGCCCACCTCCTGGCTGCCAGACCCGCCCTGTGACACAGGGAAGGTGAGGCAGGGCATTGTCCTTAGAGGTGTTTGAGGTCAGGCTTGACAAAGCCCTGGCTGGGATGATTTAGTTGGGGTTGGTCCTGCTTTGAGCAGGGGGTTGGACTGGACACCTCCTGAGGCCCCTTCCAGCCCTGAGAGTCTATGATTCTATGATTCAGGACACTGGCCCTCGGAGGAGGGATCCAAGGGAGAAGGCAGGGCCAGCTCGTGAACACAGCCAGTCCCAGCCACTCTGCAGGGCTGGGCAGGGGCAGAGCAGGATTTGAGCTTGTACTTCCACACCCAGTGGGCGGGAATAGGCCTGGCCTAGACCAGGGGCAGGTCTGTGCTGGGAGCCAGGGGACCCAGCAGACGGGAATCCCACGGGCCTGTCAAGCAGCTGGCCAGGACACCCACACCTTAAAGAAAGGCTGGTTCCTGGGGGTGGGGAATTGGACACAGAGCCTTTCCCCTGCAGGGCCTTGGTCCTGAGGGCCGGACGCAGGCGCTGGGCTCCCTCTGTGTCCTTCTCCATGGCACCCCACCAAACCCCCAGAAACCCCCCAGGCTGGCAGATTGTAAGGGCAGGATAACTACCATCTAAAACTGCAGCGGGGAGGGAGCCAGAAAAATCAATGGGGGAATTTACACACCACGTGTCACACGCATGTGTGAAACTCAAGCCAGGTGCAGGGCCCCTGTGAACCGATGGGCAGAGCCCACGCACGGTGCATCTGGGCTATGCCTGCAACAGGCCGGGGGGGGGGTCAGCCCCAGCGCCATCCTTGGTCAGGGGGGGTTACAGATCGGGGGGGGGGTCAGCCTCACCACCATCCTGTCGGGGGGGCACAGACTGGGGGGGGGCAGCCCCTGGGGGGGCACGGGCTGAGATAGTCCCTGGGGGGGGCACGGGCCGAGGGGCGGGGCAGTCCCTGGGGGGGGGCACGGGCGCCATCCTCGCCCCGCCTCTCCCCATCACCTGACCCCGGCCGCCCGTGTCACGTGCTGGGGCGGGGCGTCTGGGTGGCGCGGCCGGGGGCGGGGCTCAGCTGCGGACGGGATTGGAGGCGGGGCGGGGCCATGCAGAGAAGGGGCGGGAGCTTGTCGGGGTCCGGATGGGCCTGACTCAGCCGCCGGGCACCGCACGGGTCGGATCGGCGGTATTGTGGGGGGTAGGACCGTAGGTGCCCGGGGCACTAGTGCAAAGGGGGGGCAGGGGGTAGGTGCCCGGGGCACTAGTGCAAAGGGGGGGCAGGGGGTAGGTGCCCGGGGCACTAGTGCAAAGGGAGAGGCAGGGGGTAGGTGCCCGGGGCACTAGTGCAAAGGGGGGGCAGGGGGTAGGTGCCCGGGGCACTAGTGCAAAGGGGGGGCACGGGGTAGGAGCCCGGGGCACTAGTGCAAAGGGGGGCAGGGGGTAGGTGCCCGGGGCACTAGTGCAAAGGGAGAGGCAGGGGGTAGGTGCCCGGGGCACTAGTGCAAAGGGGGGGCAGGGGTAGGTGCCCGGGGCACTAGTGCAAAGGGAGAGGCAGGGGGTAGGTGCCCGGGGCACTAGTGCAAAGGGGGGGTCGAGGGTAGGTGCCCGGGGCACTAGTGCAAAGGGGGGGTCGAGGGTAGGTGCCCGGGGCACAAGTGCAAAGAGAGGGGCAGGGGGTAGGTGCCCGGGGAGCTGGTGCAGAGGGAGGGGCAGGGGGTAGGTGCCCGGGGAGCTGGTGCTGGAGGGGCAGGGGGTAGGTGCCCGGGGAGCTGGTGCCAGAGGGGGGGTCGGTGGTAGGTGCCCGGGGAGCTGGTGCCGGAGGAGGGGTCGGTGGTAGATGCCCGGGGAGCTGGTGCCGGAGGGGGGGTCGGTGGTAGGTGCCCGGGGAGCTGGTGCCAGAGGGGCAGCCCATCCATGGAGGAAAAGCGCATCCTGTGTATTGGCCTGGTTTGCCTGGACATAATCAGCGTGGTGGACATGTACCCGGCCGAGGACACGGACACCAGGTACGGGGGGCTCGGCTCCCTGGAGAGGGGAGGCTGGATTGGGGGCACAGAGGGGCTGAGCTGGGCTGGGCGTGTTGGCTGGTCCAGCCCCTGGCTGCAGGCTCTGGGAGCCCTGCGCTGGTCCCACGAGTGGGCACGGGAGGTTGCCTTTGCTGGTCACAGATAACGTTCCCAGGGCCCTTCCCCGGTGTGGTTCGGAGCCTCCCCAGCTCCGTTTTCCAGCTGGGAGGGGTGCGGCGCAGGGGGCTGGGACTTAGGGACGTGGGGCTGGAGGGAGGGGGCATCTTGGCCAGGCCCTCAGCGCCAAGCAGCGCCGTCACATCAGCCCCATCTCAGGGTTGTTCTTGCCGCACCGCCCAGGAGCCTGGCGCTGGGCATCCGTGTCAGAGCCAGGGTAGGATCGGGGCTCCCAGGCCCATGCTCAGACGCTAGCTCCAGGCCCTCTCTGGGCCAGGAACATCCACCCGGTGTTCAGGTGGCTGGAGAGTACCCAGCTGGCAGGAGCAGGACCTGGCAGGGCTGGCAATGAGACTCTGGCCAGGAGGGAATCTGGGCGCCCTCTCCACCGTCTCGAAATGGCTTCGCCTGCAGCCCGACTTCCCGGGCAGAGCAGCCCGGACCCCCTCGGGCCCCTGGGTGTCTGTGACCCGCTCCCCCGTGCGGTGCCAGCCCAGTGCTGCCCTGGGAACCCAGCCCCAAGCGCTCCCTGCCTGAGCAGCCCTAGCAGCAGCCTCCCGTTACACTGGCTGCCCTGGCACGCGGGGCAGGGGGTGGCATGAGCTTCCTCTGCCCCACCCCACCCCCGTCAGCCAGCAGGGAACCCCCGGCTGGCTCTGCGATCCCACCCCCGACGAAGAGCTCTGTTCCCGGCGTGACGGGCCCAGCGCAGGGCTGGGAGCCGGGGGCCCGGCCATGCCCTGCCATGGCTGTCTGTCTTCCAGGTGCCTGTCTCAGCGCTGGCAGCGGGGCGGCAATGCCTCCAACTCCTGCACCGTGCTGTCCCTGCTGGGGGCGCCCTGCGCCTTCATGGGCTCCTTGGCGCCAGGCCACGCAGCAGAGTAAGTGATGGAGCTGGGGCGTGGGGACCGCGGTGAGACCGGAGCCTCGGGGATCCTGCCACGGGCACTGCCAGTCCCACTGGCACAGCTCAGGGGACCGTTGTGCACCTTGGCAGGTGCCCTGGCCCCCAGCACGCTGCAATGAGAGAGAATCCTTCCTCCCAGGTGACAGGGCCCAGCAGTTGGGGGTGGGGAGCCCGCAGGGATGGGGAGACGTGACGCCTCCGCTGATCATGGGGGCTCTGGCTGCCTCCTTGTGCTAGGGGAGGGGGGCAGATCAAACCGGGGGCTTCCTTTACCCTGAGTTTTGTGTACTCTAAAGGCCTGTGACCCCTGGGTGCCTACCCGGCCTGCTCTGGCACCCCCCAGCTGGGCCCCGTCAGGCCTGTTCCCACTGGCTGAGCTGTCCAGCTCCTCGGCGGCACTGCCCTCACTCGGGGGCTGCGTTTCCAGCTGGCAAGGGGCGCTGGGGGTCGGGTGCAGGGGATCTGCTGCAGCGTCGGCAGGGGGGTAGCGTGTGCTGCTGCTTTTCTAAAATCCACATCTGCTTGCTAAGTGGTGTGACCAGCTGCCATTACGGTGTGACCCACCATAACCTGATGTGTCCGTGCTCCCTGTGAATTACATCGCCACGGACACAAGATGAGAGGGTTCCCCTGGGTCCCATCCAGCCTTTTCCTCTGGGACCAGGGGACGCGAGATCCTCAAAGTCTGTTCTCCAGAGCATCAGCCAGGCGAGTGGGTATATCCACAGCCACAGGGCCCTCAGGGAGACCCCTCCCGCCGGCCCTATCTCCCTGCTGGGGAGCGACAGAGCCCCCAGCCCTCCCAGGAGACACCCCAACACCCCCGCCGGCCCCTTCTCCCTGAGCCCCCAGCCCTTCCTGGGGAAACCCCCCTGCCACACCCATCTCCCTGCTGGGGAGTGACGGAGCCCCCAGCCCTCCCAGGAGACACCCCAACACCCCCGCCGGCCCCATCTCCCTGAGCCCCCAGCCCTCCCTGGGGAACCCCTCCCCTCGCTGGCCCCATCTTCCTGCTGGGGGGTCTCTGGAGAGCCTTTCACCCCCACTTCCGGTTGTAGCCTGGGTGCCACCCTGGCCAATCCTGGTCTGTGGGGCTCCCGGTGCAGAGGGGCAGGTTTGGTGGCGGGTGCAATCGCTGCTGAGGACTGACGGGGCCCCCCCAGACCTGCCGTCTCCCCTCTGGCGCCCAGGCAGTGCAGGGCAGCGGCTCTCCCCTCCCGCGCTAACCCTCTCTGCGCCCCGTCCCTGGCAGCTTCGTCCTGGCCGACCTGCGGCGCTATGCAGTGGAGCTCCCCCACCTGGTCTCGCACCCCGAGAGCTCCTTCCCCACCTCCATCGTCATCAGCAGCGCGAGCCGGGGCACCCGCACCATCCTGCACACAAACAGGTGCGTAGGGGCCGTGCCCGGTGCCCGCTGTGCCCGCCAGGAGCTAACCCCTCTCTCCCTCCCCCGCTAAGTTTCATCGTGGCAGACTTCCGGCGCAGGGGTGTGGACGTAGCACATGTGGCGTGGCAGAGCCGCGGGGACACGCCGTGCGCCTGCTGCCTTGTCAACAGCACCACCGGCTCGCGGACGGTCACGCTCTATGACACGTAAGGCCGTCACATCCGCCGAGCCGTCGCGCCAATCCCCCCTGGCAGGCAGGCGGCTCCCGCGGGGGGAACCCCAGTGCCGGGCCCTCGGGTCCTGCCTGTCACGGACGGGGGCTCGGGGGCCCGTGCCCTCAGGTCTCGCCTCGGCGCTGCCCCGTCAGAGGGGACCCATCCCGCATGGCTGATTGACTGATTCCTCCACTGATTCTGCACGCAGACGCCAATCAGCTAATCCTGGCTGACCAATCAGCACCGGTAATTTCACTGCCATAATCGGCACATCTCGATGGTCTTTGGGGGGGAAATCTGCATGTGTGACACCCGCTGCCCCCCCAGGGCTTATGGGGGTTGCCCCGTGACTCCCTGTGCCTGCTCTCTTTGCAGGTGGTAGGCGTACAGAGGGGGACCCTGGGGCGGGCTGCTGTAGCAGTGACCTCCCTGTGCTCGCAGGGCTGGGTCCGCACTGCCCGTGGGATGGGATGCTCCCTTGGGAACTCGCCCTGCCCACACCAGCCCTGTCCCTCCATTTCCTGGCGGGTGGTGTGGCGCTGCGCTTGGACCAGGGCTGGCGAGCTGGGGTGCCCCCGCTGCCTGTCCCTGGTGGTGAGCCCCGTCTTTGTGGGGCTGCTCGGCACAGGAGGGGATCAGAGGAGCTCCCTGGCCCCTCCAGTTAACACAGCTCCCGTACGGGGCCGTCTCTCCTGCCCGCTGGGACCCTGTTAAGCCTCTGCTGGCAGGAGGGTCGAGCTAGGCTCCAGCAGCCGGAGAAGTGGGGGGGGGGGTTAGTGATTCCACTGAGCTCTGCTCCCCTCGCTGAAGGGCGTCAGCGGGCAGCCCCGTCCCTGGGAGCTCTGGGATCAAAGTCTGGCTGATGCCCTTTGAGATCAGGCCAGGGTCTGGGGCCTTCGCCCCCTCTGCCAGAGGCTGTGGTTAATCATTGAATGGGTGCCTGGTTACCGCTGGCTGGGTGTGAGCCCGGCTGGGCAGAGTCCAGCCCCTCAGAGCCCCACACGATCACCCCCGTCTGCCCTGTTGCTTGGCCTTCGTACCCCACCAGGAGCCCTGTGTGGGCAGGGGCCTCGCCAGCCAAGCGTGCAGGGGGAGCAGTGCCCAAGGGCACAGGGCACCATGGTGCCCTCTGGGGCAGGCCAGGGGGTCCGTGTGGAGGGGCTGCGAGTGCCGCAGGCCACGCCGTGTGTTGGGCCCCACTGAGCTGGGGCCGCTGGCCCGGATTCCCCAGTGGCTCACTGACTGCATGGGCCAAAGTCGCCCCCCCGTCCCCCTCAGCCCTAACCTCTCTGCTAGGAGAGGCCCCATGCACCCGCCTGCTGACTCCCCGTGTTCTCTCCCCTCCCCCGTGGGTTAGAAACCTGCCAGATGTGACAGCCCAGGATTTCGAGCAGGTCGACCTCACCCAGTACAAGTGGATCCATTGGGAGGTGAGTCCCCTGTCCTGCCGGTGAGGCCCCCCGTTGTGCCATTGACTGTTCAGTGGCTCCCCGAGGGGCCTGGCGCTGCCCGAGCCCCGGCAGTGCCCAGCGTGAGGAGGCGAAGGCAGATCAGAGGAGTGGGCTGGCATGTACACGGGAGTGCTGCCCAGCCCAGGGCCATGTCATGGTGGGGCCAGGAGCAGAGATGAGGAGTGGGCCAGGCAGCGGGCTGGTGAGGAGCGGAATAGGGCTGGGGTGACCAGAGCGGGGTGGTGACGGTAGCCCCGCAGGACACGAAGGCTTGGCCAAGCACCCGCTCATTGGCACAGAAAGGAAGGGGCGGCTTGGAGTCGCAAGGGGGTGGCAGCAGCAGGATTTAGTGACGGGGAGGGGCCTGAGTGACCCGGAATAGAGCCTGGCCCCAGTGCTTCTGGCTGGGGGTCCTGGAGGTGGGATGGGAGGCAGATGCGCCGGCTTGCTGCTCTCTGCTCCACACTTCCCTCTTCGCAGGCTGCTCCGTGCGGACCTTGCTCCTGACTGGCTCCGTGTGTGGACGCTGTTATCTGGACTGAGTGCTTGGTGCTGGGTAGCCCTGTGTAGACGAGCCCGTTCTGTGGCCACATGGCCCAGCCCACCTTCCCATGCAGCACGAAGCTGCCGGGTGGCTCAGGCTGGGGTCGCTAGTCCCCGCCGTGGCACCCAGCCCCAGGCCAGGCTGGTGTGCCGTGCCCAGGCCTGTGGGCGCAGGGGGACCAGGGGTACTGCCCTGGCCCTGCTGAGAGCTCATCCTGCTTCCAGGGCAGGAACGCTGCGGAGCAGGTGAAGATGATCCAGCGCGTGGAGGAGTATAACCGGACCTGCCCAGCCCACCAGAGAGTCTCTACGTCGGTGGAGGTGGAGAAGCCCCGGGAGGAGCTGTACCAGCTCTTCGGCTACGCAGACGTGGTAGGAAATAATGGGGCATGTCCCCACCACTGACCCCTCTTCCTGGGTCCTGGCATGGGCCCGACACTGCCCATGGGGGGTCTCTGGGAGTGGTGGGGAGACCTCCCACTGGCTGTTGGGAACCCTTCCTGCCAGGGAGGTGGGTCTGGCCGGGGTGTTTCACACTGGGCAGGACAGAGCCCTAGAGAATGGGCTGGAGGGACCAGCCTGCCCTGGCAGGCCCAGCAGCTCACGTTCAGGGTTCTCGGCTGGGGCTGGGGCATGACACAGAGGACGGGGTGGCCATGTCGGGTGGAGATGAGCAGGAGCAGTGGGAACCTGGTAAGGCCCAGGAATCTGGAGGGTGTATGTAAATAAGCCAATGCTCTCAATTGCATAATTTATGAATATGCATAACCTCAATTACACAAATAGCCCAAAGCTGCATCTCATTACAGGCAAGCACTGCCCTGTGTGACCCCTGGTTACCTCCTCCCACCGCTGCGGAGGGCATGAACCTGCAGCCTCCAGCCTGAGCAGCCTCCTCACTGCACCCAAAACGCTCGATCGGGCTGGGGTGGGTGGGTTATGCCTTGGCTGGGGGGGCAGCATTGACCTCAGCTGCATTAATGAGGTGGGGGATCCTCTCTGAACCCCATCTCTCAGGGCGCCTGGCTGCTGCATGAGCATCCCCTGCCCCTGGGGGCAGCTGGGGTCAGGGGGTCACAGCCTGTCTTGCTGGGGGGCCCTGCTGCCTGGAGGGGGCCCCCATAGGGGGAGGTGTCATGGCCCAGAGCGGGGCCCCTGCATGGGGGGAGCCGGAGAGCAGCACAGCTGGGGCCTGCCCCCGGGGGCACTGCAGGGGGCCCGGCCCCGCCCACACCCAGGTGACAGGGGGGCGCTCTGGGCAGCTGGCGCCAGCTCACTGCTCTGGGAGGGGCTGTCCAGGTGGGCACCTGCCTGTGGGAGACATGACAGGTGCCTGGGATGCCAGCGAGGAGGGGAGCTGATTGGCCAGCTGAGCAGTCCCACTAGCCAATCAGACGCCAGAGCCTGCATGGCTCAGGGAGGTGGGGCTTGGGGCCTGCTGGGCACGTTGATTGGGGGGCACTGGGGGTGGGGGGCGGTGCTGGCTGGGGGGCACTGGGGACGCTGGCAGTAGGGCGGGGGCTCAGCAGAGGGGCACTGGGGGCAGCTCGGAGGGGCACTGGGGGCGCTGGCATTGGGGCGGGGGCTTGGCAGAGGGGCACTGGGGGTGCAGGCATTGGGGCGGCGGCTCGGCGCTGGCTGAGGGGCACTGGGGGCGCTGGCAGGGGGGCGGGGACTCGGCGCTGGCGGAGGGGCACTGGGGGCGCCGGCATTGGGGTGGGGGCTTGGCAGAGGGGCACTGGGGGTGCTGGCATTGGGGTGGGGGCTTGGCAGAGGGGCACTGGGGGTGCTGGCATTGGGGTGGGGGCTCGGCAGAGGGGCACTGGGGGCGCCGGCATTGGGGCGGGGACTCGGCGCTGGCTGAGGGGCACTGGGGGCGCCGGCATTGGGGCGGGGGCTCGGCGCTGGCTGAGGGGCACTGGGGGCGCCGGCATTGGGGCGGGGGCTCGGCGCTGGCTGAGGGGCACGGGGGGCGCCGGCATTGGGGCGGGGGCTCGGCGCTGGCTGAGGGGCACCGGGGGCGCCGGCATTGGGGCGGGGGCTCGGCGCTGGCTGAGGGGCACTGGGGGCGCCGGCATTGGGGCGGGGGCTCGGCGCTGGCTGAGGGGCACTGGGGGCGCCGGCATTGGGGCGGGGGCTCGGCGCTGGCTGAGGGGCACTGGGGGCGCCGGCATTGGGGCGGGGGCTCGGCGCTGGCTGAGGGGCACTGGGGGCGCCGGCATTGGGGCGGGGGCTCGGCGCTGGCTGAGGGGCACTGGGGGCGCCGGCATTGGGGCGGGGGCTCGGCGCTGACGGAGGGGCACTGGGGGCGCCGGCATGGGGGCGGGGGCGCGGCGCGGCCGGAGGGGCACTGGGGGCGCCGGCATTGGGGCGGGGGCTCGGCGCTGGCGGAGGGGCACTGGGGGCGCCGGCATTGGGGCGGGGGCTCGGCGCTGGCGGAGGGGCACTGGGGGCGCCGGCATTGGGGCGGGGGCTCGGCGCTGGCGGAGGGGCACTGGGGGCGCCGGCATGGGGGCGGGGGCTCGGTGCTGGCTGAGGGGCACTGGGGGCGCCGGCATTGGGGCGGGGGCTCGGTGCTGGCTGAGGGGCACTGGGGGCGCTGGCATTGGGGCGGGGGCTCGGTGCTGGCTGAGGGGCACTGGGGGCGCTGGCATTGGGGCGGGGGCTCGGCAGAGGGGCACTGGGGGCGCTGGCATTGGGGCAGGGGCTCGGTGCTGGCTGAGGGGCACTGGGGGCGCCGGCATTGGGGCGGGGGCTCAGTGCTGGCTGAGGGGCACTGGGGGCGCTGGCATTGGGGCGGGGGCTCGGCAGAGGGGCACTGGGAGCGCTGGCATTGGGGCAGGGGCTCGGTGCTGGCTGAGGGGCAGTGGGGGCGCCGGCATTGGGGTGGGGGCTTGGCAGAGGGGCACTGGGAGCGCTGGCATTGGGGCAGGGGCTCGGTGCTGGCTGAGGGGCAGTGGGGGCGCCGGCATTGGGGCGGGGGCTCGGCAGAGGGGCACTGGGGGCGCTGGCATTGGGGCGGGGGCTCGGCGCTGGCGGAGGGGTGCCGGGGGCGCTGGCATTGGGGCGGGGGCTCGGCGGAGGGGCACTGGGGGCGCTGGCATTGGGGTGGGGGCTCGGCGCTGGCGGAGGGGCAAAGGGGGCGCCGGCATTGGGGCGGGGGCTCGGCGCTGGCGGAGGGGTGCCGTTGGCGCTGGCATTGGGGCGGGGGCTCGGCAGAGGGGCACTGGGAGCGCTGGCATTGGGGCAGGGGCTCGGTGCTGGCTGAGGGGCAGTGGGGGCGCCGGCGTTGGGGCGGGGGCTCGGCGCTGGCGGAGGGGCGCCGGGGGCGCCGGTGTTGGGGCGGGGGCTCGGCGCTGGCGGAGGGGCGCCGGGGGCGCTGGCATTGGGGTGGGGGCTCGGCGCTGGCTGAGGGGCACTGGGGGCGCCGGCATTGGAGCGGGGGCTCGGCAGAGGGGCACTGGGAGCGCTGGCATTGGGGCGGGGACTCGGTGCTGGCTGAGGGGCACTGGGGGCGCCGGCATTGGGGCGGGGGCTCGGCAGAGGGGCACTGGGAGCGCGGGCATTGGGGCGGGGACTCGGTGCTGGCTGAGGGGCACTGGGGGGCGCCGGCGTTGGGGGGGGGGCTCGGCGCTGGCGGTGGGGCGCCGGCGTTGGGGCGGGGGCTCGGCGCTGGCGGAGGGGCGCCAGGGGCGCTGGCATTGGGGTGGGGGCTCGGCGCTGGCTGAGGGGCACTGGGGGCGCCGGCATTGGAGCGGGGGCTCGGCAGAGGGGCACTGGGAGCGCTGGCATTGGGGCGGGGACTCGGTGCTGGCTGAGGGGCACTGGGGGCGCCGGCATTGGGGCGGGGGCTCGGCAGAGGGGCACTGGGAGCGCTGGCATTGGGGCGGGGACTCGGTGCT
This sequence comes from Mauremys mutica, assembly GCF_020497125.1. Classification (NCBI taxonomy): domain Eukaryota; kingdom Metazoa; phylum Chordata; order Testudines; family Geoemydidae; genus Mauremys; species Mauremys mutica. The sequence continues at coordinate 1,455,769 of NC_059074.1, forward strand.
GGCTGAGGGGCACTGGGGGCGCCGGCCTTGGGGCGGGGGCTCGGCAGAGGGGCACTGGGAGCGCTGGCATTGGGGCGGGGACTCGGTGCTGGCGGAGGGGTGCCGGGGGCGCTGGCTGAGGGGCGGGGGCTCGGCGCTGGCTGAGGGGCACTGGGGGCGCCGGCATTGGGGCGGGGGCTCGGCGCTGGCGGAGGGGCGCCGGGGGCGCCGGCTGTGGGGCGGGGGCTCGGCGCTGGCGGAGAGGCGCCGGGGGCGCCGGCATTGGGGCGGGGGCTCGGCGCTGGCGGAGGGGTGCCGGGGGCGCTGGCTGAGGGGCGGGGGCTCGGCGCTGGCTGAGGGGCACTGGGGGCGCCGGCATTGGGGCGGGGGCTCGGCAGAGGGGCGCCAGGGACGCTGGCATTGGGGCGGGGGCTCGGCGCTGGCGGAGGGGCGCCGGCATTGGGGGTCTCGGCTGAGGGGCGCTGGCACTGTTCATTGGCTCTGGCTACCTGGCCATGCCCCCTCACGCCCTTTCTTCCCCGGCAGGTATTTGTCAGCAAGGACGTGGCGAAGGACTTTGGGTTCCACTCGGCGCCTGAGGCCGTGAAGAGGCTTCGCAGCCGTGTGAGACCAGGGTAGGCCTGGGCCACGTGGGGCCAAACTGGGAGGATGAACCTGGTTCAGGGGGCCAGGGACTCACCCCCTGGCACTCACTGGCCAGCCCTGGGCAGAGCAGTGCAGCAGCGGCAGCCTCCAGCCCTCCTTAGCCCCCGCTGCTTGAGGCGGGGAGAGCAGGACCCCTCTGCTCACCCTCCAGAGCCAGCGCCGGGTCCTGCCCCCTCCGCTGGGGGAACAGCTGCTCACTAGCTGCTGGGAAATGGGTGGTGGGTTCGGAGCAGTCCGGGCAGCTGGCCCCAAGCGGCGGGGGGCGGACAGTGCTCAAGGCTGCTGTGGGGCTGCCCCCCCAGGGCCACCGTGATCTGCGCCTGGGCCGAGGCAGGGGCTGATGCGCTGGGGCCTGACGGGGAGCTCGTCCACTCAGACGCCTTCCCCCCGGAGACCATCGTGGACACACTGGGCGCTGGAGACACCTTCAATGCCGCCGTTCTCTTTGCCCTGTCGAGAGGTGAGAGGCAGCGCTGCTGCCGGGGCCTCCCCGCGGGGCGCACTGGGGGGAGGGGCCGGGGGCTCCCCACGGGACACACTAGAGGGGGAGGGGCTGGGGGCTCCCCATGGGGCACACTAGAGGGGATGGGGATGGGGGCTCTCCATGGGGCGCACTGGGGGGCCGAGGGCCTTCCCACGGGGCATACTAGAGGGGGAGGGGCCGGGGGCTCCCCACGGGGCACACTGGGGGGCCGGGGGCCTCCTCACGGGGCACACTGGAGGGGCTGGGAGCCCTCCCCGTGGGGCGCACTGGAGGGACCGGGGCAGGCTTGGGCTGATGGGCGGCTTGTTCTCCCATGACAGGGCAGAGGCTGCAGGAGGCGCTGACCTTTGGCTGCCAGGTGGCCGGCAGGAAGTGCGGGGTCCATGGCTACGACGGCATCGTGTGAGCAGAACGCCGCCCGCTGCGGGAGTCGCCCCCTTTGCACCAGGAGGTGGCAGCTGGTGCCGACTGGCCGGGATTTCCTGGGGCGCGAGGGCTGAGCTGTTGGCGCTGCCCGCCGGGTGCCGCGGTGCCAGCTGCCCGGGCACTGTACCAGGCCCTGCGGGTCCCCTCCCTGTCCTGCGTAGTCAATAAACGCTTGGGAACAGCTGCAGCGCTCGCTCTTCTCAGCACAGGTGCAGTCGGGCCGGCGGGCGGGCGAGCTCCGGGGGCCGGGCGGGCTCTGAGCCTGCCCCAGGTTAGTGCTGCTCTGGCACTGCCGAGCTGGGCAGACGCGGGGCAGCGTGTGCGCTGTGGGGGAGGCGCCCGCCCAGGGGCTTGGCAGCCAGAGCCGGGACGCAGCCGCGCCTGGGCACAGCAGACCCTGTGCCTGACCTAGACCCCGCAGCTGGGGCTCCCCGCGGCTCCCCGCCTTAGAGGAAGCGCAGCTGGGGGGGCCCCCGCTCTGCCCTCGGCTCCACAGTGCGATGGGCTCCCAGGCTCCATTCTGACTGAGTGGGGGTGTCTGAGTGCTCCGGGGCCTGGCTCCCCAGGGGCTCTGCTCAGCGTGACGCCTGCAGCAGGGCTCAGTCTGGCCTAGGGGAGAGGGGGGTGGCCATGGGCTGAGCAGAGGGACTGGCCTGGGGCCATGGGGCAAGGAGAGCCCTGGAAGGCCCCCTGGCTGGGCTCACCCGGGGTGGGGCAGCGTCACAGCTGGACGCATGGGCCTGGCCTCCTGCCCACCTCCTGGCAGCAGGTCTTAGTGGGGGGGGCTGGACCCTGGCTGGGGGGTGCACTGGGGGCTGCGGTGCCCATCTCAGGGGCAGGGCAAAGCTCCTGCGCCAGTCACTGCGGGGGTCAGGGGTTGAACCCCTGGTACAGCGGATGGAGGCACCACCCTTCTCCCCCCCGGGGCCGCTGCCAGGGTGGTAGTGATTGAGGGGGCAGGGCCCGGGGGGCTGAGGGGCGGGCACTCTGCCTGGGCTAGGTACCCGTGCCCTGGCAGCCAGTGCCCACGCAGCTGCTGCCTGCTCCGGGCAGGGCACGGGGGCGATTTCGCGGGATGGGCAGGAGGCAGCCTCGGCTGGGGGAGCCCTGCTGGCTGGGCAAACCCCTTTCCCTCACCCCTCCTCCACCCACCCCCCGGCTCCGGGGGCAGCGCAGCGCAGCGCAGTGCAGTGCGGGGCAGCGCAGTGCAGTGCAGGGCAGTGTAGGGCAGGGCAGCGCAGGGCAGGGCAGCGCAGTGCAGCCAGCGAGGGGGCCAGCAGCCCTGGGCCTCAGTGTATATTTTTCTGTTTCAAAATGTAAGTTACATGATTGATTGCACATGTCCCGGTGCCCCCCAGCCCCTCGGTCCAGCCAGCTTCGGGCAGGGACAGGTCAGCGCTGGCGAGGGTAACCCTGCTTGGATGCTGTGCCTGGCTCCTGGGCCCCCTAGCCCAGGTAGGGGTCAGGTACCTGCCTCCCCCCAGCCCCTTGTCCTGAGGGGCGGCTCACACACTCCTCTCAGGGGCTGAGCCCAGCTGCTTTCCCCAGGGCTGGGGAGAGAGGCAGCCCCCTCCCCCAGCACCACTCAGCCAGATCCAGAGTGTGTGTGTTGGGGGGGTCCCTGGCAGTTGTTTCCCCATCACCACCTCGGTTTCCCTGTGCACAGCCTCCCCCCCCACACCCACACCTGCAGCCCCCATGCCCGCGCGGATCTGCCCCGGCCGTGCCCTGAGCGCTCCAGGGGGCTAGGCTGGGGGCCTGGAGCTCCGGATTGGGGCCCCGGCCTGGGCCCCTGGAGCCTCCCCGGCAGCCTCCTCTTCAGGCTGAGCCGCCTCTGGCCCCGTCCGGCTCTCAGCCCCCGGCTGCTCTGCTACGGGCCCCGCTGCCTCTGGGAGCTCCCCGCCGGGGTCTGCTGCTCCCTGGGGGCCTGGCAGCTCCAGGCCCGTGGCAGGTTGCTCCGGCTCCTCAGGTGCCCACTGCACAACCCCTTCCCCGGCGGGGGCAGCAGTCTGGGCTGGCAGGGGCGGCTGGCTCTGGGCCGGGGGCAGCAGGAGCTCCGAGGGGTTCAGTAACCCATCCCCGTTCAGGTCCTGAGTCTCCAGGATCCCATCGACCACCACGATCACCTGCAGGGGGAATGCACACAGGGCAGGAGAGAAGAGATGGGACATTCGCACGGTGCTGGGGGCCGCAGACTGCGGGGAAGGAACTGGCTGGCTCGCGAGGGGAAAGGGGGACGGCCCTGTCCCCTGGAGGGGGCGCCGGTTCCCATCCGGCCCTGGGGGTGGGGGATGGGGCCTGGCCCCCGGAGGGGCGCCGGTTCCCATCGGGCCCGGGGGGTGGGGTTTGGGGACTGTCCCCCGGTGGGGGCACCGGCTCCCATCCGGCCCCGGGGGTGGGGGATGGGGGACAGGCCTGGCCCCCGGAGGGGGCGCCGGCTCCCATCTGGCCCTGGGGGTGGGGGATGGGGCCTGGCCCCTGGAGGGGGCACCGGCTCCCATCCGGCCCCGGGGGTGGGGGATGGGGCCTGTCCCCTGGAGGGGGCGCCGGCTCCCATCCGGCCCCAGGGGTGGGGGATGGGGGACGGGCCTGGCCCCTGGAGGGGGCACCGGCTCCCACCTGGCCCCGGGGGTGGGGGATGGGGCCTGGCCCCTGGAGGGGGCGCCGGCTCCCATCCGGCCCCAGGGGTGGGGGATGGGGGACGGGCCTGGCCCCTGGAGGGGGCACCGGCTCCCACCTGGCCCCGGGGGTGGGGGATGGGGCCTGGCCCCTGGAGGGGGCACCGGCTCCCATCCGGCCCCGGGCGTGGGGGATGGGGGACGGGCCTGGCCCCTGGAGGGGGCGCCGGCTCCCATCTGGCCCCAGGGGTGGGGGATGGGGCCTGTCCCCTGGAGGGGGCGCCGGCTCCCATCTGGCCCTGGGGGTGGGGGATGGGGCCTGGCCCCTGGAGGGGGCGCCGGCTCCCATCCGGCCCCGGGGGTGGGGGATGGGGACTGTCCCCTGGAGGGGGCGCCGGCTCCCATCCGGCCCCGGGGGTGGGGGATGGGGCCTGGCCCCTGGAGGGGGCGCTGGTTCCCATCCGCCCCGGGGGTGGGGGATGGGGGACTGGCCTGTCTCCTGGAGGTGGCGCTGGCTCCCATCCGCCCCGGGGGGTGGGGACCAGCTGGCTCTTGGACGTGGGCCTTTGCACCGTGAGGTGCCTGAGCTCTGTTCCCCCTAGGGAGGATCCCCGGGGTGCTGATCACCGGGGTGCTCTCCTCGCTGCTGCCTGTGCTCTGGGGGGAGAGGGTGGCTGCCAGGTGCAGATCTCAGCCTAGGGGAGATGCACCCACCCCCCTGCCCAGCTGGCCCCTGGCCCCCCAGCCCCAGGGGAGGGGAGGTCTGAGTGGCACCTACCGTGTCGGGTGAAGGCTGCCCCTGGGCGTGCTGGGATACCACCTCCATCAGCAGCTGCATGAACTCCAGCCCGTCCAGCTGCCCACTCCGGTCGTAGTCGTGCAGCGCGAAGAGGTAGAGGAGCACTGCGAGAGAGGGGGAGTCACGGGGGGCCGGGCACTGGGGGCGGGCGTGGCTGGGGCGGGCAGAGAGGGAGCTAGGCAGGAGTGTCCGCATGGTGCCTGGGCACCCCCTGCCTGGGAACGGGGCCAGAACGTGTCAGCTGCCATCGCTGTGTGAGAGCCACCGGGCACCGCGGGGGACCCGAGCCCAGCATGAGCCCAGCCCCCCCTTGGCACTTACCCTGCTCCCTCGTCATGTGAGCGGGGTCCTGTGCCATCCGCCGGACGCTCCGCAGGTAGCGCTGCAGCAGCCTGCAACAGGGAGCAGAGTGAGGCCGGGCGGGGGCTGCGGGGGGCAGGGGAGAGCACAGGGCCAAGGCGAGGCTGGACAAAGCCGACTCGGAATTAACCCCAGGAACGGTGTGCCAAGGCCGCGGGCAAGTCTCGTCCCTGGCTGGTCTCTGCCCGCTCTGCTCTGGGGCAGGCCTCGGTCTGCAGTGCGCCAGGCCCAGAGCCAGCAGGGCAAGTGGGGTCCCTTCTGCCCCCCAACTGCTCCCAGCCCACCCCCGCTGCACTCAGCCCTGGGACCCAACCGGGCGACTGGGCAACAAAATGGCAGGTGAAATTCAAGGCTGATAACTGCAAAGTGAGGCAGGTTGGAAACCACAATCCCAACCAGACAGATACAATGTTGGGGGCTAAATTAGCTGTTCCCACTCAACAAGAGATCGTGGAGTCCCTGTGGATAGTTCTCTGAAAACATCCGCTCAATGCGCAGCGGTGTCAAAAAAAGCGAACAGCATGTTGGGAATCATTAGAAAAGGGATAGATAATGAGACAGAAAATATCAGATTGTGTCTATATAAATCCATGGTACGTGCACACCTTGAATACTGCGCGCAGATGTGGTCGCCCCATCTCAAAAATCTATTGGAATTGGAAAAGGTTCAGAGAAGGGCAACAAAATTATTAGGGGTCTGGAACGGCTTCCATATGAGGAGAGATTAATACGACTGGGACTTTTCAGCTTGGCAAAGAGACGACTAAGGGGGGATATGACAGAGGTCTGTAAAATCATGAGTGGTGAGGAGACTGTAAATAAGGACGTGTTCTTTACTCCTCATAACACAAGGAGTCACCACATGAAATGAACAGGCGGCAGGTTTAAACAAACACAAGGACTATTTCCTCACACAACGCACAGTCAGCCTGTGGAACTCCTCGCCGGAGGATGTTGGGAAGGCCCAGACTAGAACGGTTCAAACAGAACCAGCTCAGTGCCTGGAGGCTGGGTCCCTCAATGGCTAGTAGCCAGGCTGGACGGGGACACACCCTCTGCTCTGGGCACCCCTAGCCCAGAAGCTGGACTGGATGATGGGGGCAGGGTCCTGTTCTGTTCACTCCCTGTGACGTGCCTGGCACCGGCACCGGTCCTGGGCCCGCTGGGCCACTGGCTGTGCTTCCGCTTTCTCATTCTCTGTCCTGCCCAGCTCCCTGTCCCCTGCACGTGACCCCCCCCCCGTCCCAGGTCGCTCTGCCCGGGCACTGCCAGGCGCATCCTGCCAAGCCTGCACCCTCGGACAGGCAGAACCCACCCCGGTCAGTGCCCCCCACCCCCCATCGACACATCCAGGGAAACCCCCACAGACCTGCCCCTCCACAGGCCGGGCTCCCTGCCAGCTGCTCAGCCCCAGGGCCGGGGTCCCTCCCTGGGGGAGCTGGACTCACCGCAGCTCCTCCGGCTCGGGGTGCAGGAGGTTGGGAACAGGCTCCGCAGCAGGGCCCTCAGACCTGGGGGCAACAAACGGCAAAATGGGTCACAGGGGCAGGATCCAGCCCCACAGCACGGCACAGGGATCCCAGTGCTTAGAGCAGCCAAGGGGGCAGAACAGACACATGGGCTCCCCCCAGCACCCCCTGCAGCCAGGGCTCCAGCCCTGCCCCCCCCCCAGCAACCCCCCTGCAGCCAGGGCTCCGGCCCTGCCCCCCCAGCACCCCCTGCAGCCAGGGCTTCAGCCCCTCCCCCCCGTGCAGCCAGGGCTCCGGCCCTGCCCCCCCAGCAACCCCCCTGCAGCCAGGGCTCTTGCCCCACCTCCCAGGATCCCCCCTGCAGCCAGGGCTCGGGCCCGGCCCCCCCCCAGCAACCCCCCTGCAGCCAGGGCTCTTGCCCCACCCCCCAACACCCCCCTGCAGCCAGGGCTCTGGCCCCGCCCCTCCCAGCCAGGGCTCCAGTCCTGTTCCCCAGAGTGCCCCCCCAGCCAGTGCTATGGCCCCGCTCCCCACAGCACCCCCTGCTGGGCGCTCCCCCAGGCAAGGCTCCCGCCCGCCTGGCAGGGCCGTGGCAGACCTGCTTTCCCATACCTGTCCTTGGGCGCGGCCCAGCCAGGAGTCCCGGCCAGCAGCAGAGACACTAGCAGCAAGCTCCTCATCCTGAGACCACAGCTGGGGACAGCCTGGGGGGACAAGCAGCCGCGTCACCCCCCTGCCGGAGCCCAGCGTTGGGGTCCATGTAACTCATTGGCTGAGTCTCCCTCCGGTGGCATCCGACTCCGCTGGGGCCTGGCCTTTGGTGCAGGCTGCGTGGAGCGCCTGGAGCCCCAGCGAGGCACCGCGTGGGGTGCCCGGCGGGATCCCCTGGGCGTGTGCTGAGCAGGGGGAGTCAGCCCCCAGGGCGGCCATGCCACGCTCCGCTACCAGCTGGGCGCCGGCTGCCCAGGGCTGCGGGAGGCTGAGCCAGTGGGGAGGCTGCTCTGCGGCATCCAGGCTCCCCACGCCCTGCTCTGGCGCTGTGACCGTGTTTGCACCCCCCCCACCCCTGCCAGGATCCAAGGTAGCAACATGGGCGTGACCCCGCCCGGTCCGTCCTCGTCTCCACCGACCAGAGCCACGGGCGACGCCAGGGCAGGCATCAACACGACGAGGCCCCAGCCCAGCGCAGCGTCTCCGTGGCGGGGGCCCTCTGGAGATGCCCACTGGAGGGGGCTCCGAGTCGGCCGAAGTGCTTTATGGGCAGTGCAAGCCCCTGTGCTCTCCAGCTGCCCCGTTCCTGCCCCGCTTTGTCCCAGCTCCCTGGCACCCTCTGGCGCAGTCTGACCCTGCGCGTCCCCCCCCCTAAGGTGCCTCGTCTGTGTTAATGCCACCCAGCCCTGGCACACGGCGTGTACCAAGCCTGCCTTGGCTCTCGCAGAGATGCCCGCAGGACGTGCATTAGCCAAAGCCACCCCTAGCTGGGCGGGGCCAGGCCTGGTGGGCAGGACGGAGCACCCACGGTAGCACGACTAGGCAATGCCACCAGATGCCCATCGTACACACAGACCCGGCCAACGTGCAGGGCAGGGGGTGTCCCCCACCGGGCCCCAGGGTGGGCCCAGAGCCCTTTAGAAGAGTGACCAGAGCCTGCAGAGGGCCCCCCTACCCCCAACGCACCCCATGAGCAAAACATCCCTAGAGCACAGAACCAGCAAGAGCCCCTCCCCCCCCGCAGCGCCTCGCTACACACACACACACACAAACAGCCCCGGACACCCAGCACAGCCAGACAGCGCCCGCCGGGCACAGCGACGCACAACAGCCTCCCCCAGCCACACAGCCCTGCCCCACACGGCACCCCTCAGCCACACCCCAGCAAAGCCCCGCACACAGAACACCCTGACAGCCGCTTCCTGGTACCCCCCTGGCCAATGCAGGGACCCCACAAGCACACACCGCACACATGGGCACACCATGCACACGGGGTCTCACGCCAACACACAGACCCAGCACAGAGCACCCAGAGTCACACGGCCCCCGACTGCACCCAGAACACCCACTGCATTCACTGCACCTAGAGCCACACGGCCCTCCACTGCACCCAGGGCACCCACTGCATTCACTGCACCCAGAGCCACACGGCCCCCCACTGCACCCAGGACACCCACTGCATGCACTGCACCCAGAGCCACACGGCCCTCCACTGCACCCAGGACACCCACTGCATTCACTGCACCCAGGGCCACACACACCCCCACTGCACCCAGAACACCCACTGCATTAACTGCACCCAGAGCCACATGGCCCCCCACTGTACCCAGAACACCCACTGCATTCACTGCACCCAGAGCCACACGGCCCCCCACTGCACCCAGGACACCCACTGCATTAACTGCACCCAGAGCCACACGGCCCTCCACTGCACCCTGGACAGCCACTGCATTCACTGCACCCAGAGTCACACGGCCCCCAACTGCACCCAGGGCCACACCCCCCCCCCTGCACCCAGGACACCCACTGCATTCACTGCACCCAGAGCCACACGGCCCCCACTGCACCCAGGGCACGCACTGCATTCACTACATCCAGAGCCACACGGCCCCCCACTGCAACCAGCCCAGGGGAGGCACCAGTGTGTGCTGTGCCAGAAACAATCACTGCAACAATGCACCCAGGGCACCCACACCCACTGCACCCAGGGCACCCACTGCACCGACACACGCACCTGCATCCCGCCGGCTCCGCAGCGGCTCCGCGCCCGGCCCGACCCCGCTCCAGCTCCCGGCTCCCCAGCTGCGGCCCCGCCTCGAGTCCCGCTCGGCCCCGCCCCTAAGAGGCGAGTCCACGTGGCTGGGACACGTCCCCGGTCCCCGCGGGACCCGCCCGGGCACGGAGCCTCCGGCAGGGGAACCGCAAAGCCCGGCCCGGCCCATCCAGGGCCACCCGCCTGGTGCCTCCCCCTCCCCGCCTGGCGCCTCCCCCTCCCCGCCTGGTGCCCCCCCCCCGACCCAGCCCCGGCCCGGGGCCACCCGCCTGGCGCCTCCCCCTCCCCGCCTGGTGCCACCCCACAGACCCATCCCCTGCCCGGTGCCACCCAGCTCCCCCCTCCCCTCTCCATGCCACCCGCCACCCCCTGCCCGGTGCCACCCGCCTGGCGCCTCCCCCTCCCCTCCCCGTGCCAACCCACAGACCCATCCCCTGCCCGGTGCCACCCAGCTCCCCTTGTGGCACCTGCCTGGCCCATCTCCCTGCCCTGTGCCACCTGCCTCCCCCTTCTCACCCGGTGCCACCCACCTCCCTCTGCCCAGTGCCACCAGCCTGGCCCATCCCCTTCCTCGTGCCACCCACCTGGTGCATCCCCTTCACTGTGCCACCTGCCTCCCCCTCCCCGCTCGGTGCCACCCGCCTCCCCTTGCCCAGTGCCACCAGCCTGGCCCATCCCCTTCCTCGTGCCACCCACCTGGTGCATCCCCTTCACTGTGCCACCTGCCTCCCCCTCCCCGCTCGGTGCCACCCGCCTCCCCTTGCCCAGTGCCACCTGCCTGGCCCATCCCCTTCCTCGTGCCACCCACCTGGTGCATCCCCTTCACTGTGCCACCTGCCTCCCCCTCCCCGCTCGGTGCCACCCGCCTCCCCTTGCCCAGTGCCACCTGCCTGGCCCATCCCCCTCCCTGTGCCACCCGCCTCACCCATCCTCGCCCAGGGCCACCTGCCTCCCACTCCTCATGCCACCCGCCTGGCACACCCCCTGCCCAGTGCCACCCAGCTCCCCATGGTGCCACCCACCTGACCCATCCCTGCCCGGTGCCACCCACCAGGCCCATGCCCATCCTCATGCCACCTGCCTGGCCTATCCCCCACCCAGTGCCTCTCAGCTCCCACCATGAAGCCCACCTGGCCCATCCCCCTCCCCGTGCCACCCACCTGGGCCATCCCCACCTGGTGCCACCCAGCTCCCCCCATGCCACCCTCCTGGCCCATCCCCACCCAGGGCCACGCACCTCCCCCTCCCTGTGCCACCAGCCTGGCCCATCTTCGTCCCCGTGCCACCCACCTGGCCCATCACCTGCCCAGTGCCACCCAGCTCCCCTTGTGCCACCCGCCTGACCCATCACCCTGCCCTGTGCCACCCGCCTGGCCCATCCCCTGCCCAATGCCACCCAGCTCCCCCCATGCCACCCAACAGACCCTTCCCCCACACGGTGCCACCCACCTGCCCCATCCCCTTCCCAGTACCACCCAGCTCCCTCCATGCCACCCACCTGGCCCATCCCCCGCCCTGTGCCACCCGCCTGGCCCATCCCCTGCCCAATGCCACCCAGCTCCCCCCATGCCACCCGACAGACCCTTCCCCCACACGGTGCCACCCACCTGCCACATCCGCTTCCCAGTACCACCCAGCTCCCTCCATGCCACCCACCTGGCCCATCCCCCGCCCTGTGCCACCCGCCTGGCCCATCCCCCAGCACAGTGACACCTGGCAGATCCATCTCCGCCCCGTGCCACCCTTCCACCTGTTCCACCCAACAGACCCATACCCCCGCCTGGTGCCACCTTCCTGGCCCATCCCCTGCCCCATGCCACCCAGCTCCCCACATGCCACCTGCCAGGCCCATTCCCCCGCCTGGTGCCACCTGACAGACCCACCCCCCTTCCCAGTGCCACCCACTACGCCCAACCCCCCACCTGGTGCCACCTGACAGACCCCTTCCCTGCCCCATGCCATCCTGATCGCCGCCTGGCCTCCACCCTGCATGGTGCCACCTGCCCCCCAACTCCCCAAGTGCCACCTGACAGACCAGCTCCCACCCCATGCCACCTGGCTGCCCGCCTGTCCTGCATGGCACCCCCCACCCCCCAGCTCTGCCAGTGCCACCTAACAGACCCATTCCCCTGACTTGTGCCACCCCCCGGGTCTCCTAGTGACACCCAAAAGACCTACCGCCCACCCAGTGCCACCCTCCTGGTGCCATCACACTCCCCCTGTCAGGCACCCAGGGCCACCCGCCCCAGCCCTGCCTGGGTTCACCTGACAGCCTGGTTCCCACCCTGAATGGTGCAAGGGAGACACAGCCCAGCCTGCGGGACGGAGCATCTGCACTGAGAGAGCTGGAGGACAGCGAGTCCCTTGCACAGGATGATCCAGCCAGGCCTCTGGCTTCCTCTCCCCTCCCTGGCCGCTGGTGGCCACCGTTCCCTGGGGCTGCTGTGAGCACTAGCCCTGTGCCGGGCTCCCAGCTAGGCTGGAAGAGGCCACGGTGCCCAGCTCACAGCGAGGAGCCAGCTGGCGCCTCCGAAAAGGAGCCCCAGGGTGTCTCAGTCTGGGCTCCAGCTCAGAGGCTCCTTGGGCCATCCCCGGCCTGGAGCCGGGCTCCCTGCCTGTCTGGGGCCCAGCTAGAGCAAGGGAATTCGTACTGACTCCCCCGGAGCAGGGCCCTGCCGCCCTCCCTCCCAGCTCCCTGAGCAGGGCAGAGCATCACGGGCACTTTCTTCTGGCACTGAACGGGGGGCTCTGTTAGGACAAGCCGCCAATGCTCTCCCCCCTGCCTGGATCCCTGCCACCGATGCCGTGCCCTGCTCCTGCCAGCACCCAGAGCACCTGGCAGATGCATAGGGAAGGAGTGGGAGAGGTGGGATCCTTTCCCTGGACGGGAGGACGCCCACAGGAGCAATGGGCTCTCCAGCTGTGCCAGGGTGGGGCGGGAGTTGGCATAGGGAGGGGACTGGGGCACGCCTAATCACCTTCTCCCAATGGGGCGAGTGATGGGAATGGAATGTGACCCATTGACAAGCAGCACAAGGGAATATTTTTCTTACCAAACTGACCACCAGGCTGTGGAACTCATGGCCACAAGACGGTGATGAGGCCAAGGGCCAGGGGGACTCAGAAAGGGTTAAACATTTACCCAGCCCATGAGACCATCTGGCGCAATAACAGCAGAGACGAGGCATGAGCCAGCCAGCAGCTGGCCAGCTGAGGGGGACATGTCCCCTGTTGAGCCACTGGTGGGTGTGTGTGTGTCTTGTGTCATCTCCTGTGGAGTGGAGCCCAGGCACTGGGGTCATGGGTCCCTGGGCTGAGCTAGCCTGGCTGTTCCTCCTTTCGGTGCCACCAGCTGCTGTGTGGGCCAGGCCCTGTCAGAGGTGTGAGGAGCTGGTCTGACCCCCTGGGCCCAGGACTGTCCCCGGAGCGGAGCTGGCAGAGAAACAGCCGGTGATGGAGGATCCAGCCCAGCCCCGTGAATTGTTCCCGCGGTTAGTGACTCGCTGTCCATAACTGACACCTTGGCACCAGTAAGAATTCAGCCGCCAGCCTTGGGCTCGCGTTGGCCCTTCTCCGCCGGCCTGGCGAGCCCCTGGTGCGAGACGTTCCCCAGGCCGAGCATGATGCGGGGAACACGCCGGTCACAGCGGGCTCCTCGGCCAACGCGCGCGGCGCTGGCACTGCCAGGCAGGTGGAGGCTGCCCTGGCTGGGAGCCGCAGCCCGGAGGAAGTGGGGCTCGGGGAGGGCAGAATCCCCACTCACTCCAGCACCACAAAGGGGCCTCAGCCCCCCACGATCCCTTTGCCTGCGGCGTCCCCGGCTGGCACATGGCTCAGCACTGCCCTGCGCCCGTGGGCACGGCCCCCTGCTGGGGCTGCCTTGGGGGAGGGGCTGTGCCCAGGACTCCTGGGTCCCGCGCTCCCGGCTATTCACCGGCGCAGCTGGCTGCGAGACCCTCCTCTCCGGCGCAGAACTACCCTCACTCTGCTGTCGCCCGGCACCTACGGGGTTAACCGCGGCCGGCCTGGCTGCCCCTCACAAACATGGCTGCCGGGGGCTGCCCCTCACAAACATGGCTGCCGGCCGGGGCGGGGGTCTGCCCCTCACAAACATGGCTGCCGGCCGGGGTTGGCAGGGGCGGGGTCTGCCCCTCACAAATATGGCTGCTGGCCGGGGCGGGGCTTAGGCAGGGCTGCCGGAAGCTGCCAGACTCAGGCGGCTGCAGGATGCGGGGGGCGCTGGGGTCCCTGCCCGAGCTGCTGCTCCGGGGCTGGGGGGAGCCGCTGCTGCTGCTGGCCGCCAGCGCCGCCTTCCTGGGCTACTACTGGGTGTGCGTCCCGCAGGTCCGTCCGGTCAGCGCTGGGGCGGGCTCGGTCCGTCCGGTCAGCGCTGGGGCGGGGGTCGGTCCGTCCGTCCGGTCAGTGCTGGAGGGGGCTCGGTCCGTCCGGTCAGCGCTGGGGGGGTTCGGTCCGTCCGGTCAGCGCTGGGGGGGTTCGGTCCGTCCGGTCAGCGCTGGGGGGGGGGTTCGGTCCGTCCGGTCAGCGCTGGGGAGGGGGGGGCTCGGTCCGTCCGGTCAGCGCTGGGGGGGTCGGTCCCGCGTGTCCCCGCTGTAGCGTCGCGGGGCTCTGTCTGGCCTGGGCTGGAGCTGCCTGTGGGAGAGCTCTGAGCCCCGCCCGAGCTGGGAGCGATGGGGGGGTCCCAACCCTCAGAGCCCCCCCTCGCTGTGACACCCCCGTCAGCCCAAATAACCCCTCCCTCCCAGGCAGGGGGGCTGGGACTGTCTGTGTGGTGGGGGTGCTCGGAGCCACGGAGCCTGGAGATGATGGAGACCACGGCCAAGCTGGGGGGGCAGCAGCCCCCCAGTTCCAGCACCGATGTCCCCAGGGGCCTCTGTTGCGGCCTGACCCCTCCTGGCCTGGAGCTCAGAACTGACAACCAGCCGTTGGGGGCCGGGAACCCGTCCCCTAGGGCTGAGCTGTGCTGCCTCCGGCTGGTTCGCTCCCTCCAGCCCCCTGGGGGATTGTTCTGGCCTGGCTGGGGGCTGGGTGGGTGCAGCCTGGACTCGCCAGCTGGGTGCAGCCTGTCCCGGGCGGTGCCCGGCCCCCCCAGCCAGGTTCCTGGGCACGGCTGCGCTGCCCTCGGTTCAGGTCAGTCCCGGAGACGCGTCCTTGCCCCATCGCACAGCTGGGGAGTGTCTCACTTCCCCTGGGGGGCAGAGGCTGAAGCAGGGGAGCCCCCCCCCTCCCCTCCCCTCCAGGCTGGAACAGAGCCCAGAGCCCCAGGCAGCAGCTCTGGGCCGTGCTGGCGTCTGTCTCCGTGTTTTCGGATGCTGAACGCCAGCTGGCCGAGCCGGTCGGCCCCCTCATCCCTCTGCTCTGGGCATTGGCCCCCCAAGGCTCCTGTCGGGGGGTGCCCTGGGGGACAGCTGCTCCTTCCCAGCCCCCACGTGGTGCATCTCTGTTCCTGGTTCCTCTCCGCCCTCCTCCCGCGGCCCCATCTCACCTCTGGCCTAGCACGGCGCCGCCCGTCCCGCCTCAGCTGGGTGGGGCAGGGCCGTAGCCTGGAGTCTGGTTGCTCGGGGATGATGGTGATCCCCCCCCCCCCCCGGGTGCTGCCTGGCTCCCACACACCCCTTGCTCCCAGCACCTGGGAGCTGGATGGGACCCGCCGGCTAGCAGGGCCTCCCGGCATGTGAGCTGGGGGAGGGGTCTGCGCTGTGGGGCTGGGCTCTGTCCCTGCTGGCTCAGCCCCACGTCGCGGGATCTCGGGGGCCGTGGCCATGGCTTGTGCCAGGGCCTGCGAGCGTGACGGGCTCTGACAAGCCAGGCCGTGCTGGAGCTGGTGGGGTCTGGGAGCCAGGCCCGTCCTTGGGCTCGGGCTGGCCTGAGCTCTCCCCGAATCTCTCCGCAGAGGCCCTTGCTGGTGGGCGGGCTGCCGTTCTGCGCCTTCCTGGAGGCGCACTGCCCCGTCGTCCGCGAGCCCTTCCACCCCACGCCCTGGTGCTTCGAGGGCCGGCTCCAGACCCTGCTCCGCTTCTTCCTCCAGTCCCGGCCCCGGGTCGCCTACCGCAGGTGCGTGCTGGGTTCTCGAGCTGCGCTGCTCCGTGACTCCCCGGCTGTGCCCATGGGGCGCGGCCCAGGCCCCTGCTGCCCGGGGCTCACTCCACCCTGTGCTCCCTGCCCAGCGAGTTGCTCCGCACGGCGGATGGAGGGCAGCTGCTGCTGGACTGGGCGGACAATGCAGAGAGCCAGCGGTACCCGGAGCCTGGCACACGCCCCACCGTCCTGCTGCTGCCAGGCCTCACCAGCAACAGCCAGGCCACCTACGTCCTGCACCTGGTGCAGCAGGCCTCCCGCGCGGGGTACAGGTGAGACCCCGGGCCCTGGGTGACTGGGGGGCTGCAGGGACCCAGCCCCCTGGTCAGCCCCCAAGTGAGGCATCTGGGTCAGTGCCAGCCTCTGTGGGGCATTGGGGAAGGGGGGGATGGAGGGGTTGTGGGTGAAGGTGGGATATGGGGGTGGGGATGGAGGGTCGTGGGGGAAGGAGGCTGGTGGGACGACATGGGGGTGGGGATGGAGGGGTCGTGGTGAAGGTGGGATACAGGGGTGGGGATGGAGGGGTCGTGGGGGAAGGGGGGCTGGTGGGGATGCAGCGGGGATGGGGATGGAGGGGTCGTGGTGAAGGTGGGATACAGGGGTGGGGATGGAGGGGTCGTGGGGGAAGGAGGCTGGTGGGACGACATGGGGGTGGGGATGGAGGGGTCGTGGTGTAAGGTGGGATACGGGGGTGGGGATGGAGGGGTCGTGGGGGAAGGGGGGCTGGTGGGGATGAAGCGGGGATGGGGATGGAGGGGTCGTGGTGAAGGTGGGATACGGGGGTGGGGATGGAGGGGTCGTGGGGGAAGGGGGCTGGTGGGGATGCAGCGGGGATGGGGATGGAGGGGTCGTGGTGAAGGTGGGATACAGGGGTGGGGATGGAGGGGTCGTGGGGGAAGGTGGGATACGGGGGTGGGGATGGAGGGGTCGTGGGGGAAGGGGGGCGGGGATGGAGGGGTCGTGGGGGAAGGGGGGCTGGTGGGGATGCAGCGGGGATGGAGATGGAGGGGTCGTGGTGAAGGTGGGATACGGGGGTGGGGATGGAGGGGTCGTGGGGGAAGGGGGCTGGTGGGGATGCAGCGGGGATGGGGATGGAGGGGTCGTGGTGAAGGTGGGATACAGGGATGGGGATGGAGGGGTCGTGGTGAAGGTGGGATACGGGGGTGGGGATGGAGGGGTCGTGGGGGAAGGGGGGTTGGTGGGGATGCAGCGGGGAGGGGGATGCAGGGGCGGTGGTGAATCTGGGATACAGGGGTGGGGATGGAGGGGTCGTGGGGGAAGGGGGGCTGGTGGGAGGACATGGGGGGGTGGGGATGGAGGGGTCGTGGGGGACGGTGGGATATGGGGGTGGGGATGGAGGGGTCGTGGGGGAAGGGGGGCTGGTGGGAGGACATGGGGGGATGGAGGGGTCGTGGGGGAAGGTGGGATACAGGGGTGGGGATGGAGGGGTCGTGGGGGAAGGGGGCAGGTGGGAGGACATGGGGGGTGGGGATGGAGGGGTCGTGGGGGAAGGGGGGCTGGTGGGGATGCAGCGGGGATGGGGATGGAGGGGTCGTGGTGAAGGTGGGATACAGGGGTGGGGATGGAGGGGTCGTGGGGGAAGGGGGCTGGTGGGGATGGAGGGGGAAGGGGGGACATGGAGAGCGGGAATGGAGGGGTCGTGGGGGCAGGGAGCCTCACCCGTCTCTCTCCCCAGGACTGTTGTGTTCAATAACCGAGGGTGCAAGGGGGAGGAGCTGCTGGTGAGTGAGCTGTGTCCTCGGGGTGGCCTTGGGGCCTGGCTCCAACACAGAGATCCTGGCCCAGGGCTCTGGAGGCCGTGGGGGTGGGGGGCAGCGCACTCCATGGGCCCTGGAGGGGAGGGCAGGGCTTGGCCCGTGGGTCCCAGCAGGTCGGAGCTGCTGTCCCATCTATACAGGCAAAACAATGGGGCTAAGCCAGCTGTGACCCCTCAAGAGAGATCTCGGCCTCCCTGGGCTGGTTCTCTGAGAACAGCCGCTCCACGGGCAGCGGCAGCCGGGGAGCCCTCAGGAAGGGGCTGGATAAGACAGCAGAAAATATCCGATTGCCTCTATAAATCCACGGGCCGCCCGCACCTGGAACACTGCGGGTGGCTGTGGTCAGCCAGCTCAGAAAAGGATCCTTTATGGTTGGAAAAGGTGCAGGAAGGATTAGGGGATCGAACAGCTTCCGTCTGAGGAGAGAGAAAGAAGACTGGGACTTTTCACTAGGCAAAGAGACGACTAAGGGGGGATATGGCAGAGGTCTGTAAAATCATGAGTGGTGAGGAGAAAGTGAATAAGGACGTGTTCTTTACTCCTTCTCATACTACAAGAACAAGGGGCCACCAAACGAAATGAACAGGCAGCAGGTTGAAAACAAACACAAGGCCCAGTCAACCTGGGGAACTCCTCGCCAGGGGATGTAGGGAAGGCCAAGACTATAACAGGGTTCAAACAAGAACTAGAGAAGTTCCTGGAGGACAGGTCCATCAGTGGCTATTAGCCAGGCTGGGCAGGGCTGGTGCCCCAGCCTCTGTCTGCCAGGAGCTAGGAATGGGCGACAGGGGAGGGATCACTGGACAATTCTCTGTTCTGTTCATTCCCTCTGGGGCACCTGGCCCAGTCTGGCGGCACTTCGCTCCATCCCACCTGCAAATGGCTCTCAGGGCTGAACCCTCCCCATGCCCCTGGGGAGCCAGGACCCCCCTCCCTTGCATGCAAGAGTGGGGGATCCAGCGTGAACATCCCTGTTAGCTCCATGGCCCCCCCATTAACTGAGGTCAGCCAGGGACACCCTCCCCAGCTCCACCTCCACCCTGCCCCCCTCAGCTCTGCTCTCGCTCTTAGACCCCCCGAGCCTTCTGCGCAAGCAACACGGAGGACCTGCAGACCGTGGTCACCCACATCAAGGCCCAGCACCCGCGGGCACCACTCCTGGCTGTGGGTGTCTCTCTTGGCGGGTGAGGAGCAGGGGGCTGGCACAGGGAGGGGAGGGGTTAATCTCCCAGGTATCCGGTGGTTAATGTCTGTCCCCCCCCCCCCCCACGCTGGGGAGTAGCAAGGGGAGGGGAAGGGTTAACCCCGGGCCCCAGCCCACCTGCAGTGCTGTCTCCCCAGGATCCTGGTGCTGAAGTACCTGGCGCAGCAGGGGCGCAACACGGGGCTGGTGGCTGCCATGACCTTGTCCGTCCCCTGGGACGCGGAGGAGTCCAGCCGCTCACTGGAGCAGCCGCTCAACTTCCTGCTCTTCAACCGGCGCCTCACGGCCAACCTCTGCCACCTCCTGAGCCGGTGGGGCTGGGTCGGGGGGCTGGAACACAGGTTGGGGGGACTCTGGGGCTGATACCTGATCCTCCAGCCCCCCTGTATGTGGTGTCGGGGGCCTGGTACAGGAGGGTCAGGAGGCTGTGGGGCAGGGTTGGGGAGTGTGGGGCTGGTTGATGGGGGTCAGGGGGCTCTTGGCTGTCTTGCTTGGCAGCCCCCCACTGACTGTGGGGCCCGTTGCAGGCACAGGAAGGTGATTGCAGAGAAGGTGGATGTGGAGCACGTACTGCAGGTATGGTGTGTGTCCCTCCTCCCCCCCATCTCCTCCTCTCCCCCACCCAGCCGCACCCCCAGCCCTGACCCCGCCCCCCCTGTCCCAGGCACGCAGCATCCGGGAGTTTGACGAGCGCTACACCGCCGTGGTGTTCGGCTACGGGACGTGCGCCGCATACTACCGGGACGCCAGCCCCTCGCACTCGGTACACGCCGTGCGCCTGCCTGTGCTGTGCCTCAATGCAGCCGACGACCCCTTCTCGCCGCTGCAGGGTGAGTGCGGGGGGCTCTGGGCCCAGCGGGGGGCTCTGGGCCCAGCTTGCGGCTGCCTGACTCGCTCTCTTTCAGCCATCCCGCTGGCCGCGGCACGGCGCCTCCCCACGCTGGCGGTGCTGGTGACAGCGCGTGGCGGGCACATCGGTTTCCTGGAGGGGCTCTTCCCCCGGCACGAGAGCTACATGGACCGCGTCTTCGCCCAGTTCCTCGCCGCCGCCTTCGAGCACAGCCAGGAGCTGAGCCGCAGCCTGGGACCCGAGCGCCCAGCCCCACAATAAACCTCCTGCCCGGCTACCTCCTGTCCTCCATGAGCTGCAGGGAGGGGACAGGGCTCGGCTGCAGTGACACCCACTGCGGGGGCCGGCGGGCTCGTTCCCAGGGCGGGGGTCAGCCCGGGCCCTACAGGACCCCTGCCCGGGGAGGACTGGGGGAGCTGTATGGAGACCAGCTTCGGGAGCCTCAGGGCCCAGGCTGTTCCCGGGGGGATCCAGCCCCCTGCGGGAGGGGCAGAACCAGGGCCGTGCAGCTGAAGGGGGAGGGCTGCCCCCAGCCAGGCTCTGG
Organism: Mauremys mutica; assembly: GCF_020497125.1. Classification (NCBI taxonomy): domain Eukaryota; kingdom Metazoa; phylum Chordata; order Testudines; family Geoemydidae; genus Mauremys; species Mauremys mutica. Next base: position 1,475,806 of record NC_059074.1, read on the forward strand.
CTCAGAGGAGCTTGTAGCAGGCCAGGCCTGCCCGACACCCGGCCCATGGAGCCAACTGCCTGGGGTCTGGCGCAGTGACTGGCCCAACCTGTGCCCAGACCCAGGGGGCACCGTAGAGCAAACAGGATTTTCTATTCATCGCACCCCCCGCAGTTCCCCCCATGGGCTCTGCAGCCCCCCAGCATGCACAGGCAGGGGAGCGACAGCTCAGACTCCAGGTTTAATGGCAGCCAGCGAGCTGCAGCAGGAGCACGGGTAGACACTGCTGGCACGTCGCTGGATGGGCATCATGGGGCGACTGGCAGAGACTGGGCTCTCCCCCACCCAGAGCAGCTCACCGTTCCCCCGAGCTCAGGCAGCGCCCGTCCCATGCAGGGAGACGCCCAGCGCACACATCCCCACCACGGGCAGGCCCTGAGCTGGACCACCCGGCGTGGGGGGCTGCAGGTCTCTGAGCTGCTTCACATTGTCCTGGGGGCCGAGCCGAGCCGGGCCGGACCAGGCAGGCGAGGGCCCGAGGTGCCCCAGGCAGAGGCAGAGTCTCTCGCTGTCCCCGCAGGGCTCCTCACGCCTACAGGAAGCCGGGGAAGGCCAGCTGCAGCAGCAGGATGGTGGCCACCACCAGGCCAGCGCAGAGCAGCAGCAGCAGCCACACGGGGAAGCTGCCTGTGGGAGAGAAGGAGCCGGCTCAGGGGGAACCAGGGGAGGGGGCCTCAGATCACGCTGGGGGGCCCCGCGTCTGGGGGGCCCCGCGTCTGGGGGGCCCCGCTAGGGTCTAGCTGGAGCAGGGAAGAAGCCTGGGCCAGGGTGGGGGGCAGGATCCCCCCCCCCGGGGTCTGTCCCAGAGGACCCCTCCCCCCAGGGGCCCGGGGCACGTACGCCTGGGGGGTAGCAGGTGCAGCTTGCAGCGGCTGTCCACGGCCACGCTGAGCAGGGCAGCCTCGTTCTCGGCCAGCAGCTCCCGGCCCCGCCGGCTCTCAGGCAGGAAGGCCACGTCCGTCACCACGATGCCATGCGCCTCCTTCACGTAGTACAGCCTCTGCGGGGAGGGCAGGGTCACGGGCAGCGCCACGGGCCGAGCCGTGTACTGGGCCCTGCCCAGGATGCAGCTGCTTCAGCCCTGCACAGCCCGAGGCAGGAGCTCAGGGGGGGTGGGGGTGTCCGGAGCTAGGCCAACGCCCAGCTCCCCCAGGGGCCCTGGAGATGCCCCTCACCCCACCCCCCAACAGCCCCGCCCGCAGGGAGCCCTGCCCCCCCAGACACCAGGCAGCCACTTACCTGCAGCGAGAAGGAGACATGAATGGCAACCGAGCCCGTCACAGTGCCCAGCCCCAGGAACGTGCCCGAGTCACTGGTGGGACAGATGGCACCAAACAGCTGGTCAGACAGATGCACAGCACAGACCCCCGCCCTGACCCCCCCAGCCCAGCCCAGCCCGCCCGAGAACTGGGCCAGCGCCACGGCCCCAGCCCTCACCCTGACCCCCCCCCGCCCCAGCCCAGCCCAGCCCGAGAACTGGGCCAGCGCCACGGCCCCAGCCCTCACCCTGACCCCCCCCGCCCCAGCCCAGCCCAGCCCGAGAACTGGGCCAGCGCCACGGCCCCAGCCCTCACCCTGACCCCCCCAGCCCAGCCCAGCCCGCCCGAGAACTGGGCCAGCGCCACGGCCCCAGCCCTCCCTGAGCCCCCCCCCCCCCCCAGCCCAGCCCGAGAACTGGGCCAGCGCCACGGCCCCAGCCCTCACCCTGACCCCCTCCCCCGCCCCAGCCCAGCCCGAGAACTGGGCCAGCGCCACGGCCCCAGCCCTCACCCTGACCCCCTCCCCCGCCCCAGCCCAGCCCGAGAACTGGGCCAGCGCCACGGCCCCAGCCCTCACCCTGACCCCCCCAGCCCAGCCTGCCCAAGAATTGGGCCCCCCCCGTACCTGACAGAGAGGCAGGAGACGACCTCGCCCCCGCAGGGCTGGGTGAGCAGCGGCAGGAAGCTTTTTCCGTCCCACTTGGTGAGGTAGCAGGGCGGGGGGCGGCGCCCGCGCTTGTGGGGCACCTGCACCGTGTAGAGTCGCAGCGCCTCCGCCTGGTCCGGCACCGTCCCGAACCTGCCGCCGGGAGCCTGTCAGCCCAGCCCAGGGCCCCCCCAGCACCCTGAGCCCAGCCCCCACCCACGCCAGGAGCCTGGCAGCCCAGCCCAGGGCCCCCCAGCACCCCTGAGCCCAGCCCCCACCCACGCCGGGAGCCTTGGGCCCCCCCCAGCACCCCTGAGCCCAGCCCCAACCCATGCTGGGAGCCTGTCAGCCCAGCCCAGGGCCCCCCAGCACCCCTGAGCCCAGCCCCAGCCCCCACCCATGCCGGGAGCCCAGCCCCAGGATCCCAGCCCCTGCCCCGAGCCCCACCCGTGAGCCCAGCCAAACACCCAGGCCCCTGTCGATCCGGCCAGGCCTCGCCCCGTGTCAGGGCCCTACCTGCAGGCCTGGTAGCGGTAGGTCTTGTCAGGGACGCCCGGCATGTTCTCATCCCAGCGCAGCCGCAGCACCAGCTGGTCCCTCTGCCACACGCAGCACTGGAAATCCCGGCCCGCCGTCACCACCTGCTGGGTCGCAGCCATGAGAGCCAGGCCGGGGACCCTAGCCAGCCTCAGGAGCGATGGAGACCCAGCCTCAGTTTCCCCAGTCCGCCTGGCCTGCACCAGGCTGCGACTCCCCCGTCCTGTCTAAGGCACCATGGCCGCTCCCCACCACAAGCCACCTCCCCAGGCCAGCACCGGCATCCTGAGCCTCCCTCCCCCGCCCACAGGAGCTTTCACTCAGGGACACCGGCCCCTGCCCCACACAACCCCCCTAGCGTGTGGGGGGCAGGCAGCGAGCGCCCCGGGGGGGGGGGCGGACCCTGGGATCCAGGGTCGGCTGCTCACCTTGTTCTCGGGACCTAGCGCAATGTCCTCAATCTCCCCGTCATGGGCTTTGAACTCCAGCACCTTCTTCATGCTGGGGAACTGAGAGAGAGATGGGCTCAGTGACCCCCCAGCTGGGGAACTGAGAGAGCCAGGCTCAGCGCCCCCCCCCCCCCCCAGCTGGGGATCTGAGAGAAGGGCTCAGCAACCCACCAGCTGGGGAACAGAGAGAGCTGGGCTCAGTGACCCCCCCAGCTGGGGAACTGAGAGAGCCAGGCTCAGCGCCCCCCCCCCCCGGGGAACTGAGAGAAGGGCTCAGCGACCCCCCAGCTGGGGAACAGAGAGAGAGATGGGCTCAGCACCCCCCCCCAATGCCCCCCCAGCTGGGGAACTGAGAGAAAATGGGGCTCAGCGACCCCCAGCTGGGGAACTGAGAGAGAGCCGGGCTCAGCACCCCCCAGCTGGGGAACTGAGAGAGAGCCGGGCTCAGCACCCCCCAGCTGGGGAACTGAGAAAGAGCCGGGCTCAGCACCCCCCAGCTGGGGAACTGAGAGAGCCAGGCTCAGCGCCCCCCCCCCCCCCGCTGGGGATCTGAGAGAAGGGCTCAGTGACCCCCCAGCTGGGGAACTGAGAGAGCCAGGCTCAGCGCCCCCCCCCCCCCCAGCTGGGGAACTGAGAGAAGGGCTCAGCGACCCCCCAGCTGGGGAACTGAGAGACGGGCTCAGCACCCCCCCTAGTGGGGAACAGAGAGAGAATCGGGCTCAGCAACCCCCCCCCCCACCGCCCCCCCAGCTGGGGAACTGAGAGAAAATGGGGCTCAGCGACCCCCAGCTAGGGAACTGAGAAAGAGCCGGGCTCAGCACCCCCCAACTGGGGAACTGAGAGCTGGGTTCAGCCGCCAGCCGGGCCCAACACCCCCCGTCGCCATGCCCCCAGTCTCCAGCTCCTCCCCGCATGTCAGCCTGGCTGCCCTTAACACTGCTATGGCCAGGGCCCGAGGAGCCAGGATTGCCAGCCTGGCCCCAGCTGCCCAGGGTCAGGTGCTGCGGGGGAGTGGGGGGGTCGCATGCCCCTGGTCTCTAGCAGCTAGAGACCCGTTTAGCCGTGAGGCAGCAGGGTTCGTTCTAACCACACCAGGCAGCCTTGTGACCCACAGAAAAACAGTCAATCCTGCCTGAATCTTGCTAAGCTCTGGGCCCCACTGGCGTCCTGCGGCAGTGAGTTCTACAGGCTAATTAATCAATGGGCAAAAGAGTGTTTCCTTTTACCGGCTTTCAACTGCCCCCCTTTTAGCATCTTTCAACTCTCCTTGTTCTCCCGTTCTGAGCTGGGAGAAGAGACACTCCCCGTTGTCCCTACTACTGACCGCCTGACCGGGGCAGTGACAGTGAAACGCTCAGGGTGATTAGTGAGGCTACAAACCCAGTAACAATGGGGGATTTCACCCATCCCCATACTGACTGGGCACATATCGGGATGGGATGCAGAGAGAACATTTCTCGACACCATTACTGACAGCTGGTCCTGGAACCCGCAAGCGGAGAGGCAAGTCTGGATTGAGAGCTAAGTGACTCACTGGGTCTGGTCCAAGAGATGAACATAGACAAATCGCACGATAATAGCGACCATAATGTTAAATGTAACCGTAAGGGGGAAATACCAAAGAAACCCACCACAGCAGCATTTAACTTCAACAAGGGGAACCACACGAAAGCCAGGACATTGGCTAAACGGAAATTAAAGGGAACAGTCACAAGAGTGAAATGCCTGCAAGCTGCATGGAAACTATTTAAAAACACAACAACAGAGGCTCAAACTAAAACGATACCCCAAGTAAAAAAATCAGTAAGAGGACCAAAAACCTGCCCCCCTGGCTAAACAACAGAGTAAAGAGGTGGTTAGCGACAGAAAGGCGTCCTTTAAAAATAGGAAGTCAAATCCCACTGAGGAAAACAAAGGATAAACTCTGGCAAGTGAAGTATAATCAGGCAGCCAAAAAAGAATTTGAAGAGCAACTAGCAAAAGACACAAAAACTAACAGCAATTTTTTTCTAAGTACATCAGCAGCAGGACCCCTGCCAAAGCTGTCAGTGGGGCTGCTGGACACTGGAGGTGTAAGGATGCACTCAAGGAAGACACGGCCGTTGCAGTGAAGCTCAATGAATTCTTTGCAGTGGCCTCCACTGCAGAGGAAGATTGCCCCACCTGAGCCATTTTCTTTTTAGGTGACAGATCTGAGGAACTGTCCCAGACTGAGGTGTCATTAGAGGAAGTATTGGCACCAATGGGTAAGTTACACAGTAACAAGTCACCACGACCAGGTGGTGTCACCCAAGAGTTCTGAAGAAACCCAAATGTGAAACTGCAGAACTACTATTACTTTAATCAGCCTCTGTACCAGACGACTGGAGGATAGCTAACGTGACACCAATTTTTAAAAAGGTTCCAGAAGTGATCCTGGCAATTACAGGCCGGTGAGCCTAACTTCAGTACCAGGCAAAATGATTGAAACTATGGTAAAGAAAACAATTACTGGACACACGGATGAATACAATACGCTGGAGAAGAGTCAACATGGTTTTTGTAAAGGGAAATCATGCCTCACCAATCTACTAGAATTCTTAGAGGGGATCAACAAGCAGGTGGACAAGGGGGATCCAGTGGATATAGTGGACTTAGATTCTCAGAAAGCCTTTGATAAGGTTGTGACGAAGTGGGACTGTTCGTACTGGGGGCTGGGAATGCTGGGTGCTGGCCTCTAAGTATCTAGCAAAGCAGAAGGTCGAATGCCTGACACTCTGTCGCCTAGCAACTGATGGCCGGGCCCCTCCCTGCAAAGGTGCATCTAAAGGTGTTGGAGACAAAGGGGTCAGGTGACCTCCTGGCCCGGGAAAGAAGCGGAGCAGAGAGGAGGGGCCGGAGGGGGTTGGGCAGACGGGAGTTGGCTGGGGAACAGAGGGGAAGCAGGGAGAGAGGGCTCTGATCCCCGAGGGGGGTTATGGGGCCCCAAGATGGACCTAACAGGGGGGGATCCTGTTATCTGTGCCTGCAAGACCTGTGTTGGACTGTGTTCCTGTCGTCTAAATAAACCTTCTGCTTTACTGGCTGGCTGAGAGTCCTGGTGAATCGGCAGGGAGCCCGGGGGTGCAGGGCCTGACTCCCCCACACTCCGTGACAACTGGTGTTAGCGGTGGGATCTACTGCACCCCGTGGACGGCGCTTCCTGCAGTAAGTGACTGCGGAGCAGTAAAACGAAGGGGCGATTAACCCCTGGGAGAGTGTGACCAGAGAGCAGGACTTTGCAGTAACAGGGTCCCCCGGGGGATCGCAGCGAGCGATCCCAGGGGCGGAGGAGTCTGCAGCTCGACCCTGGCAGAGAGGGGGTGACCTCAAGGACTGGCACACTAGGGGTCCCCTGGAACCCGTGGGGAGCGGCGAGCACCCCGGCCTGCGAGTGGCCAGCAGGAAGATGTATGCCCAGCAGTGCAAGTGCGACCTGGTAGAGCTGTGCAAGCTGAGGGGGCTGCGCAGTGGGAAGCTCACCAAGGACCAGCCGATTGCCCGGCTGGAGGACGCAGATCGCGGGAATGAACCGGTCCCTGTCTCTGAGGGAAGCAGCCTGGCAGAGGCAGCGCAGGCACCAGTGTCTGTCCCCGCTGGGAGTGGTCAGCCAGCCGCTGAGGGCTTCCCGAGACCTCCCACCCCTAGGCCTAGGGGGAGGGGGAGGAGGAGCCCAGCGACTACCGAGGGCACCGTGACCCCCCCCGGCCAGCAGGGGGTCGGCCCGGTGAAGCTCACCCCCCAGCAGGGGATCGGCCCGGCGATGCTCGGCCTCCGTGGAGCGCAGGCGGCTGGACTTGGAGAGAGATATAAAACTGAGAGAGCTGGAGGAGTGTAAGGAACAGAGGGAACATGAGGAGAGACAAAGCCAGCGTGAGCTGGAGGAGAAGGAGAACCAGCGTAAACACGAGGAGAGGGAGAAGGAGAAGCAGCGTGAACACGAGGAGAGGGAGAAGGAGAAGCAGCATGAACATGAGCTGGAACTGGCCCAGCTGAACAACAGTAAGGCCCCGGCTGCGGTGAGTGAGGGGGGACCCAAGCCTACAAAGAGCTTTGATAAAAGCTTCCTGGCCCGGCGTAAGGAGGGGGAGGACATAGACACCTTCCTGACGGCCTTCGAGAATGCCTGCGAGCTGCACCGGGTTGACCCTGCAGACAGGATCCAGTTTCTCACCCCCTTACTGGACTCCACCGCCGTGGAGGTGTACAGCCGAATGAGAGGGGCGGAGGCAGGGGACTACAAACTGTTCAAAGAGGCCCTGCTCCGCGAGTTTGGGCTGACCCCGGAGATGTACCGGAAGAGGTTCCGGAGTCAACATAAGACCCGGGAGGTCACATACCTACAACTGGTCAACCGGGCGCAGGGGTACGCCCGCAAGTGGACAGCTGGGGCCCAAACTAAAGAGGACCTGCTTGACCTATTCATACTGGAGCACCTGTATGAGCAGTGCCCGTCGGACCTGAGGCTGTGGTTGATGGACCAATAGCCATGGTCTCACCCTCACTTGAAACTAGGGGGTTTCAAGTTGAGGACCAGCATGTATCCCCCCACCCTAAAATCCTAGGGTAGGTCCCCTTTTTGCTGCTACCACCCGGTCGAATACGTGGGCCGGGACACCCCTGTTTTCCCCCCTCCTCTTTCCAAAGACGTTCCCTGGGGAAACACAGATCAACTCACAGAGGGAGAAACCTCCCCGTCTCCTCCCTCCCCTCTCTGCCCGGAGATAAACTTGTCTCACCACCGAGAGAGAGTTTCTTAGCCCCCTCCCCCTGTATCCACAGTAGAAGGGATTTAATCAAATCTTTATAGAAAGAATTTATTAAAAGAAAAACAAGAAAATACACAATCTCTATGAGTCCAAGCTGGACATTCATAGGGTATAACCTTATCAATTTCTGGAGAGAATGCTCCCTCCTTCTCAGTACAAACAATACAGGCAGAATTAAGAATAATCAATAACAAACACACAGAATTGCAAACATAGGATTATTAGATGAGGACACAAAGTATCTTTCTAATGCTCACTATCTTGACTAGAAGAAATTAGTTCAGAAAGATGGAAACTTGCAGAAGACTTGATTAAACATCTGGACCCTTGTAACTCCAAACGGCTAAGAACAGCACACAAAAAAACAGAGAGAAAAAGTTCCCTCCTAGGAATTTTAAATTCTCTTCCCTGATTGGTCCTCAGGTCAGGTGTTCACCAGGTACCATGTGTTAACCCTTTACAGGTGGAAACTTAACCCTTAACTAACTATTTATGACAGGACCAGAAGCCGGAGAACCCGCAGCATGCAGGCCAGCTGGCCGACCAATACATGGACAGTCGGGCAAGGGATAATAGGGAGGCGTCTCGAAGGAGCAGGTCTGCCTCAACGCAGAGAGAGAGTCACCATGGGACCTCCCAGCAGGGGCCTATGGAGAGCCCCCACCAAAGGGAAACATCCGGCGTCAGGTCCAGCCGTCCCACTCGAGGGGACCCACGAGACATGGGCTGCTATCAATGTGGCCAATAAGGCCACATACGGGCCCAGTGCCCCAAGCTCCGGGACAAACTGAGCAGACCAACCCCACACCGGGTCAACTTGGTAGAGACCCAGCCGGATGAGGGGCAGCGTTCGCAGGAAAGGGGGGCTGGCCGCGTACCACCTGCGAAGGAGGGAGGGGGGCCCCGGGCTGTCCCCTCCGAGGGGCTGGATGCTCCCCGCCCTGAGTTTTGGGTTTACAGGGTGGGCACGGGGCTGCCCCTCCGGAGCGAGTGCCTTGTTCCCCTGGAGGTAGACGGGAGGGAGGTCACTGGGTCCTGGGACACGGGCGCAGAGGTGACGCTGGCCCGGCCCGAGGTGGTGGACCCAGATCGGATGGTGCCCAACACCTACCTGACCCTGAGGGGTGTGATCGGGAACCCATTCAAGGTGCCTGTGGCGAGGGTGCACCTGAAGTGGGGGGACAAGGAGGGCCCCAAGGACGTGGGGGTGCACCCCCATTTGCCCACAGAGGTGTTAATGTGGGGGGACCTCGAGGACTGGCCAAGTAACACCCGGGGTGCCCTGGCCGTGAACCGTAGTCAGAGTCGACGCAGGGCTCTGCACCCTGACACCGGGGAAGGTACTCTGCCCGAGGCGCCGGACCCTGACCTGGTGGGGAGGGAACGCCCAGGGACAGGGCTCAGAGAGGCTGTGGCCCCAGACCCAGCCGGTGAGAGAGAGCAGATTCCCGTCCCTGCCCCAGCTGAACCGAGAGAGCCCGAATCACAGCCCCCCAGACTGGAACGTGGGGAGAAGGCCCCAGCCCCGCGTGCACTCCAGGGGTATTGGGGTGGGGAAAGGGCACGGGCGGCATAAGGCTTCCCCCCTGCAACCTGCAAGTGCCCCCGAGTCCCCCCGACCTACAGGGGGGCAGGAAACTGGAATGACCTGGGGTAACTCTCCCCCCAGAACGGGGGGGACCCTGGGGCAGCCATGGGAATGTAGGTGGGTTCAAACTTCCCCAGGTCACTGGCTGGAGTGACCCCGCTCAGTTCGGTCTCGAAGGGGGGAGAGGTGTGACGAAGTGGGACTGTTCGTACTGGGGGCTGGGAATGCTGGGTGCCGGCCTCTAAGTATCTAGCAAAGCAGAAGGTCGAATGCCTGACACTCTGTCTCCTAGCAACTGATGGCCGGGCCCCTCCCTGCAAAGGTGCATCTAAAGGTGTTGGAGACAAAGGGGTCAGGTGACCTCCTGGCCCGGGAAAGAAGCTGAGCAGAGAGGAGGGGCCGGAGGGGGTTGGGCAGACGGGAGTTGGCTGGGGAACAGAGGGGAAGCAGAGAGAGAGGGCTCTGATCCCCGAGGGGGGTTATGGGGCCCCAAGATGGACCTAACCGGGGATCCGGTTATCTGTGCCTGCAAGACCTGTGTTGGACTGTATTCCTGTCGTCTAAATAAACCTTCTGCTCTACTGGCTGGCTGAGAGTCCTGGTGAATCGCCAGGCCTGACTCCCCTACACTCCGTGACAACGGTCCCTCATCAAAGGCTCTTAAGCAAAGTACGCTGCCAGGTCCTCACACAGATTGTTAATTGGTTAAAAGATAAGAAACAAAGGGTAGGAATAAATAATCCATTTTCAGAATGGAGAGAGGTAAATAGTGGTGTCCCTGGGTAGCTGTACAGGGACCAGTCCTATTCAACGTATTTATAAATGATCTGGAGAAAGGGGTAAAACAGTGAGGTGGCAAAGTTTGCAGATGATACAAAACTACTCAAGATAGTTAAGTCCCAGGCAGACTGCGAAGAGCTGCAAAAGGATCTCACAAAATTGGGTGACTGGGCAACAAAATGGCAGATGAAATTCAATGTTGATAAGTGCAAAGTAATGCACATTGGAAAACATAATCCCAACTATACATACAAAAAAGAAAGACCTTGGAGTCGCTGTGAATAGTTCTCTGAGACCATCCACTCAATGTGCAGCAGCAGCCAAAGTGAACAGAATGTTTGGCATCATTAAGAAAGGGATAGATAATAAGAAACTATCATATTGCTTTTCTATAAATCCCTGGTACGCTCACACCTGGAATGCTGCGTGCAGATGGGGTCGCCCCATCTCACAAAAGATGTACTGGACTTGGAAAAGGTTCCGAAAAAAGCAACAAAAATGATGAGGGGTCTGGAACGGCTGCTGTGTGAGGAAAGATTAAACAGACTGGGACTGTTCAGGCTGGCAAAAAGGCGACTAAGGGGGGATACGACAGAGCTCCAGAGAATCATGCCTGGTGGGGAGCGAGTGCCCAGGGAAGTGTTATTTACCCCTTCTCATAACACAAGAGCCTGGGGTCACCCACTGCAATTAACAGGCAGCAACAGGAAGTGTTAGGGGTCCTGTCTAGCACTGACTGGCCCCCTCCCAGCACTGACTGGCCCCCGCCCACCCAGCAGGAGACCTGACGGATCTTGGGCAGGGACCTCCCACGGGGCAGCTCCTACCTCCCAGACTCGGAGGAAGCCGTCGGCGCCGCCCGTGGCCAGCAGCGAATGGTCGGCGCTGACACGCACGGCTTTCTGCAGCGCGTCGGGGCTGAAGTCCGTCTGCACGCTGCACAGCGTCTCCACTGCCACCTCGCCCGCCTCGCTCCTCGTGTCGCCCTCGCCCTTCTCAGAGGGGACGGGGGCCTTCCGCTTGCGGGGGCCCTTCTCCGCACCACCTGGGACGGGCAGAGCAATAACAGCCCACATCAGCCGGGCATCTCAGACCCCTGCCCCCATCCGCTCCCCACAGCGTCCCTTGCTGGGCGAGTCCGGGAGCCCCTCCCCGCCAGCTCCTGCCCTGCCCCGCCCCCAAGGCACCCCCTGCTGGGCGAGGCCGGGAGCCCCCCGCACCCAGCGCCCCCTGCTGGGTGAGGCCGGGAGCTCCCCCCCGCCAGCTCCTGCCCTGCCCCCCCACAGCACCACCTGCTGGGCGAGGCCGGGAGCTCCCCCCACCCCCCACAGCACCACCTGCTGGGCGAGGCCGGGAGCCCCCCGCACCCAGCACCCCCTGCTGGGTGAGGCCGGGAGCTCCCCCCTGCCAGCTCCTGCCCCCAGTGCCCCCTGCTGGCTGAGGCCGGGAGCTCCCCCCTGCCAGCTCCTGCCCCCCGCACCCAGCGCCCCCTGCTGGGTGAGGCCGGGAGCTCCCCCCTGCCAGCTCCTGCCCCCAGTGCCCCCTGCTGGCTGAGGCCGGGAGCTCCCCCCTGCCAGCTCCTGCCCCCCCCCCCCCGCGCCCCCTGCTGGCTGAGGCCGGGAGCTCCCCCCTGCCAGCTCCTGCCCCCAGTGCCCCCTGCTGGCTGAGGCCGGGAGCTCCCCCCTGACAGCTCCTGCCCACCCACAGTGTCCCCTGCTGGGCGATGCCGGGGCAGAGGAGCTGTTACTTTGGTACTGCTGGCAAGTCAGCCCTGGCTAAAGCTGCAAACACCCACCCAGGCCGCCCCTTCCCGGGCTGGCACCGGGGGGCTGCGCGTCTCACCTGCCTTGCTGGGGGCGCTGTTGTCGGTTTTCTCGTCGGGCCCCTGCAGGCGGAAGCGGAGAATGTGGCAGCTGGCGTCCTGCCCTGCCGCGATGACGTCGCCCGCCAGCGCCATGCTCATGGTGGCCCGGGTCTCTGTGTCATGGGAGTGCAGCAGTGAGGCGCTGAGCTGGCCGCCAATCTGCTCCAGCTGGAGGAAATGCTGCAGGGAGCAGAGGGAGACACAAGGGCGCAGGGCGATCAGGGATGGGGGTCGGGCAGGGGAGCCCCGAGGACACCCAGGGCTGGGCCCACCGCGCAGACCCCAGGCCGGCGTCAGGCAGCCCCAGAAGTGGTGCTCTCCAGCAGCACCCGGCACAGGCTCCCACCAAGGCAGCTGCACAGGCCCACTGCCTGCCCCCCAGACCGCAGGGGCCCGGCCCCAGAGCCTGGCCCAAAGCCACCAACAGCCCAGAAGGTGCTGAAAGTGCATGATCCACACAGCCCTGCCGGTGCCCCTCACTCCCGCCCTGCCCCCCCCTGCTAGCCCAGCCCTGCTCCCCTCTGAGCCCTGCCGGTGCCCCTCACTCCCGCCCCACCCCCCCCTGCTAGCCCAGCCCTGCCCCCCTCTGAGCCCTGCCAGTGCCCCTCACTCCCGCCCCACAGCCCCCCCCCATCACCCCCCAGCCCAGCCCCCACCAGGCCGTTCCTGACGCCGGTCCGGGCCGCGCCGCCGCCCCCCGCCGCCAGGGCGAGCCCGCACGGGTGGATCTGCAGCGCGTAGAGCGGGAACGGGGCCCGGTAGAGCTCGGGCGGCCGGCGGGGCCCCATGGCGGCTGCGCTGGGGCTGGGGGCGCCCGGGCAGCCGGACGTGCACTGCGCAGGCGCACGGCCGGCCGCTCCCCACCGCGCCTGCGCACGGCAGCCCGTACACGTCAGCACGAGGCGGCCCCGACCGGCAAGTCAGATCCGGGATCACGTGACGCCCGACCCACGTCGCTGCGCCGGCGCCATCTTTGTGCGGGGCATCACCTGCCCCGGGGGCCGATGGGACCTTAAAGGGGCCGCGTCCCGCAGAGTCTGTGGCGGGCAGCGCCGCGAGACCGAACTGCACGGGACAGGCGGGCTGCCCCTCCCCGCCCCCTCCTCTCCTTAGGCCCCGCCCCCAGGGACCCCCAGCACCCTGCATGGCGCCCCCATCCCTCTCTGTATCCTGCCCCCAGGGACCCCCTGACGCCCCCACCCCTCACTATACCCTCTCCGGCCCCGAGGACCCCTGGGGAGCGCCCCCCACCTCCAGCGACCCCCAGCCCCCCCCAGCCCCCCTCCTGCAGGGCCCCCCAGCACCCCCTGCCCCCCACCTCCAGCGACCCCAGCACCCCCCAGCCCCCCCCCTGCAGGGCCCCCCAGCACCCCCCTGCAGGGCCCCCCAGCACCCCCTGCCCCCCACCTCCAGCGACCCCAGCACCCCCCTGCACCTTCCTTGCAGGGCCCCCCAGCATCCCCCTGCAGGGCCGCCCAGCACCCCCTGCCCCCCACCTCCAGGGCCGCCCAACACCCCCTGCCCCCCACCTCCAGGGCCCCCCAGCACCCCACAGCCCACCCTGCCCCCAGGGAACACCCCCAGTGACCTCCAGCCCCACCCCAGAGCCAGCCCCACTGCCACCCCTGGCAGCCATCCCCCAGCGCCCACCCCACCCTACCACTGAGTAACCCCTGACAACCCCCTCCTGCAGGGCCCCCCAGCACCCCACAGCCCACCCTGCCCCCAGGGAACACCCCCAGTGACCTCCAGCCCCACCCCAGAGCCAGCCCCACTACCACCCCTGGCAGCCATCCCCCAGCGCCCACCCCACCCTACCGCTGAGTAACCCCTGACAACCCCCTCCTGCAGGGCCCCCCAGCACCCCACTGCCCCCCTCCTGCAGGGCCCCCAGCACCCCTGCCCCCATCTGCCAGGGCCCCCCAACCCCCCCTGCCCCCCTCCTCCAGGGACCCCCCCCCAGTGCCCTCCTGCTCCCATCTGCCAGGGCCACCCAGCACCCCCTGCCAGCCATTCCCCAGGGCACCGCCCAGTGACACCCCGGCAGCCTTTGCCCAAGCAGCCTGTTAGTTTTTAGCACATGGGCTGTGGTTGCACCTCCGGGGTCGGGCCCACGGGGTCACTGAGCTCGACACTGGCCAGCTGGACACGCGGCCCTGCCCCAAGGAGCCCAGAGACAGGACTTACCTGTGCCTTAAACTGTCACCTCTCCCTAACCCCCTCCTGCCTGCCACTGCCCCTTACAGGACACCCCCTGCCAGCTCCTCCCTGGGGCAACCCACCATGGGACCCCCCTGCCAGCACCACCCTGGGGCAACCCCCCTACCGGACCCCCCACCAGTGACCCCCCCCCCCCCCCGGGCAACCTGCTGCCTGTTAATTTCATTTGGTGGCCCCTAGTTCTCGGTTATGGGAAGGAGTAAATAGCCAGTCATGATTTTATAGGCCTCTATCATAAACTTGGGGAAAACATGTTGGCTACGGGATCGAGCATCAGCTCCTGGCTGCCAGCCCCAGCTCCTGGGCCCTGCTGGGCCCTACAGCTGAGAGCTGTTCAGAGAGTGGCCCAGCTGCCATCGCCACCTCGCCTGGTGCCAGCAGCACAGCCCCCTCCCCGTGTCTCCTGCCCCCTCCCCATGTCTCCTGTCCTGTCCCACCTGTCGTCTCGCTGGCCCAGCTTTGGCTTCCCCCCCCCCACCCGGCTACTGGGCGTGGGGCATAGTCGGCCATCGCCTGCCGCAGGGCTGGAGTCCGTGGCCAGCAGGAGGCAGGTTGAGGCGGGGCCATGACCAGCCCGGCGCTGGGCAAGTTTCCGGCTCTCAGCCAGGCCTGGGTTTGTCCTGCACCGAGGCTGCCGGGCGAGTCCCCAGCAGAGCCAGACGCCGCATTCCCCCGTCGCTGGGCTCTGCTCGGCCCGGGCAGCTTTGGCTTGTGTGTGCGAGGAGACGGGGTCGGGCTGTAACCCCAGCCCGGCTCCTGCCCAGCTCGGCTGCCACCTTCTCTGTGCCCCAGAGCGGGCGGCGTGAGCGGCTCCCAGGCCATCTGGGGCCTTGTGCAGCTGCCCCCAGCCCAGGGCAGGGCCGGGGGGCACTGAAAGCCTCACTTCAGACAGTGCAAAGCCTGTCGCTGGGGCCCGCCCTGTGACGAAGTGGGACTGTTCGTACTGGGGGCTGGGAATGCTGGGTGCAGATCTTAAGTATCTAGCAAAGCAAAAGGCCAGTGCAACGGAATGCCTGACACTCTGTCTCCTAGCAACGGATGGCCCGAGCACCTCCCCTGCAAAGGTGCAACTGAAGGTGTTGGAGACAAAGGGGTCAGGTGACCTCCTGGCCCGGGAGAGAAGGTGAGCAGAGAGGAGGGGCCGGAGGGGGTTGGGCAGACTGGAGCTGGCTGGGAAAAGAAGCGAAGCAGAGACAGGGCTCTGATCCCCAATGGGGGCTGTGGGGCTCCTGGGGCCCCAAGATGGGCCTAACGGGGGGGATCCGGTTATCTGTGCCTGCAAGACCTGTGTTGGACTGTGTTCCTGTCGTCTAAATAAACCTTCTGCTTTACTGGCTGGCTGAGAGTCCTGGTGAATCGCAGGGAGCCCGGGGGTGCAGGGCCTGACTCCCCTATACTCCGTGACAACTGGTGGCAGGGGTGGGATCTACTGCACCCCGTGGACGGCACTTCCTGCAGTAAGTGACTGGGGAGCAGTAAAACGAAGGGGCGATTGCAGGGGTGATTAGCTCCTGGCAGAGTGTGACCAGAGAGAAGGACTTTGCAGTAACAGGGTCCCCTGGGGGATCGCAGCGAGCGGTCCCAGGGGTGGAGGAGTCTGCAGCTCGACCCTGGCAGAGAGGTGGTGACCTCAAGGACTGGCACACTAGGGGTCCCCCTGGAACCCGTGGGGAGCGGCGAGCACCCCGGCCTGCGAGTGGCCAGCAGGAAGATGTTTGCCAAGCGGCGCAAGTGTGACCTGGTGGAGCTGTGCAAGCGGAGGGGGCTGCACTGTGGGAAGCTCACCAAGGCCCAGCTGATTGCCCGGCTGGAGGATGCAGATCGCGGGAATGAACCGATCCCTGTCTCTGAGGGAAGCAGCCTGGCAGAGGCAGCGCAGGCACCAGTGTCTGTCCCCGCTGGGAGTGGTCAGCCGGCTGCTGAGGGCTTCCCGAGACCTCCCACCCCTAGGCCTAGGGGGAGGGGGAGGAGGAGCCCAGCGACTACCGAGGGCACCGTGACCCCCCCAGCCAGCAGGGGATCAGCCCGGCGACGCTCAGCCTCCGTGGAGCGCAGGCGGCTGGACTAGGAGAGAGAGATAAAACTGAGAGAGCTGGAGGATCGTAAGGAACAGAGGGAACATGAGGAGAGACAGAGGGAACGTGAGGAGAAACAAAGCCAGCGTGAGCGTGAGGAGAAGGAGAACCGGCGTAAACACGAGGAGAACCAGCGCCAGCAGGAATGGGAGGAGAAGAGGAAGCAGCGTAAACACGAGATGGACCTGGCCCAGCTGAAAAGCAGGGAGGCCCCGGCTGTGGTGAGTAAGGGGGGGACCCAAGCCTACAAAAAACTTTGATAAGAGCTTCCTGGCCCGGCGTAAGGAGGGGGAGGACATAGATACCTTCCTGACGGCCTTTGAGAACGCCTGCGAGCTGGACCGGGTTGACCCTGCAGACAGGATCCCGTTTCTCACCCCCTTACTGGACTCCACCGCCGTGGAGGTGTACAGCCGAATGAAAGGGGCGGAGGCAGGGGACTACAACCTGTTCAAAGAGGCCCTGCTCCGCGAGTTTGGGCTGACCCCGGAGATGTACCGGAAGAGGTTCTGGAGTCAACATAAGACCCGGGAGGTCACATACCTACAACTGGTCAACCGGGCGCAGGGATATGCCCGCAAGTGGACAGCTGGGGCCCAAACTAGAGAGGACCTGCTTGACCTATTCATACTGGAGCACCTGTATGCGCAGTGCCCACCCGACCTGCGGCTGTGGTTGATGGACCAGAAGCCGGAGAACCCGCAGCATGCAGGCCAGCTGGCCGACCAATACCTGGACAGTCGGGCAGGAGATGGCAGGGAGGAGTCTCGATGGAGCAGGTCTGCCTCAACGCTGAGAGTCACCATGGGACCTCCCAGCAGGGGCCTATGGAGAGCCCCCATCAAAGGGAAACATCCGGCGTCAGGTCCAGCCGACCCACTCGAGGGGACCCACGAGACATGGGCTGCTATCAATGTGGCCAACAAGGCCACATACGGGCCCAGTGCCCCAAGCTCAGGGACAGATTGAGCAGACCCAACCCGCAGAGGGTTGACTGGATAGAGACCCAGTCGGATGAGGGGCAACATTCCCAGGAAAGGGGGGCTGGCCGCGTTCCACCTAGGGAGGAGGGCCCCAGATCTACTCCTCTGGGGGGATGGATGCTCCGGACACAGGGTTTTTGGTTTACAGGGTGGGCATGGGGCTGCCCCTCCGGAAACAGTGCCTTGTTCCCCTGGAGGTGGATGGGAGGAAGGTCACTGGGTACTGGGACACGGACGCAGAGGTGACGCTGGCCCGGCCCGGGGTGGTGGCCCTAGATCGGATGGTGCCCAACACCTACCTGACCCTGAGGGGTGTGAGCGGGATCCCATTCAAGGTGCCTGTGGCGAGGGTGCACCTGAAGTGGGGGGACAAGGAGGGTCCCAAGGACGTGGGGGTGCACCCAGTTTTGCCCACGGAAGTGTTAATGTGGGGGGGGCCTTGAGGACTGGCCAAGCAACGGCCGGGGTGCCCTGGCCGTGACCCGTAGTCAAAGTCGGCGCAGGGCCCTGTGCCCTGACAACGGGGAAGGTACTCGGCCCGAGGCGCAGGACCCTGACCTGGTGGGGAGGGAACGCCCAGGGACAGGGCTCAGAGAGGCTGCGGCCTCAGACCCAGCCGGTGAGAGAGAGCAGATCCCCGTCCCTGCCCCAGCGGCTGAGTACCAGGCCGAGGTGCAGAAGGATCCCTCCTTGCGGAAGACAAGGGACCTGGCCAACCTCAGTGGGGAACAGACCATGGGACGAGGTGGCCGGAAAAGGTTCCTGTGGGAGAAGGGGATCCTGTACCGAGAATGGGCTCCCCCAGGGAAAGTGGAGTCAGGGGGGATCAGGAGGCAGCTGGTGGTACCCCGGAAGTATCGCCACCAGCTGCTGTGCCGGGCCCATGACATTCCCCCCTCAGGGCACCCGGGAGCCTGGCGTACCCAGCAGAGGCTGCTACAGAACTATTACTGGCCTGGGGTCTTTCCCCATGTCCGGCAGCACTGCCGCTCCTGTGACCTCTGCCAGAGGGGGAGGAAGGCCCGGGACAAGGGGAAAATGGCTGTAGGACCCTGGCCCAGCACAGAGGAGCCTGTCCAGAGGGGGGCCAGGGTCAGGAGGGGGGCTCTGCACCGAGAGAGCCCGAATCACAGCCCCCCAGACTGGAACGTGGGGAGAAGGCCCCAGCCCCGCGTGCACCCCAGGGGTACTGGGGTGGGGAAAGGGCGCGGGCGGCATAAGGCTTCCCCCCTGCAACCTGCCAGTGCCCTCGAGTCCCCCCGACCTACAGGGGGGCAGGAAACTGGAATGGCCTGGGGTAACTCTCCCCCCAGATCGGGGGGGACCCTGGGGCCTCTGTGGGAATGTAGGTGGGTTCGAACTTCCCCGGGTCACTGGCTGGAGTGACCCCGCTCAGTTCGGTCTCGAAGGGGGGAGAGGTGTGACGAAGTGGGACTGTTCGTACTGGGGGCTGGGAATGCTGGGTGCCGGCCTCTAAGTATCTAGCAAAGCAGAAGGTCGAATGCCTGACGCTCTGTCTCCTAGCAACAGACGGCCAGGCCCCTCCCTGCAAAGGTGCTGGCTGAAGGTGTTGGAGACAAAGGGGTCAGGTGACCTCCTGGCCCGGGAGAGAAGCTGAGCAGAGAGGAGGGGCTGGAGGAGGTTGGGCAGACGGGAGTTGGCTGGAGAACAGAGGGGAAGCAGGGAGACAGGGCTCTGATCCCCAGTGGGGGCTGTGGGGCTCCCGGGGCCCCAAGATGGACCTAACAGGGGGGATCCTGTTATCTGTGCCTGCAAGACCTGTGTTGGACTGTGTTCCTGTCGTCTAAATAAACCTTCTGCTTCACTGGCTGGCTGAGAGTCCTGCTGAATCGCAGGGAGCCGGGGGTGCAGGGCCTGACTCCCCTACACTCCGTGACAACCCGCTGTTCGTTAATCAGAGGTCATTAGGGGCAGGGTACCTGGATACCGAGCTCTGGGCCTTGTTTCCCCCCAGGTCAGGGCTGGACAGGGGCTGGGTCACGTTAACACCTTGGGCCCCTTTATTCCACCTCAATTAATACAACAACCCTCCTCCTCACAGGACATCCCCTAGCCCCCCCCCAGGACCCCTCCATCGCAGGACATCCCCTAGCCCCCCCCAGGACCCCCCCATCGCAGGACATCCCCTGGGACCCCCCAGGACCCCCCGTCGCAGGACACCCCCTGGGGGCCCCCCACCATCCCCCGAAGGCCTTTCCCCCACAGCGACGTGCACCAGCAGGAGCCCGTGTTGCCGCAGGGGACTCTTGCCCTGGCCCTGGCTTTGCCCGGAGAGGCCTGTGCAGACCTGGCGCAAAGCGTCGGGCGCTGCCCCCGGTCCCAGCCCAGCCCTAGGAGCCCCAGGAGACGCCCGGCTGCAGGGCAGGCGCCTTCGAACCAGCGCCCCCTCTGCCCCCCAACCCCCGTCACTGCCATTGTCAGCAGCTTGCCCCCACGGGGCCCTGCTCACAGCCCCGGCTGGGCTCTCCCCAGCCCAGCCAAGGGTCCAGGACACTGCCCCGCCCCCGCAGCCTGGATTCATTTGTTGGTGCCCAGCGGAGCCGCTCGGCCACTGGCCCCCTCCTCCAGCTGCTCCCTCCTCCTCCTCCTCCACCTCCAGGCGCCCTGGACCACACGTAGCTCTGGGGCGCTTGGCTCCATCACGGCCTCACCCCCTTGGCCACCCAGCTCCGCCGGCGGCCCCTGTCTCCATCTGCCTCAAGGCCTGGGGGCTCCAGACCCCTCCGCTGGGCTGTGCTGGGGTGGGAGTTTGCCTGTCTCATGCTCCCAGGGATGGTTTTCCCCAGCTCTGTGCTGGAGGGAAGCATCTCGAGCAGAGCCGGGGACGCCAGGCCCCCCAGGAGGAGCGAGCCCCACGCTGAGCTCCGGGGAGAACAGGAGGCAAGGAAGGGGCACGGTGGGGAGTCCCCGGGGGGAGGACGTTGCACCTCGAGATGGGGCTGGTCTCAGCTGGTTCCTGTCTCGTGTGCAGGGGGCTGTGACCACTCGTCGCCCAGCAGGCGGGTCAGTGGCAAACAGACGTGGCTGCAGGTGACCCTGGAGCACGCAGCCCGGCTCCATCATCCTCACTGCTGAGCTCCAGGCAGGCACCGAGAGGGAGAGGGGCTGAGCCGGGCGTGTGCAGTGTGGGAGCAGGAGGCCAGGCCGGGACATGGAGTCCTAGGCTCCCACATGGCAGTGCCAAGCACTAGACCCTGAGCCCAGGCTCAGCATCCCACCTGCTGCCCCCATGCAGCAGGGCACTGGCATGGGCCCTGCTTCTCCCCGGCACGCCCAGGCACAGGCAGGGCGCGTGGCACTGGGCGGTGCCCTTGCCCTGGGGAGAGCCGAGCTGCCCAGCCCAGCCCAGGCCCTGGGAGAACTGGAGGGAGGCTCCGGCTGGGACCGCTCATTCTCCTCCCATGCAAAGTGCCAAGGAGGGGGCGGCCGGGGAGCGTGGGATGCTCGCCCGGATACTGCTCCAAGCAGGAGCGAGCCGCGGCGTCTCTCCTTACACGTCCTGGGAGGCAGATAAGCAGCGAGCGCTGTGGGGTACTCCCAGCAGCTCCCCGCAGGCAGGGCACCCGGCACGCAGCACCTCCCAGTTAGCCCCAGGACCCTCCCGCCTTGGCCGAGGGAGACGCCCGGGCAGCGCAGCCTCCCAGACCTGCCGATGGGAGCAGACTGCCCGGGCTGGCCCGGGACTAGCAGCACCGCTGGGCTGGGCATGGCCGAAAGCACCTTTGCAGGGGCGGAAGGGAAGCGAATGGAGACGTGCAGCCCCAGGCCAGCCTCTGCCCCGGCTGGCGGGAAGATGAGAGGCAGCCCAGGCACACCAAGGCTCCCCCCGGGCTGGAGGAGAGCAAGCCAGCGAGAGGTGGGCAGCAGCCAGGGAGCCAGCAACGCGCCCAGCGACAGCCACAGCGCGACGGGGCCCCTCCCAGCTGCAGGCAGGGTAAGGACCAGAGGGAGCCTGCGAGCTGGGAGAAGCACCCGGCACGCCCAGCAGGGGGCGCTGTGGGGAGCGGGGCAGGGCACTGGTTGTGGGGGGGCTCACGGCTCCTGCAGCCCCAACCCCTCCCAGCAGGGGGCGCTGTGGGGAGCAGGGCAGGGCGCTGGTTGTGGGGGGCTCCCGGCTCCTGCAGCCCCAACCCCTCCCAGCAGGGGGCGCTGTGGGGAGCGGGGCAGGGCGCTGGTTGTGGGGGGGCTCCCGGCTCCTGCAGCCCCAGCCCCTCCCAGCAGGGGGCGCTGTGGGGAGCAGGGCAGGGCGCTGGTTGTGGGGGGCTCCCGGCTCCTGCAGCCCCAACCCCTCCCAGCAGGGGGCGCTGTGGGGAGCGGGGCAGGGCGCTGGTTGTGGGGGGGCTCCCGGCTCCTGCAGCCCCAGCCCCTCCCAGCAGGGGGCACTGTGGGGAGCAGGGCAGGGCGCTGGTTGTGTGTGTGGGGGGCTCCCGGCTCCTGCAGCCCCAGCCCCGCCCAGCAGGGGGCGCTGTGGGGAGCGGGGCAGGGCGCTGGTTGTGGGGGGCTCCCGGCTCCTCTCACCAGCAGTGGCGGGGGGGAAACGGGGTCATTATAGGTTTAGACGTTCTAAAGCCTGGGGCACGGCCCCTGCTGGAGGCTGCTGGTGGAAGGCAGCCGGCCTGGCTGGGGCAAAGGGCAGGAACCCGAGTGCAGGGAGGACCTGTTCCCGGCGGGGTGGGGGGCTCTGTGTGCAGGCTGGGGCCGTTACTCAAGATGTTAACGACCTGGCGGGGGGGAACTGGGCGGAGAGGGGGGCAGCGTTTGCAGGTCCCACGATCACAGACTGGAGGAGCCTGGGGCTGCCAGTGTGGTGGGACTGGACAGTGACAAGCAGAGTACAGATGTGCCCGCGGTGCACCCCTGGCTGGGCACCACATGCGCGCCAGTCGCTGGGGCTGGGCACGCTGCGGCACAACCAGCCAGCCTGGCTGCACAGCGGGGAGTGGAACAGGCTGGGAGCTGGTCTGAGAACCGAGGGGCCCCTCGCTGGGGCACGGTGCCAGGGCTGGGCACTCACTTCACTGGAGCAAGCAGACGTCTCTGGGCCCCAGGAGGGACCATGGGGTTTTGGGAGGGGTCTCCAGGCCCCAGGAGGGACCGTGGGGCATCCAGAGGGGTCTCCGGGCCCCAGGAGGGACCGTGGGGTGTCCAGAGGGGTCTCCGGGCCCCAGGAGGGACCGGTGGGTGTCCAGAGGGGTCTCCGGGCCCCAGGAGGGACCGTGGGGTGTCCAGAGGGGTCTCCAGGCTCTGTGGGCAGACGTGGTCCCCGCACTCCTTGGGCTGGGGACTGGGCAGGTCACGCCGGGGCTGTTCCGGCCGCGTCCGGGCTCAGCGCTGTCTCTCCCCAGGGCCATGCCAGCTGCGCTCTGCCCAGAGGGAGCGTGGGGAAGCTGTGTCCCGAGAACGCCGCCCGGGAGCGCAGCCGTGTGCGGACCCTGCGCCAGGCCTTCCTGGCGCTCCAGGCTGCGCTGCCCTCGGTCCCGCCGGACACCAAGCTCTCCAAGCTGGACGTGCTCGTCCTGGCCACCAGCTACATCGCCCACCTGACCCACACCTTGCACCAGGGCCAGCCGCCCCCCGAGGCAGCCCCACTGGCGAGGGCGCCCAGCTTCCTGCACCCCATGAAGGTAACAGGCCGGGCTCCCCAGCATGCCCTGGGCTGCCCAGGGTCCCTGCTCGCCCCAGCACAGGGCCATGCGTGCTGTGCCCCTTGGCAGGGCGGGGGGCCCAGGGCACCGCCTGGGTTCGAGTGGTACCGTGGGGCCGAGGGGGGCAGGCAGCTCTGGCTCTGCTCACGGCAGATCTGTCCCATCCCCCAGGCCCCGCGGGGACGTCCCCCACCCAGAGACGCACCGGGGAGCTGCAGGAAAAGCCCTTTCTGGGCGCGGCTCTGCAGGAGGCAGTGGGGTATTTGGGGCTGGAGGGGTGGTGGGAGCTGGTCTGAGGGAAGTGCCCGGGGGATGGGGAGGGTCTGGCCAGGGCCTGTGAGGCAGCTGGGGGCATGAATGACCGCCCCCCCCGGTATGCAGAGCCAGGAGGCCCCATGGATTTGGCCAGGAGTAGCTGCCCTCCCCCACCCCTGCTTGTCTGTCTCTCTCGTGGGGCCTCCAGGCAGCTGCGGCCCCTGGCTCTGCCTCCAGCCGGGCGCGTGGCCCCAGTGCTGAGCTCCCCCCCGTGTCTTGCAGAAATGGCCCATGCGGTCCCGTCTCTACGCTGGAGCCTGGGGCGCGGACGTTGCTGACATACCTGCAGCTGCCCCCGCAGTCCCCAGCAGCAGGATGAGGAGGGCCTGTGAGGGGGGCAGCCCGGGGGCCAGCGGGGCGGCCCTGTGACACCTCCCAGCCTGCAGCCCCCTGCATGGAGCCGAGCCCTGGACTGGCCCAGCCGGCTGCCTGTGCCCCACGGGACTCGCCTCGTCTCTGATCTCCCAGACCCCGGCACCAGCAGCCATGTGCACCGGGGGGCTGGCACCGCCTCCTGCCACTGGCTCCAGCTCTCCTAGGGGTCTCTGCTGTCCCGGGACAGCCCTGCCAGTGCCACGCCTGGCCAGCGAGGGACCGCAGGAGATGGACTCATCCCCTCCCTGCAGGGCCAAGCCAGGCGCCAGGCCGAGAGGAAGAGGAGGGAAGAGATGGGGGAGGAGGAAGCCTGGCTGGGCACAGGCCAGAGAGCAGGTGGGAGCCACATCACAGCGTGCCCTGCCCAGCCCTTGCCGTGGTCCCTGACCCCACGCTGGGCGATCTGGGTTTGATGGGCAGCGCGGTCCAGTCCTGGGCATCAGGACTCCTGGGTTCTGTTCTTGCTGACGCAGTCGGTAGCCTTGGCCAGGTCGCCAGAGCATATGGACATGGGATCCGAGCCGGGAGCCACCTCGCCCGCAGTCCCGGCTCTCATGGTGGCCAGTGCCAGGCGCTGCAGGGGGGGTCCCAGAACCCCGCAGTGGCAGCTGCAGCTAATCCGCCCCGTGAAGGCCTCCCCCGGTCTCTAAGCAGGAGCCGCTGGAGGCCTGAAGCTGGGGTTTCATTCGCTGCCCCGAAGTGCCCTTAAGGCAGAGTTCAGGCTGAGCACTGACCCTGCCATGTGCCCACCCCAGCCTGGGACCCGTCTCGGTGCCCTTGGGAGCCCACCTTCGCCTGCAGTGCAGACGGGCGTCCGGGACACTCCCTGTGCCCGTGGCTTGGAGAGCACTGCCCAGCGCCACGTGCCGGTCTCAAGCCAGTGCCCCGGGCACGGGGACCTTCGAGCCGTTTGGCTATTAAAGTGAGTGCTGTATGGGGGAGCCCCTTGAGCACCCCCCCCCCGCGCCACTGACCCTCCTCCTGCCCGTGCACAGTGACTGCGGGGGGCCCAGCAGGATTGACATCTGTCCCATGCGGTCTGGGCACTGTCTGGGCTGCCGCTGTTGTGCAACGGCCCTGTCATTAAATGCTGCCTAGTGTCTCTCAGCCCCTGCAGCGCCCCATGAGCACAGCAATTCTCCGGCCAAGCTGACTAGACGGGGATTTCCCAGCACTCGGACGAATCGGCTCTTAAACGTGCAGCACCCCTGCCTTCCAGCCAGTGACTGTTACTGATCCCGGCGCTGGGAGCCCTGGGAGCCACGGGCAGCCCCTCTCTGAACTCCCCAGATACTTGCCTCAACAACTTCCAGTGGCAGCGAGTTCCACAGGCTGATTACGCAGCATGGAACCAATCTTTCCTTGTATCAGCTCTGAATTCCCGCCTTTGAACGTCCTTGACGGTCCCTTAGGCTTGGCCTCTGGGGCCGGGGGAGCAGAATCTGCCTTCTCTGAGCATCCTGGTTTCAGAGCCTTGTAGCACATCCCTTCTCTGTCCCCCTGGAAGGCCACGAGCCCAGTTGTCTGTCTGTGCACAGCAGAGGTTTTCCAGCCCGTGTTGCCCTCTGCTGACCCCCCGGCTCTGCGCTCTCCTTGGCAGGGGAGGGCCCCGCACTGCACATGGGGGCTCTGGATTATTCACTGCCTCCTTCCTTGTGTGACCCAGCGCTTGGGCTCTGTGCCCCGGGCGCTCCCTGCCCCCGGGGGGCTGGGACAATGCACAGCTGGGGGAGGGGGGGGAGCTGGGCCAGGCAGCCGGCGCCTGGTGCCGCGGGTGGGAGGCTCTGGAGGGGCTGCCGGGGCCGTGAGAGGAACCAGCGACCCAGCTCCATGGGAAAGAGGCCAGGGCCAAGGCCAGGGCTGTAAATCCGTCCGGCACCTGGACCGCGTCCCGCTCACTAACGAGGCCTCCTTCTCCTCCGCTCAGCTGCTCTGCCGGGGAGGAGGGTCCTTCCCCGCACAGCTGGGCCTGGCAGCCGGCCCTGCGGGCCCCTGGCTCTCAGCAAGGAGCCACAGGGAGCAGGGCCGTGGGGCCCCTCACTGGGGATGGCTGGATGCAGCTGCCCCAGGCAGCCGGTCTCCCTGTCCCTGTCCCTGGGCTGGGCGAACGGACAGACGGACGGAGGGACAGGGCCAAGGGGGGGGGAGCTTGGTGCTGCAGGGTGTTGGGGGGGCAGAGGTTGGCGCTTCAGCAGGGTTCTCAATGGGGCTCGTGCACCCCCCCCCGGCCAGGCGCGGGGCAGCGAGGTTTGGGTATTTGATGTCTAGGGGGGTTAGGTGCACTCAGAGCCTTCCTGTGTCAATACAAAGCTGCTGAAAACCACCGGGCTGCAGCGTCGTGTCTCCCCGTGCGCTGGGCTGGCCAGTGTGCAGCGTCTGGGTCCAGCGAGCGGCCGCAGGGCAGGCGATGCCAGCGCCGAGTGTGGGACAGACAGCGCCTGGCTGCCCCCGCCACGCGAGTCACACGTGTGAGGTGCCGTGCGACGGGCTCAGCCGGGTCGAGCTGGGTCACCTCGCTAGGTGCCGGGCGTGGCTGCTGCGCGAGGGGCAGGGGTCCCTGCTGGGGCTGGGGTTTTTGCAGCTCAAAGGTGGTAACCCTCCCTGCCCCCCCACCCCCCCAGCTGTGCCCATGTGCTGCCCCAGGGCGGGGGGGGGGGTGTTCCCTGGCTCATCCCCAGGGCCCATCACCCCCAGCCACGGGCACCCCCGGCTCCTGCCCTGCAAGGGCTCTGCTCCCCACTGCACACGTGAGCCCCCGACTGGAACCCCAGCAAGCCCCGTGCGGGGTGTGTGTGGGGAGAACAGCTGGAGGTGGGGGGAGGGGGCCTCTTCCTGCCCAACAGATAAGAGCCCCCAGTGTATTTGCAGCCTGGCTGTTCCGGGGCAGCGAGGGGGGGCTGGAGCACGGCTGGGTCCCTGCTGCTGGGGGGAACAGAACGGCTCCAAGGCAAGGCAGAGAGAAAGGCTGGGCAGAGGGGGGGGGGGACGCCCAGCTGCCCCTCAGAGAGGGCCTGGCACCAGCTGGGGCAGCCACCCGCCCCACAGGGAGAGCCTTAGGAGGGCTCAGCATGGGCCTGCTAGAAGGGGGGGGGTCTTGCAGGGGGGGGCGGGGTTGGCTTGGCCCTGTTGTGCTGGCTCTGCACGCATGGGGGGTGGGTGCTGACACCGACCCACAGGAGAGCTGGGGGGGCAAATTCCCGTCGTGTGCCTTGCCCAGCAGGCGGGGCAGGGCAGAGCCTGGCACGCACTCACCCCACCCCGGGGCAGCACCAGCAGCAGGCGCGGCCCTTCCACGTCACAGACCTCGAGAGCCCCCGAGTCCCCTGCGCTCAGCGCCGGACTCAGGATTAGCTCAGGGGGTCTCACTAGAAATGTTTTGGTGGCCTCAGAGCGCGGCCACCAACCCTTGCTGCAGCCGCTCTGACAATTGTTCCTAAAGGAATGAACTTTAGGAGAAACAAACCAACGTGCAGCCACTTGTCCAAATCCCGGTCATTTCTCTAGCTGGGGCTTTTTCGCTGACTCGGTAATAAAACAACGGACACATGGCTCTGCTCCTTCCTGGGGACCAGACACGAAGAAGGTGCCTCGCACACGCTTGTCTTTTTTTTTTTTTTGGTTTAGATTTGCTGGCTAGGAACTCTGCTGCTGTGGAAGGTGATACTTGTGCTGTGTGTTAATAGCACCTTGCACACCCCCAGCTAGCTACTAAGTCTGCTGTGAAAAGTGATATTAACAAACACACAAATCTCCCTTTCCCCAGCAGCTTTCCCCAGCCCCGGTCAGCGGGGGACAGATGAAGCCCGCGCTGGGGAGGCAGGTAGGGAGGCCGATGGGGAGGTAGTGAGACTGGGGGATGGAGCCCGATGCCCCATGCCCAGGTGATGGAGCGCGATGCCCTGCGCTTGGGGGGGGGGGGCAGGGGGAGGTCTGACCCCAACACCTCCGGAAAGGTGGGGGACTCACTGGCAGCCTGCTCCTCCAGTGTTTGTCAGGGTCCAACCCCTACTGCAGGCTCTTGGGGAGGGGCCACTGCCCCCCCATCACCACCCAGGAGGCTGTGACCACAAGAAAAGCCCCTGGTGGCCTTACGTAGCCACGGTGGCCACATTTGAGAAACTAGCCCATCCCTGACAGGTTTCTCCAACTTGTTATTAAAAATCTTCAATGATGGAGATTTCACAACCTCCCTGGGCAATTTATTCCAGTGCTTAACCACTGACAGTTGGAATTTTTGTCCAACCTGAACCTCCCTTGCTGCAGTTTAAGCCCATTGCTTCTTGTCCTGTCCTCAGAGGCTAAGAACAATTCTTCTCCCTCCTCCTTGTAACAATCTTTTATGTATTTGAAAACTGTTCTCATGTCCCCCCTCAGTCTTCTCTTCTCCAGACTGAACAAACCCCCATTTTTTCAATCTTCCCTCATAGGCCATGTTTTCTAGACCTTTCATCATTTTTAAAAGCAGCAAAGAGTCCTGTGGCACCTTATAGACTATCAGACGTTTGGGAGCGTGAGCTTTCGTGGGTGAATACCCACTTCGTCGGGTGCATAATCATTTCTGTTGCTCTTCTCTGGAGTGTCTTCAATTTCTCCACATCTTTCCTGAAATGTGGCACCCAGCACTGGACACAATGCTCCAGCTGAGGCCATATCAGCATGGAGCAGGGCGGAAGAATCACTGCTTGTGTCTTGCTTACAGCACTCCTGCTAATACAGCCCAGACTGATGTTCGCTTTTTTTGCAACAGCATCACACTGTTGACTCATATTTAGCTTGTGATCCACTATGACCCCCAGATCCCTTTCTGCAGTATCCTTCCTAGGCAGCCATTGCCCAGTTTGCATGTGTGCAACTGATTCTTCCTTCCTGAATGGAGCACTTTGCATTTGTCCTGATTTCATTTCATCCTAGTTACTTCAGACCATTTCTCCAGATCCCAGCTTGGTATCGTCTGCAAACTTTGTAAGTGTACCCTCTATGCCATTCTCTAAATCATCGATGAAGATATTGAACAGAACCAGACTCAGAACTGATCCCTGCAGGACCCCCCTCGTTATGTCCTTCCAGCCTGACTGTGACCCACTGATAACTACTCTCTGGGAACGATTTTCCAACCAGTTTTGCACCCACCTTATAGTAGCTCCATCTAGGTTGCTACTATAGTTCCCTAGTTTGTTTATGAGAAGGTCATGAGAGACAGTATCAAAAGCTTTACTAAAGTCAAGATAAACCATGTCGTCTGCTTCCTCCATCCACAAGGCTTGTTACTCTCTTAAGGAAGGGGATGGGGTAGCTCAGTAGTTTGAGCATTGACCTGCTAAACCCAGGGTTGTGAGCTCAATCCTTGAGGGGGCAATTTGGGGCAAAAATCTATCTGGGGATTGGTCCTGATTTGAGCAGGGGGTTGGACTAGATACCTCCTGAGGTCCCTTCCAACCCTGATATTCTCTATTCTAAAGCTCTCAGGTTGGTTTGACAAATCCATGCTGACTGTCACTTATCACCTCATTATCTTCTAGGTGTTTGCAAACTGATTGCTTCATTATTTGCTCCATTATCTTTCCGGGTACAGAAGTTAAGCTGACTGGGTTGTAATTCCCTGGGTTGTCCTTATTTCCCTTTTCATAGATGGGCACTAGATTTGCCCTTTTCCAGTCTTCTGGAATCTCTCCCGTCTTCCAGGACTTCTCAGAGATAATCACTAATGGCTCAGACATCTCCTCAGTCAGCGCCTTGAGTATTCTAGGATGCATTTCATCAGGCCCTGGTGACTTGAAAGCATCGAAGAGCACTAGCAGCATTAAAGTCGCAGCAGAGCGGAGGGAGCGAGCTCTCCCAGCGCTGTAAAAACCCACCTCCACAAGGGGCACGGCTCCCAGTGCTGGGGCACTGGCTACACTGGCACTGAAACTCGCCGTGCTCAGGGGGGTGTTTTATCACCCCCCTGAGCGAGAAACTTGCAGCGCTGCAAAGTGCCAGTGTAGACAAGGCCAAACTTGTCTAAGTAATTTTTGACTTGTTCTTTCCCTATTTTAGCTTCTGATCCTACCTCATTTTCACTGGCATTCGCTACGTTAGACGTCCAGTCACCACCAACCTTCTGGGTGAAACCGAAACAAAGACGTCACTCACACGGCACCATTTCCCCACGGTCGCTCATTGCTTTTCTCTCATTGCAACAGGCCTGCCCTGTCCTTGGGCTTCCTCTCGCTTCCAGCGGATTTGGAGAACGTTCCTTGTTCCCTTGTGGCTCGAGCTGGTTTAATCTCGTTTTCTGCCTGGGCGCTTGTGTTGCAACATTTTCTACTGGCCATTTAGGTCCCGTCTTCCCCCCCCAGCCCCGGGGCCTGGCTCATCCCCCTCGCAGCCCACACACCTAGGTGCTGCCCAGGCTCCCCCCACCCAGCCCCCTGGGCTCCCTGCCAGGCCTGGCGCTGCAGCCCTGGTCCAGGAACAGGGCAGGAATGGAGCGAGCCGAGGCCCCCATCAGAGCCGCGACTGGCTCCTCCTGCCGCCTGGGGCGTCCCGCTCAGCCCGGGCCAGCCGGAGGCTGGGGAGCAGCCTGCCCCTGCCCGAGAGGCAAAGCCACAGAGCCAGCCCCATCCCACAAGGCTGGGCTGGCCTGGCTCCGGGCACGCGAGCCGACAGCCTCTGCCCGTGCTGAGCAGCAGCAGTGGGCCCTGCTGCACTGGCCCGAGGGCGACCAGGCTGGCGCTGACTGCGGAGCCGGAGGGGTCAGCCAGGGTGGGCCCAGCCCTGGCAGCCCCGTGCCAGGAACAGCCACTAGTGGCTGCAGCTCCCTTCCTGGCCCGCAGGCCGGTGCGTGGGCAGCAATCCTGGCAGGTGCCCCAGGCCTGAGCTCCCACGCTGGGAGCCAGAACTGCCCCATCCTGCCCCTGCCAGCACAGCCCCGATGGGTCTCGGGCCGGGGTCGCTTTCCCCGCAGGCGGGTGGGGAGGGGGCTCCGCAGAACAGGGCCCAGACGCGACACGGCAGCGTAATCACAGAGAATCACTTTACTGAGACAACAGCCCCAGGTGCTGGGGGCAAGAGACAATTAACGAACAATTAGAACAACTCATTGAACAGAATCAGGGAAGGGCCCCAGGGGGCAGGGATGGGGGGCACTGGCTGTGGGGCACTGGGAGCAGGGGGCAGGGATGGGGTGGGGGTCTGAGAACAGGGGCACTGGCTGTGGGGCACTGGGAGCAGGGGGCTGCAAGCGGGGGACATTGGCTATGGGAGGGCTGCCAGCAGGGGGCATCATTGCAAATTGTAGCTGTGGCCTATGTCCCCCCACTAGCTGCCGCAGGAGCAGCGCGAGCCCCCCCGCTGGGAGAGCCATGCCCGGGGCCCCTGGGAGCAGCCAGCCGCCCATGCTGGCCCCGCCCCGTGGCTGCATGCGTCACCACCAATCTACCCCACAGCACCGTCACTGCCCCCCACGGTAACATGCGGGGCACAGGCTGGGCTCTGAGCCCAGCTAACGGCCCAGGTGCCAAGGGCAGAGCCGCAGCCCCCGTAGCCCCCAGGAATGCAGCTGGTCCATCATCTCCACCTGCAACTGGAGCCGGGGCCTGAGCAAACTCCAGCTCCCAGCATGCCGTGCAGCTTGGGGCAGCACCTGGCATGGTGCAAACGGGCTCGAGGGCTGCAGTGCAGAATCCCAGCGCCCCACAGCCAGAGCGGGAGGTGCTGCCCCGGGCTGGGCCCACTCAGCCTCCTGCCAGTGCCCCAAGGGGCCGGCTCCCAGCCTCGCCCCGCCCCCCGTCATGAGCCGACCTGAGCCCAGGGGCCGGGGCCCGATGGCAGGGAAAGGCACATGGCCCCCGCCGGGTGGGGCCAGGGCAGAGTCTGTTAGGAGGCACCAAAGACTTAGAGCAGGGCCCATCTCCGCGTCGGGGCACAGAGCGGGCCAGTGGGAGGCTGAGGGACAGGGCCCTTGGCTCCAGGGGCAGACAGCCCAGACCTCAGGAAATGGGGGGGTCCAGGGGTCCTGCAGACACCCCCTCCGCCCCCCATGGGCAGGGGAGGCCTGTGCAGGGATGGACGGACGGACTGCAGGGATTAGCGCACGTAGAAACGAGGGCCTGGCCCCACGCAGCGGGAGGCCGGCTGGTCCCCTCACAGCATCGCCCGGTGCATCAGTGCACGGCCCAGCTCCAGGCCTGGGAACCAGTGAGGTCTCACCCGCCCCCCGGGCTTGGCACATCACAGCAGTTAACCCCTGTGCCCTGCAGGGCATGTGGGCAAGAGGCCAGCAAGGCAGGGCTACGCCAGCCCCAGGCTGGGGCCTGACTCCATCAGCCGGGCTCCGGCAGCGCAGGGTGGGCGCCAGCCACCCCGGGTCATTTGGTGCTTTGCGGCCTGAGTGTGCGTGGAGCCCTGAGCCGCACGCAGGGGACAGGGAGCGCCTGGGGGGGCAGGAACCCGCCCCAGGAGGGGAGCGGCCCCTTCGTGCTGTGCGCGCTCAGCAGAACCGTTCCTGGGGCGAGGCCAGTGCTCCCAGCGGGGCCTTGGCTTTCCACCCGCTCTGCCGCCTGGGCCCGCTCAGAGCGACGTCTCCTGCAGGATGTAGGTGTGAGTGCCCTCCGTCCTGGCAAAGCCCTCGCCCTCCACCTCCTCTGCCTCCTCCGCACGGGCCAGGCCCCCGAGGGGGCCATTCGGCATCCCATTGCTGGTCTTCTCCGGGGCATGGGGCGCCGGCTCCACGCAGCCCCCGTCCTGCGCAGGGAAAGACGAGGGTCAGAGGGGGACTGGGGTCTTTCCCCACTGGCAGGCGCTGGCTCCTAGCTGGACCAGGGGCAGTGGACCGGCAGGCTCAGGGGGCAGGAAATGGGCCATGGGGCTGGCCCCATGGACCTGCTCCCTCTACCCCTGCCAGCCACCAGCTGCCTGTGTTCCCAGCACTCAGGACAGCCCCTGCTCGAGGTCTGAACTCGGGACGAGTCCTGGAGCCGCTCCTGCCTGGAACAGCCAGCGCCTCCCTTCCTCCTCCCACCCTGCAGCTGCCTGCCCACCCTGCAGGGCCGGCTCCAGCCCAGCGCTTAAAGCTCCCGGGCCCGAGCCAGCTCAGAGAGTAGCAAGCCCCCGCCGGCTACCTGGAGCCAACGTCCCAGCCCCGGCCCGAGCTGCATTGGGGCCAGGCCCTGGGATGGACCCCGCCCTCGCGGTGCTGACGGCTGGCTCCCGCCTGTCGGCGGGCAGAGGCCAGACACCCATTCTTGTCCTGCGTCCCCTCGGCAGCGCTCGACCTGCTGCCCAGGGCATGCTTGGCTGGCCTGGGAGAGGTGGACGGGTCCAAGGGAACGCGCTGAAGTGGGCTGAGTCCTTGCTGGAGGGACGCACCCAACGAGCAGCACTGGGAACGGCCCCTCCCCCCAACCCCTCCTTGGCTGCGCCCCACAAGGACCAGGTCTCCCTTGGGCCCTTCTCAAAGCCACCTGCAGCTGCTAGGTGAGCCGGTCAGACGCCAGGGCTCCAGCGCCACCTCCCCGTCTGCCCTTCGCCACGTTCCAGCCCCCACCACCATCGAGATGGCCCCAGGCCTGGCAAACAGCTGCCTCCAGCGCCCCCGAGCCAGGCTGAGGCCATCTGGCCCCAGGGCCATCTCCATGGGCAAGGGTCAGGTCAGAGCCCGGCCTGGGAGATGGCTGGATTCCTCGCTGAGCTCTCACAGAGCAGCACCCGGCAGTGCCGCCGCCACCCACCTCTGGCCGGCTCGGAGCCCGGCCCTGTCCCGGCAGCACCGCCGCCCACCTCCGGCCGGCTCGGAGCCCGGCCCTGTCCCGGCAGCGCCGCCGCCGCTGCCCACCTCCGGCCAGCTCGGAGCCCGGCCCTGTCCCGGCAGCGCCGCCGCCCACCTCCGGCCGGCTCGGAGCCCGGCCCTGTCCCGGCAGCACCGCCGCTGCCCACCTCCGGCCGGCTGAGAGCCCCGCCCCGTCCCGGCAGTGCCACCGCCGCCGACCACCTCCGGCCGGCTGAGAGCCCGGCCCCGTCCCGGCAGCACCGCCGCTGCCCATCTCCGGCCGGCTGAGAGCCAGGCCCCGTCCCGGCAGCGCCACCGCCGCCCACCTCCGGCCGGCTTGGAGCCCGTCCCGGCAGCGCCACCGCCCACCTCCGGCCGGCTCGGAGCCCGGCCCCGTCCCGGCAGTAACACTGGGGCCCTAAGCAATCCCAGTGCCGGCGGCAAGGGGCTCCCCCAGATCAGCTGAGGAGACCAGCTCCATGCACCCCAGCTCACTGTGGCTCTAACCTGTATCTACCAGGTGTCATGTCATATGTCACTGGGAAGCTAATGCCTCGCTGGTCATTCATGTTCTTGCATGATGTCCGTGGGGTGTGTAGTACGAGTTATGGATACACACTGGAATTACACTCATGGGTGTTTAAACCAGGCATGTCAGGGGAGTTGGTAAACGGGTCTGCCCTAGACAAAGGAAGGCGTCTTTGCTTCTGTGCCCAGCCCAGGGTCAAGCAGAGACAATGCAGGTCACTTATGTGCCAGGCAAACGAAGCCCCATGCTACCAAGTGAGGCAGGAGAAAGCTTCCAGTAGGGAAGAGAAACTTTATCTGGGCTATGAAGACAGGGGGTCTGAACCTCACCTGCTAAGCAACTGGATCATCGGATTGTGTCCAACATTTCTGGGTTATAACCATGTAGGGAGTGAGGTGTTTAGTGAGGCCTGACACACGCTGGTGATTAACAGCACCACCAAATGTCTGCACGGCAGTGACACTCCATCAGGAACTATGGGACACTGCACTTCAGAGTGTCCCAGCAAAGGAGAAACAGGTCCTTCCCCGCCAGCAGGGAACATCACCGCTGTCCCCGTCTCCTACGGCCGTTACGCGTGGCAGAGTCACAACCTGGAAGCCCCATTTCCAACAGGGGATGGGAAGCCCACAGGGCAGGCACAAGGGAGCAGGGCTCTGGCAAGCCCAGAAAGGTGTGGGGGAGGGGGAGGTCTCTGCAAACTGAACGTAGGTGAGAAACCTGCGTGGGCAAAGAGCTTTCACCAAAAGAAACCAGCCCCTAGCGTGTCGGTGGCGAGCCAGCCAGCCATGGCTGGGAAGGAGAAATCCACCTTGAACAAAGCCCAGGTGTGACAAAGTGGGACTGTTCGCACTGGGGGCTGGGTACAGATCCTAAGTATCTAGCAGCAAAAGGCCATGCAGCCAAATGCCTGACACTGTCTCCTAGCAACGGATGGCCCGGCCCCTCCCTGCAAAGGTGCATCTAAAGGTGTGGGAGACAAAGGGGTCAGGTGACCTCCTAGCCCGGGAAAGAGGCTGAGCAGAGAGGAGGGGCCGGAGGGGGCTGGGCAGACTGGAGTTGGCTGGAGAACAGAGGGGAAGCAGGGAGAGAGGGCTCTGATCCCCGAGGGGGCTGTGGGGCTCCCGGGGCCCCAAGATGGACCTAACAGGGGGGATCCTGTTATCTGTGCCTGCAAGACCTGTCCTGGACTGTGTTCCTGTCGTCTAAATAAACCTTCTGCTTTACTGGCTGGCTGAGAGTCCTGGTGAATCGGCAGGGAGGCCGGGGGTGCAGGGCCTGACTCCCCTACACTCCGTGACACCAGGTCACCGGAAAGAGTATTGGGCTGGGAGCTCCCTTCCTTACGTACCCTGATGGCTGCTGTGTGACTCATTTGTCTGTGTACAATAACCCAGCTCCGGGCAGCGTGTGAAGGGCAGGGTGGATTCGCCCCAGTTAGGGTAACAAGATGTGATCTGCTTTGGTCTCTCTAAAGGAGCCGTATTATTGCTCTGAGGGCTTGGCTACACTTGCAAGTTGCAGCGCTGGTAGAGGCTTTCCAGCGCTGCAATTAGTAACCGTCCACACCTGCAAGGCACATCCAGCGCTGCAACTCCCTGGCTGCAGCGCTGGCTGTACACCTGGCCAGGTTGGGGTGTAGCGATTGCGGCGCTGGTGATCCAGCGCTGCTCATCAAGTGTGGACACACACCAGCGCTTTTATTGGCCTCCAGGGAATAAGGAGATATCCCAGAAAGCTTTTAACTAAATTACTCTCTTTGTTTTGTTGTGAACTCCGATGGGAGCTCCGTTGAACTGCTTATCTAAAAAACAAACACTGATCACAGCAAACAGGAGCTATCTGTACCTGGCTGTGAACGATCAAATGAGAGGCAAGCAGTTTGCTTGACAGAGAAACAGCATTGGATGCAGGCTGTTTGCAATTAAGACTAAGGGTTCGCGAACATTTTGTGATTTTTCAATCCAGGGAAGCTAACACACAGTGCTGGCTCCAAAAATCCACTCTCTCTATCTTCCCCGCTCCCTGTCACAGTCCACCCCCCTCCACCTCCCTCTTTTGAAAAGCACGTTGTTGCCACTTGAATGCTGGGATAGCTGCCCATAATGCAGCACTCCCAACAGCGCTGCAAATGCTGCAAATGTGGCCACACACCAGCGCTGGTAGCTGTGAGTGTGGCCACACACCAGCGCTGGCCCTGCACAGCTGCACGACCAGCGCTGTAACTCCCAGCGCTGCAACTTTCAAGTGTAGCCAAGCCCTGAGTGTGCAGGGGAGGGCTGGGCGCTGCAGGGCACATGGTTTTAGGGACACTCAGGACTGGGAGTGTGCAGGGGCCTGGGATGAAGTGGGACAGTTCTTAGTGTTTTGCATGAACACGGTGCGTGCCTCAGTTTCCCTGGGTGCTGCATGTGTCGCGAGGGGGTGGAAGGGGGGTTGCAGAGGCCCAGGTGTGACCTTGCCTAGCAGCCGGGACCCCAGACACAGCCTGGAGCCTGGGGACCCAGTGACTGGTGACCTGGTGACCCAGGGCAGCTTGGGAGCCAGGTGGTTCTGGCCAGTGGGAG
This sequence comes from Mauremys mutica, assembly GCF_020497125.1. Taxonomy (NCBI): domain Eukaryota; kingdom Metazoa; phylum Chordata; order Testudines; family Geoemydidae; genus Mauremys; species Mauremys mutica. The sequence continues at coordinate 1,512,233 of NC_059074.1, forward strand.
AACAACGGGCTGCGGAGAGAGGGGCCCGGGGACCTGCCCAGCCGGGGAGGGGGAACCGAGGCCGGAAGAGCGAGGGTGCAGGCAGCCTGTTTACCTGGCACGGAGGACACAGGACAGATGAGGGGCTGGTGGGGGAGGGGATATTAGGTGGTGGGCTGGGGACAAGCAGCAGCCGGGGCCCATGGGGACGGGACAGACCCAGCTGGCCGGGCTGAGACTGGCCAGGCCCGAGGGCCCTGAGAACGGCCTGGGTGGGTCCAGATGCTCAGTAAAGCTCCTGTGTGGCTGGCTGAGTCACTGCAGGCTGGAGACCGGGGGCTCCCTAGGGGGCCCATGGCAGAGCAGGCGGGCGGTGCCGGGAGGGGGCGGGGCAGAGGGCCTAGCCCCAGGGACCGACGGGGGGGTTTCTCCCAGGGGCTGTACGGTGCCCAGAGCCGGGGGCTGGCAGCCGGGGACAGGGCCCCTGGCCCGTGGCAGCGAGTGCGGCTGCAGCCAGGGTGCTGGGGAGCGAGCGGCTGCCCCAGGGCTGTGTGGGGCGCACACACGCGGGGCGGGACCGGCAGGCTGGGAGCTACAGGCCACAGGGCGAGCGGTGACAGCCCCCAGTGCTGTGACCTGCCCCTGGGCCGAATGCGCCCAACCCCCTCCACGGCTGGGAGACCCCGCCCCAGTTATACGGGCTCCAGCCCCCAGCCGCCTCACGGCAACCGACACACCTGGGCAGGGAGCCCTGGGCACGGCGGGGAGTCCAGCTAGCTCAGCCTGCTGCAGCACCTCTCCCCAGCAACATGGGCTCCTGCCAGCACATCCCACCTGGAGCAGGAGCCCTGGGCACGGCGGGGAGTCCAGCTAGCTCGGCCTGCTGCAGCACCTCTCCCCAGCAACATGGGGGCCTGCCAGCACATCCCACCTGGAGCAGGAGCCCTGGGCACGGCGGGGAGTCCAGCTAGCTCGGCCTGCTGCAGCACCTCTCCCCAGCAACATGGGGGCCTGCCAGCACATCCCACCTGGAGCAGGAGCCCTGGGCACGGCGGGGAGTCCAGCTAGCTCGGCCTGCTGCAGCACCTCTCCCCAGCAACATGGGCTCCTGCCAGCACATCCCACCTGGAGCAGGAGCCCTGGGCAGGGCAGGGAGTCCAGCTAGCTCGGCCTGCTGCAGCACCTCTCCCCAGCAACATGGGGGCCTGCCAGCACATCCCACCTGCCCACAGGCGGCAGGTCAGGTTCAAGGTCTCGGCCCTTCCCCTCTGGGGCCCGGGCCCAGCGGATCTCAGAGCCGAAAGCTCCAGGGGGGGGCCGGAGGCCGACAGCTCTGTCCTCAGGCCCGGCACCAGGGCAAGGCTCGCCTGGGTGGGCAAGGACCAGCCGAGACTCCCAGCCGTGCCCAGCTCCAGGCCTGCGCTGCCGACCGGCCTCCTGTGACAGAGCCGCCAAACAGCCCCCTGCTGGCGGCCCCCCGAGAGCGGCCCTGCGACAGGGGTTCAGTGCCCGGCGATGACGGGGGCTCAGGCGGGAACCATATGGAATAACGTGGGGGCGTGTCGCCGGGCAGGGCCAGTAACTGGGATCTCGGCCTGCCCTGCCCTGCCGCACTCAGAGCCCCCAGCCACTCACCTCGGCGGAGCAGCCCACCCCACAGCTCAGCCGTTCCCGGTACCTCTGGGGCAGGCAGCAGAGCAGCCGGGGCAGCACGGGGTAGATGGTGCGAGGGTTGACGGTCGCTCCCTTGGTGGGGCCTGCCAGGGCGAGGGACAGAGCACAGGGGGTTACATGGGCCCCTGCACCCCTCGGACTGTCCCCACGTCAGCCTGCACTTCCCCAGGCCAGGGGCGCAGAGACCCCGGTGCCAGGGGAGGCAGGGTTGGGTCTAGTCTCTCCTTCCCTGCCCTCCCCTGGGGCAACTGTGCCTGGCCCGGCCACGGCCAGGAGCCTGCAGCCCCCGGCCGCAGGACAGACGCCCCCCGAGGGGCAGCGCTGCATGCTGGGCCGTAGCCTCTGCTCTCCGGTCACGGGCCTGCCAGGGGCATCCGGCCCCCAGCCTAACAGGGAGCCTGGGGGCCCCCAAACCTGAGCTCCTGCCCGCAGCCACGAGCCCTTCATTCCCCCGCCTCCCCAGTCCCTTCCTCCCGCCCCCACACAGCCCAGAGTGGGATTTTCTGTCCTGTCCCTGACCTGTGGGCCTGGCCGCGACCCGCCGGGCTCAGGGCTGCCAGCCCGTGGGTAGGAGACAGGAGGTGGGGGCGCGGCACCGCCGAAGGCTAGGACCAGCTAGAGCCGCGAGCAGGCAGACAGTGGGAGCCCAGGACAGACCCACGGACAGTGGGAAGCTCCAGCAGGCAGGGGTCTGGTTCATGGAGCAGGCTGGCTCCAGTGGCCCTGGCGTCGGCCAGCAGGGACTTAACCCCGAATTCTCTGGGCCAAGCCCAGGGCCCCCCACACCGTGCCCAGGGGCCCGAGACCAGCTCTGGGGAGAGGCTGCCTGGTGTCGCTGCAGGCACTGGTGGGCACAGGGGTCCCTGCAGAGCGGCTGAGTCTGGCTCAGTGGGACTCGCTGGGCAGGGCGATGGGCCGAGGCAGGAGCCCTCCCCTTGCGGCACACCAGGGCCTGCGTAAAACTGGGGTGTAGCCAGATCCTCTGGATCCATGAGAACCTCTCACCCCCCCCCACCCCCCGCACACAGCCAGGAGCCCCCCGCACGTACCCGTGAGCAGGCTCACCAGCAGGCCCACCAGGATGACGGTGGTGGAGTTGTGGGCACTGTACCACATGTACGACAGGCTGTAGAATTTCTGGAGCCCCGAGAGGCTGTGGGGGGAACAGCCGGGTTAGGGGGCAGCTGGGGACCTGGCACCCGCTGAACGTCTCTGCTCCTTGGCGGGCCCAGGACCCCGCGCGCCTGCATCTGCAGCCTGGCAGGATGTTAACACCCCTTTGGGGGATGCTCCTTCGGTCTCCCAGGAGCCTCCAGCCGGGGCCCAGCACCCTGCCCCCACGGAGCCCTGTCCCCAGCACCCTCCCCGCAGCACGGCTCCCCCCACTCACCGCTTTGGGGCTGGGGTCGAGGTCAGCAGGGTGGTGGCGATGGCCGTGCTCAGGCTGCTGGTCTGGGGGAAGTCGGTGATGTTGGACAGCGGCGGGGCCGAGGGGGCCGCCCGTAGGTTGGACACCAGGCTCCCAATGCCGATCCAGAAGGCCATTGCCAGCCCAGCTGCCAGCCCAGCGATCGCACCCTGCACACGGGGACAGCAGTCAGCAGCGGCCCGTGCAGCTCCAGGGCCCTCCCTGACCCCGAGGGGCTGCTCCACCCCGCTGGGGAGGCACCGAAACCCCAGCCCAGCCGGTGGAGCGGCCATGCCCCAGTTGAATCCATCTCCCTGCTGGGCACAGCCTCAGTTTCCCCCGCGCTGCACTGGCTGCAGTGGAGCCCAGAGATTCACAGCGACTGGGGCCTGGCCAGTACCAGGCCTGCTGCGCCCCCCGCCCCAGCTCGGCGGCCAGACCCAAAGGGGATGGGGGCAGACGCAGGCCCAGCCCAGGGCTGGGGCCCGGAGACCCTAGGGAGGGGCCCAGGCGGGGGGGGACACACTCACAGTGGGGTTGGCACACGGGAAGAACATCCCCAGGCAGAAGAGTCCCAGCAGCGGGCCGCCCACCATGCCGAAGATGCTGATGGCAGCCTGTGGGGAGAGAGCGCGTCACCCCTGCAGCCAGGGCACAGCCCCCCGGGACAGAGGGCAGCGGGCTCCCTGCCTCAGGCTGGGGGGGGACACGTACTAGGAACAAGCCCCTTAGGGCACCTGGCGGGCGTTCAGAGGGAAGTGCCGGTACCGTTACACAAGGCACAGTGAGCTGGGGACGTCTCCGTTGGAAGCAATGGAGCAGGAGAGACCTGGGTGTCTGGGTCCATCACGGGGTGACTATGAGCCACCCGCCAGTGTGATGCGGCCGTGATAAAAGCTAACGCAGTCCTAGGGTGCATCAGGCGAGGGATTTCCCGGAGAGACGGGACGTGTTAGTACCGTTACACCAGGCACTGGTGAGCCCTCGGCTGGACAATGCAAGCAGAGCTGCTCTGCCGTGGGTAGGAAAGAGGAATTCAGACTGGAAGAGGTGCCGAGAAGGGCGACTAGGCTGATGGCAGGAACGGAAAACCTGCCTTACGCGAGGGGACACAACCAGCTCGGCTTGTTTAGCCTGACCAGACACAGGCCGAGGGGAGATCGAATCGCTCCCTCTAAATCCACCCCAGGGACAAACACCAGGCTGGGAGAGGAGTTATTGAAGCTAAACTCCCATGTGGACACAAGAACACGTGGCTAGAAACTGGCCATCAACAGGTTTAGACTTGAAATTAGATGAAGGTTTCTCACCACCAGAGGAGTGAAACTCTGGAGCAGCCTGTGACGTTATTGATATAAATTGGGACCATATAGAACATGGGTTGCAACCAAGGTCCTGTAGTGGCACCAAATCTTAAGTAAAGGGGGTCATATAAGGTGTCTAAGACCAGGTTCTGGGTTGCTGGTTATGATTATGCTGTGTGTATGTCTGTGTATCATTTTGTAGTTGAAGTTATAAGTATTGGCTCTGTACTGTCTGTATTTTGTATTATGCTCTGCTTCTGGGAAATATCCCAGACAAGCTGGTGTTAGCCCTGCCTAGCTGGCTTGATGGCCCACTAAGGACCATCAGCTACACAATTGACCCATGGAGAGAAGGCAGACACGCCTTGTGACTCAGCAAAGTATGCAGAGACTTGTCCATGTGACTGCAGACTCCATTTTGCTGTAATTTTCCACAGTGAGGACAAAGAGATTCTTACACCTGGAAAAGTCTATATAAGGCTGATGCATCATCTCCATCTTGTCTTCAATCCTGCTTCTGACCTCTGGAGGGACTTTGCTACAAACTGAAGCTCTACACAAGGGACTGAGGACCCATCCCAGCGGGGAATGTATTCCAGAGACTTAATTTGAACCTGCAGTTTACTCCATCACTGCTGCAAGCCTGAACTAAGAACTTTGCCATTACTGTATGGAATTGATTCCATTTAACCAATTCTACCTCTCATCTCTACCTTTTTCCCTTTATGAATAAACCTTTAGATTTTAGATTCTAAAGGATTGGCAACAGCGTGATTTGTGGGTAAGATCTGATGTGTATATTGACCTGGGTCTGGGGCTTGGTCCTTTGGGATCGAGAGAACCTTTTTCTTTTATTGGGGTGTTGGTTTTCATAACCATTCATCCCCAGGACGAGTGCACTGGTGGTGATGCTGGGAGACTGGAGTGTCTAAGGAAATTGCTTGTGTGACTTGTGGTTAGCCAGTGGGGTGAGACCAAAGTCCTTTTTGTCTGGCTGGTTTGGTGCCTTAGAGGTGGAAAAACACCAGCCTAGGGCTGTGACTGCCCTGTTTGAGCAATTGGTCCTGATTTGACACTCTCAGTTGGGTCCCGCCAGAATCGCTCCGTCACACAGCCGCCCAAGGGGAGCAGTGGAGACAAAACCCTGAACTGGCTTCCAGCCGGAGCGTGATCAGTTTATGGAGGGATGGTGTGCTGGGGCTGCCTACGATGGCATGGAGCTGATCTGCAACCGCTAGCAGCAAATCTCCCCAGCGGCCGGGGATGGGACACTGCAGAGAATTCTTTCCCAGCTGCTGGCTGGTGGGTCTCACCCACATGCCCAGGGTCTAACTGATCCCCGGATTTATGGCAGGGAAGGAATTTCCCCCGGGTCAGGCTGGCAGAGACCCTGGGTGGGGGTTTGCCTCCCTCTGCAGCCTGGGGCCTGGGTCACTCGCTGGTTTGAACTAGTGTGAATGGTGGAGTCTCTGTCACGTGAAGCCTTGATTGAGGACAACAGAGGCTCGGGGCCTATTGCGGGGGCAGGGGGGGGTCTGGGGGCTGCAGTGGGCAGGTCAGACGGGAGGATCAGGATGGGCCCTTCTGGCCTTGAAGCCCAGGAGTTTATGAATCTGAGCACAAAGTCCTTTGGCAAGTGGCCAGAACACCAGCTCCTCCCCCGCCCGCCCCAGCACCTCCCTGGGCTGAGCCCGGGGCAGGGCATGTCCTACCTGCAGCATGGGGCCCATCATGGAGGAGAGGTAGGCCATCCCCAGGCAGAGCAGCCCATAACTGAGAGCTGGGAGGGGGGGAGAAGGGGGTTAGAAGCTGCAGCATCACTCAATACAGCCACCTGCCCCTGGGCAGGGCACAGCCAGGAGCCCAGGGCAGCAGGGGCTGCGGGTCGGGAGTGAGGGGCACCGGCAGAGCTCAGAGGGGGGCAGGGCCGGGCTAGCAGGGGCTGCGGGTCGGGAGTGAGGGGCACCGGCAGAGCTCAGAGGTGGGCAGGGCCGGACTAGCAGAGGGCTGCGGGTCAGGAGTGAGGGGCACCGGCAGAGCTGGGGGGGCAGGGCCGGACTAGCAGGGGGTTGCGGGTCGGGACTAAAGGGCACTGGCAGAGCTGGGGCTGGGGCAGCAGATCCAGATGGGGACGAGCTCCCACAGACCTGCCTGCCCAGGGCTGGCTCAGGGTCTTCCTTTGCATGGCCACTGGGACCAGGCAGCGGTCAGGGGCTGGGAGGACGCCCCGTCCCCCGGGAGTGTGGCTCGGACCCCCAGCAGGGAGCTGCGTGGCCTGCAGGAGCGCGACTCACCCAGCAGCTTGGAGAGCAGCGTGGCACGGGACTCCCGCAGGCCGGGGAAGTAGGGGTGGATCAGGTCCTCCATGGTCACCGTGGCCAGGGAGTTGAAGGCCGAGGAAATTGTGCTGCAAGGCAGAGAGAGGAGCTGGGGTCGGCTGGGAGAGCCCTGCTCCCGTCACACCCAACCCGGACACGGGACTCTCAGCACCCGGGCGCGGGGCACTCACCTCAGGGAGCCGCTGAAGAGGCAGGCGACGAAGAGGCCGGGCAGGCCGGGAAGGTCCTTCAGGACGTCCATGACGAAGTACAGAACCAGCTGCAGAACATAAGAAAGGCCGTACCGGGTCAGACCAAAGGTCCATCCAGCCCAGTATCTGTCTACCGGCAGTGGCCAATGCCAGGTGCCCCAGAGGGAGTGAACCTAACAGACAATGATCAAGTGATCTCTCTCCTGCCATCCATCTCCATCCTCTGACAAACAGAGGCTAGGGACACCATTCTTACCCATCCTGGCTAATAGCCATTGATGGACTTAACCTCCAGCAAAGGCAGGAAGCTGGTCAGGGACCGGCTGGCCGGGGGAGGAGAGGGGAGATCAGGGCACTGGTTCACCGAGGGGGGCGAGAGGCCGGGCACCCAGGGTAAGGGACAGCACGTGAAAACAAGCAGCAGCACCATCACTCAGAGCCGCCATCGTTGGGTTTCAGAGTCAACGCCCCGGGGCTGCGTGGTGCCGTTCCCCTGCCCAGAGCCAGCGTTGCAGGCTCTCTGCTGACTCAGGCAGGCACCAGGGAAGGTTCCCCTTCTAGCAGCGAGCCCATGGGGTCCTGATGGGAGCAAGGCCGAGGGGCCGTCTCCGAGCGAGGGAGAAAGCTGCCCAGAGCTCTCGCAGACGGGAATCCCCTGGCTTTAGGGTAAGGCGGTCGATCCCGGGCCCAGCCCGGCACTCACCTGGTCCGAGGAGGCCTGGCTCTGGGGTGCCGTGAGCGGATGCTCCTGGTAATAGGCAAACATGACAAGGCCCGTGAGGCAGCTGAGGCAGAGCACCACCTGCTGGCAGGGGAACACGGCGTAGCAGGAGCTGCGAGGGAGGAGGGGGTGTTACAGGGGCGCGTGCAGGCAGGAACCCCTGGGACCGGTTCTCCAGAGCCCTCGCCAGCAGGGAGCCGGGCCCAGCGCTCCCCGGGCACGGCCCAGACGGGCACGGCAGGTGTAGGGGCCGGAGGCAGCTCCGAAGGCCTTGGCTGTGGGGTCCCCGCCCCGCTGGAGCCGGGGAGCCCGTGCAGAGCACCTCCCAGCTGTCCCATTGCGACACAGCGGTGAGCTGCCCAGGGCCCCTGCCTGGCTGCGCCCCACGGCTCCCCCCGCCCCGTACTCACAGCACGGCCTCCCGCTCGGTGCGGGAGCTCAGGTAGCGCTGCACCTGGGCCTGGTTCACGCCGTACAGCGACAGCATCATGAAGACGCCTCCGACGGCCAGGGTCCAGAAGGTGTGACGCTCAAAGGGGTCGGGGTTGAGGCTGCAGCAAGACACAGATGGCCAAGTGCTGGAACCTGAGCTTGTGGGGCTGGGAGGGAGGGGTCCCGCCCCCCCAGAGCACTCGGGGCTGGGTGCATGGTGCGACTGCCCCTGTGGCAGGGCAGGGCAGCTCTCTCCTGCGTCTGGCCGTGGCGTGTCTAGCGCCCCCCGGGCCTTCCCTGACCCGCAGCGCAGGCAGGTCCCACGGGAGTGGGCTGGGTTCTCCCCACCACCCCCTTAACCAGGGCTGAGCGGCCACGGGCTGGGGCACCAGGCAGACGTTACCGGGTGAGAGCGCCGGGGGCCCGCGGGGTCTCCACGGTTCCACTTACTCAATTCCAGAGATCTTCCCCTGATCGGCCGCCAGCTGCCAGACCCGCCCCATGCCGCCCACCTTGACGGTGCCCACCACGATGACGGCCAGCTGCCCTGCGAACATCACCAGCGTCTGGAAGACGTCGGTCCATATGACGGCCTTCAGCCCGCCCTGCGGAAGCAACGGGCCCAGAGCAGAGCCCTGAGCACAGGGCAGGAGCGCAGGGGCCACCCTGCATCAGCCCCTCCCAGCAGAGGCCAGTCCCAAAGCTCGGAGCCCCCAGCACACCTGCCCGGCGGAGAACCCTCGGCACAGGGGGGCAGGGACCAGCACCAGGTTAGGGGCAGACACGGGGCGTCACCAGAGGGCAGGGAGGAAAGTGAGAAGGAGGGGTCAGGGTGACTCTCCGGAGACACTCCAAAGCAGGGAGACGGGTCTGGCTGGGGGCAGGGCTGAGGGCTGCTCCCCGGCAGGGAGAGGGGGGCAGGGCAGGGGGACGGGGGCAGGGCTGGGGGCTGCTCCCCGGCAGGGAGAGGGGGGCAGGGCAGGGGGACGGGGCAGGGCTGAGGGCTGCTCCCCGGCAGGGAGAGGGGGGCAGGGCAGTGGGACGGTGTCAGGGCTGAGGGCTGCTCCCCGGCAGGGAGAGGGGGGCAGGGTGGGGGGCTGCTCCCCGGCAGGGAGATGGGGGGCAGGGCGGGGAGAGGGGGGCAGGGCGGGGGGCTGCTCCCCGGCAGGGAGAGGGGGGCAGGGCGGGGAGACGGGGGCAGGGCAGGGGGCTGCTCCCCGGCAGGGAGACGGGGGGCAGGGCGGGGAGAGGGGGGCAGGGCGGGGGGCTGCTCCCCGGCAGGGAGGGGGGGCAGGGCGGAGAGACGGGGGCAGGGCTGGGGGCTGCTCCCCGGCAGGGAGAGGGGGGCAGGGCGGGGGGCTGCTCCCCCGCAGGGAGAGGGGGGCAGGGCTGAACGCCCCATCACTGGGGTGTTCGGAAGCAGCCCTGCCCCGGCCACACCGCGAGCTGCCTAGCTGGGGCGCCAGGGGGTCTCTCCCCTGCCTGCTGGTGCCTTCTGGCCCGGGCCAGGCTGGGCACCGACAGACCCTGGGCCATGGGGAACGCGTGTCTGCTCCGGTCTCGCTCCCCGCCCCCGCCCTGCATCTCAGACGGTTCCCAGAGCAGCCCCCGGCCCCTCACCCCGCATGGGCTGGCGCTTACCAGGGTGGTGTACAGGGTGCAGACCAGCCCCATGGTCAGCACCGCCCCCCAGAGGTCAAACTGAGTCACTGCAAGGAAAACACCAGCCATCAGGAAAGGGTGGGGGCCAGGCAGCCAGCGCCCCAGAGACCCCAGTCCGCTCACACCAGGCACGCTGGGGAGGGAACAGCCCCCCCAGCCTGGGAACGGGCCTCTCCTCACAGCGAGAGGAGCGTGAGCCGCGTGGCCCGGCCGCACCTCGCCCCTGCTGGGGGTGGGGAGGTGTTGTGCCCCCAGAGCTCCCGGCCAGGCCCCTGAGCAGCGGTAACGCCAGCGCAGGAGGTGTCATCTCCCAGCCAGACGGCGTCAGACTCACCAGCCTAGCGCTGGATATTCCGTGAGCCAGAGAAACGGCTGATCCCGCTGTGAATCTGGCTAAAATCTTGAGCTCAGTGACACCCAGTGGCAGTGAGTTCCACAGGCTATGGGCACCTTGGGTGAAAACCTCCCAATATCCCTCAGCCACTGCCTTTGGTACGTCTATCCTGCGCCCCTCTCTGTTTATCCCTCCCGCCCCGGGCTCAGGACCCCGCCCTCCCTGCATTACCTGCATTGAGAGCCAGCGCGGGTGCGTAGAGAACGACCCCCATGTAAATCACCTGCAGGGGAGAGAAGCAGCAGCAGTTACGGTGCCCAGGTGGCCTGAGCCAGCCAGAGAGACACGGAACAGAGGCAGCCAGTCCCCACAGGCCAGCGCAGGGCCCAGCGGGACCAGGCTGATGGAGGGTGGGAGGAATTCAACACCCAGGAAGCGGGAGGATTAGCAGCACTCCTCAGCGCCAGGCGTGGGGCAGGGTGATGTGTGCCAGGGCCCCTCCTGCCCCACCTTCAGAGAGGCCCCTCATGCCCCATGTGCAGCCCCCTGCCAGCCCAGCCCTGGCCAACAGAGGCTCCCTGTGCTGAGGGTTTCTCCTGGAGGGCCCAGGAGGGACCACAGCCCAGGGCGAGTTCTCTGAGGGTGAAACGCTTGCACCCGTGCTGCCTGCACCCAGGGACCCCGAGGGGCCGCAGTCCCTCCCACCCCAACGGGAACCGACCCGAGCCCACGGCCGCTGGGGCCCTGGCCGAGACACTGAGCCCCAGCCCCAGTGCCTGCCTGTCCCGTCCCGGGGGCTCCCCGCGTGCGCACTCAGCCCCGGCAGGCCCCGCGGTGCGGAGCAGGGAGGCGGGCGTCTGGAAGAGCCGGAGTGACCGGCTGCAGCTCCCAGCATGCCGTGCGCCTGGGATGGGAGATGTCTGACCCCGCTGCGCGCTGGGGGCTGCAGTGCAGCCTGCCCCGTACCGGCCCCCTCAACTCCCAGCAGAGCCCAGCCACCCACCCATACCGGGGGCCCGGGCGGAGCCGGAGCCGGGGGCCAGACAGACGCGCTCACCATCTGGAAGATGAAGGTGACGGTGCCACACACACGCACAGCCTTGTTAAAGCGCAGCTCCAGGTACTGCCGGGGGAGAAGGGAGAGGCAGGCGGGTGAGCGGGGGGGCAGACAGGCCCGTCACCCTGCCCCCCACCGGCCCATCACCCCGCCCAGCCCCCCCCTCCACCACCGTCCTGCCCCTCCCAGCGCATGGCCCTGCCCCCCCACCGGCCCATCACCTGCCCAGCCCCCCAGCTCCCCCACCGCCCTGCCCCCCACCAGCCCATCACCCCGCCCAGCCCCCCCGCTCCGCCACCGTCCTGCCCCTCCCGGCTCCCCTGCTCCCCCACCGTCCTGCCCCTCCCGGCCCATGGCCCTGCCCCCCCACCAGCCCATCACCCCGCCCAGCCCCCCCACTCCCCCACCGCCCTGCCCCCCTGGCCCGTGGCCCTGCCCGCCCGTGGCTCCGTCCTGCCCGCCGGGCGGTCACCTCGTAGGTGCTGGTGAGGTGGAGGCGGTAGAAGACAGGAATGAAGACGTGGGCGGGGATGAGGAGGCCCAGGAGGTAGCAGCAGCCCAGGAGCCAGTACTCGGTGCCGAAGCGGTAGATCTCGGCCGGCACGCCCAGGATGGCCACGGCCGACTGGAAGGTGGCCAGCAAGGAGAGCGCCACGGGCAGGAAGCTCATGCTGCGGTTGGCCAGCAGGAACTCCTGCACCGTGCGCTGCCGGCCGCCGCTCAGCGCGTAGAACAGCCCGATGGCGGAGGAGAGCACCAGCAGCAGCACGAAGACGGTGTAATCCGCCACCGTGAACGCCATGGCAACGCTGCCGGCCGGCCGGCCGCACTACAGCCTCCTGCGCCCGCCGGCTCTGCCCAGGCCGGCCATGCCAGTCGCGCCGGCCTCGCGCTCGGCTCTACCCGCCCCGGGCCATGCAGGGGCTGCGCCGGCACCGCTCACCGGCCCCCCGCGCCTCCGGCACGCGCCTCGGGCCCCGCCACCATCCCGCACAGCCGCCGAGCTGGAAGAGAAGAGAGGGGTCGGTGAGCAGCTCTTCCCCTGCCCCAGTGCCAGGCGCTGGCACGGCACACGGGGAGGGCTCACATGCCGCAGCCCAGCCAGCTGCAGCCAGGTGCCCTCGGCCCAGGGCTGCCCCTTCACCCACTTCCCACGGGCAAGCAGCCAGCGAGGAGATAGCGCAGCAGGGACCTTCGCTCGGCTCCGACTAGCTCAGCCCGTCTCAAGGACCCGACTGCTCCGGGCTGGGCTGGGCTGGGCTGGGCTGGGCACCCTGCAGGGATCGGGGGGGCGGGGGGCAGAGGAATGGCAGATTAACCATTTCACGGCTGCTGAGCCGGGCCGCTCCCTCCCAGCCCCTCAGCACACGGCGGGGAGCTGACACCCGCCCAGATTTCACCTCTGTGGCCCCGCCGAGACGGCAGCTCCTTGGGGCATTTCCAGGCACTGGGCCTGTGCCTAACCTGCCCCTCCTCAAGGGCGGCGCTGCGGGGCCAGATCTCACCACGACTCATCGGGCCGCAGCAGCCCCAGCCCTGCGACGCCGTCCTGAACCTCGCCGGCTCCACCGGCAACAGGGAAACGCTGCCAAAAAACGCAGGCAGCGCGGCTGCAATAACAGCCCCGCCCCGCAGCTACAGCACTTGGCAAACCTGCTAATCCCAGAGCCCCACCCGCTCCCCTCCCAGAGCCGGGGAGAGAACCCAGGAGTCCTGGCTCCCGGCCACCCCTCATCTAACCCACCAGCCTCCCCTCCCCTCCCAGAGCCAGGGATGGAACCCAGGAGTCCTGGCCCCCAGCCCCCCTGCTCTAACCACCAGCCCCCACTCCCCTCCCAGAGCCGGGACGAGAACCCAGGAGTCCTGGCTCCCAGCCCCCCCTGCTCCAACCACCAGCCCCACTCCCCTCCCCGAGCCGGGGAGAGAACCCAGGAGTCCTGGCTCCCAGCCACCCCTCATCTAACCCACCAGCCTCCACTCCCCTCCCAGAGCCAGGGATGGAACCCAGGAGTCCTGGCCCCCAGCCCCTCTGCTCTAACCCACCAGCCCCCACTCCCCTCCCAGAGCCAGGGAGAGAACCCAGGAGTCCTGGCCCCCAGCCCCCCTGCTCTAACCACCAGCCCCCACTCCCCTCCCCGAGCCAGGGATGGAACCCAGGAGTCCTGGCCCCCAGCCCCTCTGCTCTAACCACCAGCCCCCACTCCCCTCCCAGAGCCAGGGAGAGAACCCAGGAGTCCTGGCCCCCAGCCCCTCTGCTCTAACCCACCAGCCCCCACTCCCCTCCCAGAGCCAGGGAGAGAACCCAGGAGTCCTGGCCCCCAGCCCCCCTGCTCCAACCACCAGCCCCCACTCCCCTCCCAGAGCCAGGGAGAGAACCCAGGAGTCCTGGCCCCCAGCCCCTCTGCTCTAACCACCAGCCCCCACTCCCCTCCCAGAGCCGGGGAGAGAACCCAGGAGTCCTGGCTCCCAGCCCCCCCCCAGCTCTCACCACCAGCCCCCGCTCCCCTCCCAGAGCCAGGGAGAGAACCCAGGAGTCTGGGCCCAGCCCCCCCTGCTCTAACCACCAGCCCCCACTCCCCTCCCAGAGCCAGGGAGAGAACCCAGGAGTCCTGGCCCCCAGCCCCCCTGCTCTAACCACCAGCCCCCACTCCCCTCCCAGAGCCAGGGAGAGAACCCAGGAGTCCTGGCCCCCAGCCCCCCTGCTCTAACCACCAGCCCCCACTCCCCTCCCAGAGCCAGGGAGAGAACCCAGGAGTCCTGGCCCCCAGCCCCTCTGCTCTAACCCACCAGCCCCCCGTCCCCTCCCAGAGCCAGGGATGGAACCCAGGAGCACTGGCCCCCAGCCCCCCTGCTCTAACCACCAGCCCCCACTCCCCTCCCAGAGCCAGGGATGGAACCCAGGAGTCCTGGCCCCCAGCCCCCCTGCTCTAACCACCAGCCCCCACTCCCCTCCCAGAGCCAGGGAGAGAACCCCTGAGTCCTGGCCCCCAGCCCCCCTGCTCTAACCCACCAGCCCCCACTCCCCTCCCAGAGCCGGGGAGAGAACCCAGGAGTCCTGGCCCCCAGCCCCCCTGCTCTAACCACCAGCCCCCACTCCCCTCCCAGAGCCGGGGAGAGAACCCAGGAGTCCTGGCTCCCAGCCCCCCCCCCAGCTCTAACCACCAGCCCCCGCTCCCCTCCCAGAGCCAGGGAGAGAACCCAGGAGTCTGGGCCCAGCCCCCCCTGCTCTAACCACCAGCCCCCACTCCCCTCCCAGAGCCAGGGAGAGAACCCAGGAGTCCTGGCCCCCAGCCCCCCTGCTCTAACCACCAGCCCCCACTCCCCTCCCAGAGCCGGGACGAGAACCCAGGAGTCCTGGCTCCCAGCCCCCCCTGCTCCAACCACCAGCCCCACTCCCCTCCCCGAGCCGGGGAGAGAACCCAGGAGTCCTGGCTCCCAGCCACCCCTCATCTAACCCACCAGCCTCCACTCCCCTCCCAGAGCCAGGGATGGAACCCAGGAGTCCTGGCCCCCAGCCCCTCTGCTCTAACCCACCAGCCCCCACTCCCCTCCCAGAGCCAGGGAGAGAACCCAGGAGTCCTGGCCCCCAGCCCCCCTGCTCTAACCACCAGCCCCCACTCCCCTCCCCGAGCCAGGGATGGAACCCAGGAGTCCTGGCCCCCAGCCCCTCTGCTCTAACCACCAGCCCCCACTCCCCTCCCAGAGCCAGGGAGAGAACCCAGGAGTCCTGGCCCCCAGCCCCTCTGCTCTAACCCACCAGCCCCCACTCCCCTCCCAGAGCCAGGGAGAGAACCCAGGAGTCCTGGCCCCCCCCCCCCCTGCTCTAACCACCAGCCCCCACTCCCCTCCCAGAGCCAGGGAGAGAACCCAGGAGTCCTGGCCCCCAGCCCCACTGCTCTAACCACCAGCCCCCACTCCCCTCCCAGAGCCGGGGAGAGAACCCAGGAGTCCTGGCTCCCAGCCCCCCCCCCAGCTCTAACCACCAGCCCCCGCTCCCCTCCCAGAGCCAGGGAGAGAACCCAGGAGTCTGGGCCCAGCCCCCCTGCTCTAACCACCAGCCCCCACTCCCCTCCCAGAGCCAGGGAGAGAACCCAGGAGTCCTGGCCCCCAGCCCCCCTGCTCTAACCACCAGCCCCCACTCCCCTCCCAGAGCCAGGGAGAGAACCCAGGAGTCCTGGCCCCCAGCCCCCCTGCTCTAACCACCAGCCCCCACTCCCCTCCCAGAGCCAGGGAGAGAACCCAGGAGTCCTGGCCCCCAGCCCCTCTGCTCTAACCCACCAGCCCCCCGTCCCCTCCCAGAGCCAGGGATGGAACCCAGGAGCACTGGCCCCCAGCCCCCCTGCTCTAACCACCAGCCCCCCCGCCCCTCCCCGAGCCAGGGATGGAACCCAGGAGTCCTGGCCCCCAGCCCCCCTGCTCTAACCACCAGCCCCCACTCCCCTCCCAGAAGCCAGGAGTCCTGGCTTCCAGCTCCCCTGCTCTGTGAACTCTCTGCCACCGTGTGAAGCATGCCCCAGCGCAGGGATGGCATGGCACGGGCCTCGCCCCCAGGTCCTGCTCTGGGCCCTTGGCTGGTCCCTCTGCTGCCCCCCAAGAGCTGCTGCCTGGCCCCTCACGGCAGAGCCCCCAAAGCCGTCACCGCAGCCAGGCTCCAGGGGTGTCAGAGCCTCTGCTCCCTGGGCTCCTGTGTGGAGTCACTGGCTGCCCTAGAACTGCTGGGCTCTGGTTTCCTTGCCAGTCCCTCCTCGGCAGGCGCCACTCAGCGAGCTCCCTGCCGAGAGGCTGGGCTGGGCTCTGGACACCCGAGAGCCCAGGGGCGAGCATTTCCCCGGGTCACGGAAAGACTCCAAGCAGCGGCTGCTGGGAGGGCGGCGCCTGGCCCTACCCTGGGAAAAATTTCCTGCTGGATCCAGCCCTTCCTAACAGTACGCCAGGTCCTCACAGCTCTGTCGTCTCTCTCTCTCTCTCTCACACACACACTCACACTGTCACACACACACACACACACACACACCAGCTTCTACATGCTCCGGCACTGTGACCAAGGGGAAATGTTCTGTAATATTTTTATGACCCCTATGTGTGCCTCAGTTTCCCTATATTTTGCATGTTTACCCAGAGGGGTAAAAGGAGTGTTTGCTCTCAGGACAGGCTGGGAGACTGTCTGAGCTTTAGACAAGTTAGGTGTCTTCAAGTCACCAGGGCCTGATGAAATGCCTCCTAGAATACTCAAGTCGCTGACTGAGGAAATGTCTGAGCCATTAGTGATTATCTCTGAGAAGTCCTGGAAGACGGGAGAGATTCCATAAGACTGGAAAAGGGCAAATCTAGTGCCCATCTATGAAAAGGGAAATAGGGACAACCCAGGGAATTACAGCCCAGTCAGCTTAACTTCTGTACCCGGAAAGATAACGGAGCAAATAATGAAGCAATCAGTTTGCAAACATCTAGAAGATAATGAGGTGATAAGTGACAGTCTGCATGGATTTGTCAAACCAACCTGAGAGCTTTCTTTGACAGGGTAACAAGCCTTGTGGATGGGGGGAAGCAGATGTGGAATATCTTGACTTCAGTAAGGCTTTTGATACTGTCTCACATGACCTGCTCATAAACAAATGAGGGAAATACAACCTAGATGGAGCTACTATAAGGTGGGTGCAAAACTGTTTGGAAAATCGTTCCCAGAGAGTAGTTATCAGTGGGTCACAGTCAGGCTGGAAGGACATAACGAGTGGGGTCCCGCAGGGTCCGGTTCTGGGTCCGGTTCTGTTCAATGTCTTCATCAGTGATTTAGATAATGGCACAGAGAGCACACTTATGAAGTTTGCAGACGATACCAAGCTGGGAGGGGTCGCGAGTGCTTTGGAGGACAGGATTAAAATTCAAAATGATCTGGACAAACTGGAGAAATGGTCTGAAGTAAACAGGATGAACTTCAATAAGGACAAATGCAAAGTGCTCCACTTAGGCAGGAACAGTCAGCTGCACACATACAGAATGGGCAATGGCTGCCTAGGAAGGATACTGCGGAAAGGGATCTGGGGGTCATAGTGGATCACAAGCTAAATATGAGTCAAGAGTGTAATGCATAAAAAGCGAACATCACTCTGGGCTGTATTAGCAGGAGTGTTGTAAGGGCAAGACACAAGCAGTAATTCTTCCGCTCTGCTCCGCGCTGATACGGCCTCAGCTGGAGTCTTGTGTCCAGTGCTGGGCGCCACATTTCAGGAAAGATGTGGACAAATTGGAGAGAGTCCAGAGAAGAGCAGCAACAAAGGATTAAAGGTCTAGAGAACATGATCTGTGAGGGAAGTTTGAAAAAATTGGGTTTGTTTAGTCTGGAAAAGAGAAGCCTGAGAGGGGACGTGATCACAGCTTTCAAGGATGTGAAAGGTTGTTACAAGGAGGAGGAAGAAAAATTGTTCTTTTTAACCTCTGAGGACAGGACAAGAAGCAATGGGCTTAAATTGCAGCAAGGGAGGTTTAGGTTGGACGTTAGGAAAAAACTTCCTAGCTGTCAGGGTGGTTAAGCCCTGGAATAAATTGCCGAGGGAGGTTGTGGACTCTCCATCCTTGGGGATTTTTCAGAGCAGGTTGGACAAACCCCTCTCAGGGATGGTCCAGATAATCCTTAGTCCTGTCCTGAGTGCAGGGGACGGGACTAGGTGACCTCTCGAGGTCCCTGCCAGGTCTATGATTCTATGATCCTGTGTCTGTGCCAAGCCCCATTCCCCAAAGCCAGGCCCTGCACCCGGCCAATCCCTGCCCACCAATACAGATCAGCCAGCCAGGCAAGAGGCAGGAGACTGGCTCGGAACCTGCCACAGCTCGGGCCCGGCGTCCCGGAGCAGGGGAAGTGACTGGGACGGAGAGGGCCGTGGGGGGTCACTGCAGGAGCTGGGGCAGCAGAGGAGTGAAAGGTGTCCAGGGTGGGTTCCCCACCCTGCCTGGGGCTCAGGAGACCCCAGGGTGTCGTTCCTGTGGCCAGCACCACACTGGCCCCAGGCTGGCCAGAGCCCCACTTTCTCCACCGTGCTCGGCGCAGGAACCGGGCAGCGCCCAGGCTGGAGCAGGTGGTGGCTCAGCCAGACGCTGCCATCACAGGACTCACAGGGCAGCCGCTGGCCCGGCCTGCAGGGCACAGCAATGGGTCACGGCTGCAAACGCCCAGTCCTGACACCACCCGGAGGGTAGCCCCAGCACTGCCACGTCGGGTCGGGGGCAGCATGGCCCCAGCCCTGCAGGGGACACCTCCCAGGAGGCTGCTAAGGGGGCGACCTGCTGGCTAAGACGCAGGGAGGAGGGGTGAAGGGCCAATCCCCAGGTCTGACCCTGCCGTCGCCGGGGGGTGCAGATGGCTAGAGGGGAGCACAGATGGGGCTCCCGGCCCCTGCACAGGGCGAACCCCACATCACCATCCCCACACCACGGCGGGGAGGCAGCTTCCTCTCTGGAGGGGGAGCCCGGGCGGAGCAGGGCCGGAGCCAGGGGGGAGGGGCTGGCCGGATTCGGGGCTGGCCAGGGGCTGCATTGCTCAGAAGCTTTGTGGCAGGAGGAATTTTGTGGGGCATATTTTCTGGGATTACGGCTCAGCCCGTGATCGCCTGGCACCTGCGTGCATGCGACAGCTTGTCTGGGCTCGCCTGCCTTGGGGTGAGCTGGGGGGGGGCTATGGGGACTGGCGGGGCAGTGCCAGGACAGACCCCCTGGGGTGGGCATAAGCAGCTCCCCCTGTCACTGAGCCAGGCCCGTGAGTGGGGACGGAGGTGGTGCCCTGCGGCTCACAGCGGAGCCACAGGAAGGGCGACACCTCGGGCTGCAGCAACAGTGAGCTGGGTGAACAGCCCCCCCAGTCCCTGCTGCCAGGGGCTGCTCCCCACAGCAGGGCCGGGAGCCTTGCGAGCCCCCCAGTGTGTTACCCTGCACCCCAAACCCCTCATCCCTGGCCCCACCCTAGAGCCTGCACCCCTAGCCCCTCCCGCATCCCAACCTCTTGCCCCAGCCCCGAGCCCCTTCCACACCCCAAACCCCACATCCCCAGCTCCATTGGGTCACAGGCAGCAACAATTTTCTTCAACTGGGTCACCAGAAAATTGTTTGAAAACCACTGGTCTAAGCAGCTCTTAAAAACCTCCAAGGATGGAGATTCCACCACCTCCCTGGGCAGTTTATTCCAGTGCTTAACCACCCTGACAGTTAGGAACTTTTTCCTAATGTCCAACCTAAACCTCCCTTGCTGCAATTTAAGCCCATTGCTTCTTGTCCTGTCCTCAGAGGCTAAAAACAATTCTTCTCCCTCCTCCTTGTAACAACCTTTTATGTATTTGAAAACTGTGATCATGTCCCCTCTCAGTCTTCTCTTCTCCAGACTGAACAAACCCAGTTTTTTTCAATCTTCCCTCACAGGTCATGTTTTCTAGACCTTTAATCATTTTTGTTGCTCTTCTCTGGACTTTCTCCAGTTTGTCCACATCTTGTCTGAAATGTGTTCTCCGGAGGAATTCTGCACCACTTCACATGCGCAGAATTTATGTCCCCTGCAGATTTCTTTGCTTCCCTGCAGAAAAATGACTTTCTGATGGGAGAAGCAAAGGGAAACCACAAGAGTGGTCCCGTGACCCTCCCCAGCAGCATGTTCTGGGGGCCCAGGGCACTGGGGGGTGGAGGTGGGAGTGGGAAAGACCTGACTGGTGGCTCCCACCCTGCATCAGGCTCAGCTGCTAGTCCCAGCTGGGCTGGGGAGGACAGGACTTCAGCCCACCCTCAAATTTTTCCCCTGGCTATAGGAAGTTCTGCAAACTCCTCCCCTCTCCCCGACGCGCACTTCCTGCGCCCATCACTCCTCAGCTGTGCCAGGGTTGGGCACAGCCTCACCACTGAGTCCATGTCGGGGGGAGGCTGCACAGCGTTCCACCCCTGGGCAGCCAGTGGCCTGTGCTCCCCAATGTCATGCTGGAGCTGCCACATTTGGCAAATAAAATTGGCAGAATTTTGAAGAACTTTAAAATACTGTGCACATAATTTTTAATTTTTTTGGCACAGAATCTCCTCAAGAGTAAATGTGGCACCCAGAACTGGACACAACAATCTAGTTGAGACCTAAACAGCGCAGCCTAGAGCGGAAGAGTCTCTTCTCACGTCTTGCTTACAACACTCCTGCTAATACAGCCCAGAGTGATGTTCACTTTTTATGCATTACACTCTTGACCCATATTTAGCTTGTGATCCACTGTGACCCCCAGATCCCTTTCCGCAGTGTCCTTCCTAGGCAGCCATTGTCCATTCTGTATGTGTGCAGCTGACTGTTCCTGCCTAAGTGCAGCACTTTGCATTTGTCCTGATTGAATTTCATCCTATTTACTTCAGACCATTTCTCCAGTTTGTCCAGATCATTTTGAATTTTAATCCTGTCCTCCAAAGCACTCGCGACCCCTCCCAGCTTGGTATCGTCCACAAACTTTATCAGTGTGCTCTCTGTGCCATTCTCTAAACCACTGATGAACCACGGCGCTATCCAGCCCCCAGTGGGAGGGGCTGCACTTGGGAGCTCACTCCAGACTCTGAGGTCAGGCCAAGGGCCTGTGCCAGGAGGGTGAGGAGTCAAAGACAGGCCAGGGCTCTGTTGAGGCCTGTCCAGGCAGAGGCGCTGCTGCCTTTGGGGAAACTAAAGGTGTTCTGCAGACACAGCCCTGCTCTGGGCACTTCCCGGGGGCTGGGAGTCCCCAGGGGCTGGGATAACACTCAGTAACCCTGTGCCGATCTCCAACATCTCTGCCCTGGATCGCACAGCACCTGACCCCCCACCCCCGGGCCCGGGAGCCTGTGGCCGTGCTGGATACAGACTGATGATGGGGGAGGGGGGAAACAGTGGCCCCTCCCCCAGGGCCTGGTCCCTACCCCCTTCCAGAGTCCCAAACAGTGTAGGAGCAGGCAACCAGTATGAGTTCTCCACCTTACCAGGGGTGGTGGGGCTCAGGCTTCAGCCTTCGGCAGTGGGGTGGTGGGCTCTAGCCGTGCAGCAGTGGGCTCCATCCCACAGCCACCGGGCTTCGGGCTCTGGCCTCGCCCTCTCATGCCACCCCGACCACACTGCCGCCCCAAGCTGTGCAGTGGGACCCAAGGCTCCAGCCCCAGGCTCACCCTCCACCACTGACTGCCCTGACCCCCGCTTCACTCCACCCCCCAGCCATCTCCCCATCCAGGGCTTAATTTCTCCTCCAGCTTGCTGGGGCTGAGTCAACCTGCTGTGAAAAGTGATATTAACAAATACACAACTACCAGTTTTCACAGTAGCAAGCTTCCTAGCTAGCAAGTCTGAAAAAAATTAACTACAAAATGAAAACATGCAAAGCTCCGTATGTGTCTATTCTGTTTAGGTCCGGTAAGGATTATAGACAACTGCAGATTATTGAGTCTGCAATAAAACCCCACAGAAATGAATTACAAGGACGTGAACATGTCTATGTGCATATTTACTGGTTTTTCCTGGAGTTAATTAAGTGTTTTAGGAGTTGGGGGCCGCACTCTGAGGCCACCAGCACATTTCTTGTGGGATCCCCGAGCTAGGAGCTCACCAGCCCCCCCCAACTCCCCCCCCCAGCCGGTACCGAACCCGGGGCCCGCTCTCAGCCCGGGGGGGTCCCGCTTCCGCCTGCTGAGCTAGCACCGCTGCCCCGCCCCCGACGGGGCCCCTCCCCAGGCTTGTCCCCCGGCTGCTCCCGCCGTCCCCGGCCGCCCGGGTCTGGCAGCGCCGCGGGCCGAACCGTAAGGGAGCCCCCGCCCCGCTCCCGCCCCCGCCGCTGCCCGCCCCCCACGCGGCCTCCCCGCCCCCCAGCGCGCCCCACGCGGCCTCCCCCCCGCCGCTGCCCGCCCCCCACGCGGGCTCCCCCCCGCCGCTGCCCGTGCCCCACGCGGGCTCCCCCACGCGAGATCCCCTCCCCCGCCGCTGCCCGCCCCCCACGCGGGCTCCCCCCCGCCGCTGCCCGTGCCCCACGCGGGCTCCCCCACGCGAGATCCCCTCCCCCGCCGCTGCCCGTACCCCACGCGGGCTCCCCTCGCCCCAGCGCGCCCCACGCGGGGTCCCGCCGCTGTCCCCGCATGTCACTCACCGGGGAGGCTCCGCGCTGCCGGCTCTGCCCCCTGGGATCCCCACACACGTGCTGCGGGCCGGACAGCCCAGCGGGCGGGGGCTTCCCCCTCCCCCGGCGCATGGTGATGACGTAACGCACGGGCACCGACTCCCGTTCCCGCCTCCCGAGCCGCCATCTCCACTCCTGGCAGCGTCGCCTGCCCCGCCCCCGCCAGGCACCTGCCTGCCTGCGGCCCCTCCCCCCAGGGCCAGGGGCCCCTTCCAGCATCCAAAAGCCGGTGCCCAAAGCCTGGCCTGGGAGCCGGGGGCAGCGGAGCTGTGGGGCAGCGGAGCCGGGGGCAGCGGAGCTGTGGGGTCTGGGAGCCGGGGGGCAGCAAAGCCATGGGGCAGCAAAGCCATGGGGCCTGGGAGCTGCAGGGAGTTGGAGCCAGGGGGGCGTGGGAGCCGGGGGGCTGGGAGCCGGGGGGCCTGGGAGCCGGGGGGCAGCAGAGCCGGGGGGCCTGGGATTTTTCTGCCCTTTGCACGGAGCTGAGACTCTCCCCTAGTCCCAGGCCGGGGGGGGTGGGTCCCTGCAACGTGCCCTGCTGGGGCGTTAAGGAAAACACCAACTATCACAAGTGCTGGCAGCACTGCCTGGCTGGCCGTCTCCGTCGCCAGCTCCTCCGTGAACCCCTCCAGCGCCGGTCACAGGCGCCCGCTGAGCTCTGGTTCCCACCCTGCCTCCCCAGGTCGGCTCCGCCAATATGTCAGCCAGACCGATACACACCGAGCGTGAGACTGGCCACGCGGGCTCAGACCCATGGCCCAGCTAGCCCACGGTGCTGTCTGCCCCCCGCGGCCGGCGCCAGGTGCTGCAGAGACAGCGCCCAGAGCAGGGCAATGCTCGAGCGATCCAGCCCTGTCGCCGGTCCCAGACTCTGGCCGGCAGCGGCTTAGGGACGGCGGTGGGACTGCGCTACGGGGGGGCGTGATGGATTCAGGCCCAGGGCTGTTGGGCTGCCCTAGGGCCATGGCCGCTCAGACAGGGGATTACAGGTGAGTCTCTGGTTCTCTGTAACCGAGTAAGGTTCTAGCCATCCTGGGGCAGGGGCCTGGCTGACTGGCTGATCCTGCAGTGCCGGTCGGGGCCATTGCAGCAGGAGCTGGGGCAGGGGGAGTCCAGGAGTAGGCATGGGGCACCTGTGCAGGGCCCTGCGGGTGAGGACGCGGCTGCAGCTTCACACAGACGCTGAGATCAGCTCTGCATGGGAAGGCTCAGCTAAGGCACCTCCCAGTTCCTAAAACCTGCACCCCCCTTTCGAGTGTAAACCCAAAATGACACCGTCTTGCGCTGCACAGGGAACTGTACAGCATAAGCTCATGAAATTCTCCCCCTCCCTCAATGGGGACAGGACTATGGAACAGCCTTTTGCCCCGAGTTATGATTTCCACACACTGGTTTTAGACAAAACAAAAACAAGTTTATTAACTACAAAAGGTAGATTTTAAGTGATAGCAAAAGAGATCAAAGCAGGTTACCTAGCGTAACCCTTCTGACTCTGCTTACACTAGCAAACAAGCAAAACGCAATCTAAGGTTAATATACTAAAGAGACTGGATATGAGTAGCAAATTCTCCCCCTAATTGCTGGGTTAGGCAGTTTGCAGAGATGCTTGAGGGCCAGCTGCACTTGCAGCTTAAAACCCCAGATGTTCCTTTCACAGGCTAGAAATCCCTCTAGCCGGGCTCAGCCCTTCCCCCCCAGTCCAGCCCTTGTTCCTCAGGTGTTTCCAGCAGTCATCCTGGGCGGGGAGTCGGTGAAGAACCACGATGATGTCACTGCTCTGCCTTCAATAGCTTTTGCATGTGGCAGGAACCCTTTGTCTCCAGGCTTAGTTCCGATGCCTTTCAGTGGAAACCCTGGTATTCCAAGATGGAGTCCAGTACCAGGTGACCTAGTCACATGTCCCTGTAGGGCCACTGCAGCCATGACTTGGAGGCTGTTTGCTGTGTCCTCAGGAAGGCTCCCCGGTGGGAGATTAGCATCTTCTAACACCTGTTGTTCTCCCTAATGGCCCTTCCCAGCCAGCCATCTAGACCGATTGCATGCTGCCTAGTGGGTGTTCCCCAGGTGTAAACACATTTGTAATAGATGCATAGACAATATTCCTAACTAATGATACATGCATACAAATAAGACAGTCATATTCAGTGAATCAGAACCTCTCCAGTGATATCTCACATGACCCATCTTGCATAAAATACACCATAGTTATGCCATAACATATCATAATAATATTACTATGAGGAATATGGGGCCTAATGCCACACACTTGCACTGCCTGGGTGGTAGGGCAGTGTTGTCAGTAGCAACCGGTGCGGTGCTCTGCTCTTGTTCAATGTTGATAACAGTCGGCTGCGTGCGTGTTCCCTCTGTGTGCTGCCCCGGCTCTGCACAGATCGCTGACACAGCAAACCCCAAGAGAACCCCCAAAGACCACAGACTCTAGTAAGGTACGAAGGAACCCGAGCCAGGTTTACTGTCAAACGAAGCACAGTGATAGTTTCCCGTAGACTCTACAGGACATACTACGAATATGTGCCCCAGGCAATGGACTGGCTCAGTCAGTGGTGGGACTTTCCACTGCCCCCTAGGCTGGACAAGGACGCGCACTCCGGGACCTACTTTTATACCGTTACAGGACAGATCACTCATCCCTCCTGACGTATTGAGGTACAGCCCTTGGCTCATTAGGGTGCTGTCTCCCCTTTGATCATGTTGTTCCAGACATACAGATCTGTCCATCATGCTGTCCTGTCTTTAAGATGCACCTGCCTGTTCCTTGTTATGTCTATGGAGTGTCCTTGTATCAGGCTGTCCAGGTCCCATCTTGGTACAAGTTCCTCTTGTTAGCCCTTATGTGTGAACACACCTGCTTCTAACAACCCTCTGTGACGTTATTGATATAAATTGGGACCATATAGAACATGGGTTGCAACCAAGGTCCTGTAGTGGCACCAAATCTTAGGTAAAGGGGGTCATCTAAGGTGTCTAAGACCAGGTTATGGGTTGCTGGTTATGATTATGCTGTCTGTATGTCTGTGTATCATTTTGTAGTTGAAGTTATAAGTATTGGCTCTGTACTGTCTGTATTTTGTATTATGCTCTGCTTCTGGGAAATATCCCAGACAAGCTGGTGTTAGCCCTGCCTAGATGGCTTGATGGCCCATTAAGGACCATCAGCTACACAATTGACCCATGGAGAGAAGGCAGACACGCCTTGTGACTCAGCAAGGTATGCAGAGACTTGTCCATGTGACTGCAGACTCCATTTTGCTGTAATTTTCCACAGTGAGGACAAAGAGATTCTTACACTTGGAAAAGTCTATATAAGGCTGATGCATCATCTCCATCTTGTCTTCAATCCTGCTTCTGACCTCTGGAGGGACTTTGCTACAAACTGAAGCTCTACACAAGGGACTGAACGACCCATCCCAGCGGGGGATGTTCCAGAGACTTAATTTGAACCTGCAGTTTACTCCATCACTGCTGCAAGCCTGAACTAAGAACTTTGCCATTACTGTATGTAATTGATTCCATGTAACCAATTCTAGCTCTCATCTCTACCTTTTTCCCTTTATGAATAAACCTTTAGATTTTAGATTCTAAAGGATTGGCAACAGCGTGATTTGGGGGTAAGATCTGATGTGTATATTGACCTGGGGCTGGGGCTTGATTCTTTGGGATTGAGGGAACCTTTTTTCTTTTATTGGGGTGTTGGTTTTCATAACCATTCATCCCCATGACAAGTGGCACGGTGGTGATACTGGGAGACTGGAGTGTCTAAGGAAATTGCTTGTGTGACTTATGGTTAGACAGTGGGGTGAGACCAAAGTCCTCTTTGTCTGGCTGGTTTGGTTTGCCTTAGAGGTGGAAAAAACCCAGCCTTGGGCTGTAACTGCCCGGTTTGAGCAATTGGTCCTGAATTGGCACTCTCAGTTGGGTCCCGCCAGAACCGCCTCATCACACCCTCTTCTCTCCAGTTTCTGTGAGTGGGGCCTGCCTCTGGCTCACAGCCCAGCTTTTGCTTAGCAATGCCCGGAAGTACTTTGGTTCAGGCTTCAGGCCTCAGACTGGGCCTCTGACACAAGAGTTTGTTTCAGGGCCTCCTCTTACTACATTCCCCCACTTTTTGTCTTTTTAAGGGGAGGATGTTTACCCATCGTCCCAGAAAAGCATAATGTATGGACTGAGGACAACCCAGTGGGCTAAACACTGTTATGTGGTTATCCCATTTTACCATCCATACACGCATACCCCAGCCGTCGTTCAGTCTGCACATTCCCTCGTACGAATGATAGACAGATTTTGTTATCCAATTAACTTTAGTCCCTTATCGTGGGCCTGGGAATGTTAGGCCTGGGACCTTGACCGAGGAATGTAGTTTTATAATTGAGTCTTCGAGGCACTCCCAAATCATTGATATATATGAATAATATGGATATGGCATATATGTTTGTAGTGTGTATGTGCATATATGTATAGTGTGTATGTGTACAGATAACAGCACTTTATATCCAAGCAGAACAATTCTTTTCCAATCTGTTGTTGTAATTTGGCCCTTGTGGTACTGCAAATAGCAGCCCACTGTTATTAGGGCAGTGACAGTTACCATCTGTATTATGAGTCGTAGTCGTCTGAGTGTTTTGAAATACTGGGATAGGGATTGTGATCATGTGCCCCACACTGCTATGTATGTGAGAAGGAAAACAGAAATCTGGAGGAGTGACACTACTGTTGGTGTCACTAGGCATAAATCTAGGTAACTCGGGAGGATGGCTCTGGGCCTATGTGAACCAAAGTACCTCAATGTGAAGCGCTTTTGTTAGCCTTACTAAACTTTTGTAACCTCCAGTGCTATGTGCTGACTGCTAGCAGTCAGCAAGGCCGGTTGGCACTAGATGCAGCCAATACTAGATAAGATAGGCGGAAAGCAGATGCTGTAATCAAGGTTATATGCATAAGAAAATGCCCACACAGTGGGAAAGTACCGATAAAGAAAACCAAAGGGGGTATAAAGACTGGGACCCCGCCTGCGTGCGGGTGTGCAGGATTTGAGATGGCTATTTCTCCCTTGCACCTTATTTGGGCTCAAATAAACTTGGTTTGCTTCTCCACCCTGGTGTGTTAATTAGTGCAACGAACCCCGCTGTTTCCCCCCTCGGGCCCTTTGGGCCGGCAACAGTTTTGGCGTCCCTGGGTGGGCTCGAGGCTGAAATTTAGCCTTGCCCGGACTCCTCCAACGGCCGGCGGACGATGGTCACAGCCGACGCCCAGCGCGCACCGGTGCCTTTACCGGGGGCCTCGGCAGAGACGCGTCAGGCTGACCTTGGAGGACACAACGGTGCAACGCGCTCAGATAGTGGAGAAGCAGTTGCGACGGTGAGGAACCGGTCCCGTGGATAAAGTAGGAACAGTCCAGTGGTGTGGACTTTTGCCCGAGGCTGGGGACGCCCAGTCATTGTAATTCCCGTTAGACGATAGAGCGTCTTATAATGGGTCAAGGGCATGCCCATGGTATGGGGCAGGGACAGAGTACGGCCAGCAGGGCACGGTGTACGCCCCTAGAATGCATTCTAGCAAATTGGAAGGTGTTTGGTTTGGATCCAATGACTAAGAGTAAACTAAAGAGGTTCTATACAGTTGACTGGCCTCAGTATCAGCTAGAGAGCCAGGAAAGGTGGCCACCGGATGGATCACTTAATTACAACATGATCCTCCAATTACTCCTGTTTTGTCAGCGAATGGGTAGCTTCTGAAGCTGTTTGTATAGAGAGCTCTTGTAAAAATCCCCCATCATATGCCCCAGAGCTGCACTGGGAGGAGAACTGTCCGTGGGGATGTCTGCCTCTGTTGGGCTCACGCCATCTGAACTTATTGACTGTGCAGCAAGATAGGATGCATCGTGGTAATAGGAAATAAAGGTCTTGGTGTGTGTGTGTGTATACACCAGTGTGAGTGACTGTTACCAGAAGACGCCCAGAGTACCCTGTGAAGCGAAAGCTCGTGACCAGGACTACTCTAACGCAAGCCCGGTAACTAGTGGCTCTGTAGGAGATCCGACCCACGGTGGGCTGACTCGGCCTGGCATCGTCCGGCGAGGAAGCTACCTGGGTCTAGGAGTGTGTGAACCCATCTTCCCTCCCCTTTCCTTTCCGTGTGGGCTACTGACAGTCTGATCATCTCACTGGACGCAATCAGAGTAAGCGGCGCCGTCTCCCAGAGACTAGCCGACGCTCTTTGCTGAAGGGAGGTGTAGGAGAGTCGTGGTCATCCCCGTTAGTCTCTCCTGTGTGAGTGCCCTGTAGGGAGAGATCCTTAGTTTATGAGCCGCTAGCGCGAACAGGGCACCCTCCCAGTGTGTGTGAGTGGAAAATGGGGGAGGGACAGTCTAAACATTCCACCTCACCCCCTAAGGGTACCCCAGCATGTTACATGTACGTACATTATGGTCCTAAAACCTGCAGGTATTTAGAGAATTGGAATCTTCACACGTGTGAAAATCCATCTAAACAATGCCCATTAGAAGGTACCTTCAATCTAGATAAGATCATACATCTCAGAGGAGCTTTTAATCACCAAAAAAAAAAAAAAAAGCCTCTGACACAGTGTGAGCAATTTGTCTATTGAGGAAAGGAACGGGTTAATTTGAAATTCAGCTTGGCCCAGAGGCCTGCCACCCTTCTGGACAATGATCCCACACTTTCACAGGCCTTGGGTGGCAGGCCAGTCCTCGCCCACAGACAACCTGCCAACCTGAAGCATATTCTCACCAGTAACTGCACACTGCACCATAGTAACCCTAGCTCAGGAACCAATCCATGCAACAAACCTTGATGCCAACTCTGCCCACATATCTACACCAGCGACACCATCACAGGACCTAACCAGATCAGCCACAACATCACCGGTTCATTCACCTGCACGTCCACCAATGTAATATACGCCATCATATGCCAGCAATGCCCCTCTGTTATGTACATCGGCCAAACTGGACAGTCTCTACGGAAAAGGATAAATGGACACAAATCAGATATTAGGAATGGCAATATACAAAAACCTGTAGGAGAACACTTCAACGTCCCTGGCCACACCATAGCAGATCTTAAGGTGGCCATCCTACAGCAAAAAATCTTCAGGACCAGACTTCAAAGAGAAACTGCTGAGCTCCAGTTCATCTGCAAATTTGACACCATCAGCTCGGGATTAAACAAAAACTGTGAATGGCTTGCCAACTACAGAACCAGCTTCTCCTCCCTTGGTTTTCACACCTCTACTGCTAGAACAGGGCCTCATCCTCCCTGATTGAACTAACCTCGTTATCTCTAGCTTGCTTCTTGCTTGCATATATATACCTGCCCCTGGAAATTTCCACTACTTGCATCCGACGAAGTGGGTATTCACCCACGAAAGCTCATGCTACAAACATCTGTTAGTCTATAAGGTGCCACAGGATTCTTTGCTGCTTCTGTAATAAGGTTATTTTTGTAAAAGGGCTTATATGGCATACATTAAATAATAAGACTAATGTCTTGTATAATGGCAATGTTTATGTGTTCATTGGTGAGAAAAAAAAAGTGTATGAGTGAAAAGTGGAAGTTTCCTTTGTAGGTTAAAAAGAAGCCAAAAAGAAAAACAAAAAAAGAACGGAATGAGTTAACTGAAAAAATAAAATAGCTAGCAAGCTCAGGCTATAGACAAGACACTGACTCCATTCAAGGACACTGCTCACAGTTAAGACTTGGCTGACAACCAGGAAAAAGAGGGGGCGGGCTTGAATTTGCCCATGCAGCTATGAGATCTGCAAAACACTACTGAAATGTGTTAGGTTTCTTTTCTCACAGGTAAAGAAGCGCTACCCAAAGACCCTAGCAGCCCTGCCACTC
The DNA here is from genome assembly GCF_020497125.1 of Mauremys mutica. Classification (NCBI taxonomy): domain Eukaryota; kingdom Metazoa; phylum Chordata; order Testudines; family Geoemydidae; genus Mauremys; species Mauremys mutica. The sequence goes on from NC_059074.1 coordinate 1,542,349, forward strand.
CTTGGAACCAGGAGACTGGATCAATGTAAAGGTCCACCAGCGAAAGACTGCTTTGGCTCCATGCTGGAAAGGCCCTTATTAAGTCCTGCTGTCTACCGACACCGCTGTGAAGTGCCAAAGACTGAATGCCTGGACCCATGATTCTCACTGCAAAAAGACCCCGCCACATCAGGAGAATTCTCCTACTGATGATTAGCCTATTTCTCCTTCTAGCTCCACTGTGCCTTCTGGACAGCAGAGAAAAAGTACAAGGTGAAGTGCTAGTAAACTCTCCCTTGTCCACTGACAGACCTACTGTGCCTTTGAACTTTTCTAGAAGAATCAAAACCATTACAGGGTGATGTGCTGGTAACCTCTCCCCTGTAGGATGCTGAACCACGACTGTTTCAGGAAAGAAGTGTTTCGGAACACTCGCTCCACTGAAATTGCCAAAGTCCAGGAATTCCTGACTAGAAAGAATATTAAGGACTAACCCTGGTGAAGAAACAAAGAATTATACACTGTCAGGAAGAAATTTGTGAGCCCCCTGCTTGGGAATGTGGTATTGATTGGATTTTGGGGTTTATTCTACAGGCTGCGCCCTGTGTTCTGGATAAATCCTTCAGCATGTATTGCCCTCCCCAATTGGATTTTAAATGACATTGCACTTATCCAGTTTCCAGATCACCTCTACATACCCAAATTGCTCACAAGGGGCTGCCATTAGATTAGCACAACAGAGAGCCTGGGTTATTTCTCCTGGAAGAAGAGGGAATTGACCAGATCCCTGTGGGCTGGGGCCAATAGTGCAGCAGCCATTTGGAATATTCTTAAAAGCCACATGATAAGAAATTGAGCCAACTAGAAAAGGCCACTAGCCTTATTTCTGGAGCTCAGGTAACCCAAGTACAGGCTGGAGTTGGTGAGTTACATGTCATTTCCACCCTTAGTTCTATGACCCAGAAGTTACTGACAGAGATGGTATTGAATATCACTGAGGCTGGGAAGGCACTGCAGTGGGATCTAGTATGTTTGAGTTGATCTTGAGCACCAGACTTGGCCCACTGCCCTTACAGACGCATCAGGAACCATCTGATCTGTGGTCATGATGACATACTTGGACACTTTCTGGGTGGAAGTGTGAACATTCACAGTGCTCCTTCCAAGCATTTGGACCAGTTAGGGGTGTGTGGCCTCCCACATACCGAATCCTGCCGGGTCCATGGGGAGGATGAATGTGGGACTGGATTATTCACCGAGACATCTGGGAAATGAAACCACTTGGTATACCTAACTGATTTATAGTCAGTGCCCCGATCCCTTAGTTGTTAGATAAACAAGATTCCACTCTTTGTCTGTGCACTCATTCCTGGGTTTGGGGTGACTAAGCTCAAGAGAGCAGTTGTAAATATTTCTGCAGAGCTTGATTGCAAAATAGACGTGTGCTATTGTTTGCCTCCTGCTCACTGGTATGGTGTTGTGTATCGTTACTCTCCTCTTGCTTGCTTGCTGTAAAGCACTCCTACATAGAATTTGTACTTCCTGTTCCCCAGGAAATCCCGCTATACCCCCTCATTAATGACCCCAGCTCCCTAGAGCTTAATCGCTTTTTTTCCTCAAAGTATGAGAAAACTCAGCCAAAAGTTTGTTGAGTATTCTCAAAGGGGGGAGTTGTTGGTGTCACTAGGCATAAATCTAGGTAACTCGGGAGGATGAAAGACCACGAGTGTCGATGAAGTCTTCTTGCTCTAGGCCTGAGTGAACCAAAGTTCTTCCATGTTGTGAACTTTAACCAGCCAAAACTGCTAACAGCCAAAAAGCAAAAATGTGTAAGTGTCAGCTTTCTTAGCTCGCAGCTGCAGTACAGCTCGAAACAGCAAAAAGCGGCAGTGATACGGGGGAGAAGGGGGGGAAGTCTGCATGCGTCTGTGTCATAAAGGCCAGAGAGAAACATGCGAATGGGAAGGTTTCTAACAAGCTACAATTTATTGCTTAATGTATCTGCTGCAAGGGGAGGGAGGAAGGGGGAGACAGGGAGAAACAAAGGCCAGTACAGACAACTTGGAATATAAAAAGGGGAACTTGCTTTTATCAGTGCGCTTGATTTGAGATATTGCTTCTCCTAGCGCCTTTTCAAGATCTTGCATAAACTTGGTTTGCTTCTCCACCCTGGTGTGTTAAATAGTGCGACGCACACCGGGCAACGAACCCCGCTGTTGCCCCCGCGGGCCCTCTGGGCCGGCAACACACATACTCCATGTGGCTGGCACTCCCCTCGGGTCTGTGGCAGATCTCGCCTTCTTTCGCTCTTTGGGTCAAGGGCCTCACTTCCTTCCTGCCCCAGCCCCTTCCTCGCGTCTTGTGTCTGCCAACTTGGAAATGCCAAACTCCATCTTTCCATCACCCCAGGAAAGCCCTGCCCCTTATCTCCTAGGAAGTTTCTCTTCTGAGCCCTGTGCAAACCAAGTGCCCCATGGAGTCCCCTGCTTTCCATCCGCTAGTATAAACATCTCTGGGGCATTTCACCCCACTGCTGCCTCCCTTCGATGTCTAGCACCAGGTCAGCTTCTGAAAACGTAGAGGGTTTGCTGTTCTCCTCCTCCATGGATTGTTGGCGTTTATTCACACATGTGGCCAAAACATCTGTAAGGAAGGGACTTTGGCCATGCATCTGCCTAGGAAGGATTGATTCTTGAACCAGAGGAGGTCAAGTAACAAATCCAGTGAGCTGTTCACACCATCAGTCTCGTCCAAGCCCCAGGCCCCGCTTTCATCTTGGAATCCGGGGTTAAACGTCACACCCCAAGGAGAGTCTCTTATACGTCAGTCTCTGTGTCCCAGGACAACACGCCATTGTTCTCAGCCACTTTGTCCCATGCTTACCAGGCCCGCTGGATGGTAGGGAGATGGTGGAATTTGTGGGCCCTTCTGTTAGTGGGCCTGCTGGCAGGGTGGGATTCAGTAGCATGGGAACCGGAGGGAGTATAAGGGCCCTTCCATCAATCAAACCCTAACCCTGCCCCTTGGCCCCTAAACCCAGCCCCTTGACCCTTAAGCCCCGACCATCCGTCACTGGAAGTCCCACCCATGGGGGATATTACTTCCGGGGTCGAGGCGGACACATGACCGGAAGCAAAGTGTGTCATGTGACCCCTCTAAGAACTCCTCCCACTGCCCTCTACCAATCAGGATGGGCTTTGCCCCTGTAGGCCCGCCCTGAGAGGAGATTTGACCAATCAGGGGTGTTCTGGGGAGGGGTGACCTGTCCGGAAGTGGTTCATGTGACCTCTCTAAGAACTCCTCCCACTGCCCTCTACCAATCGCGATGGGTTTCAGCCACATAGGAGCACCCCGAGAGCAGGTTTGACCAATCGGGGGTGTTCTGGGTTGGGTGACCCGCCCAGAAGAGGGTCGTGTGACACCTCTAAGAACTCCTCCCAGCGCCCTCTGCCAATCAGAGTGCAGCACCATCACCCCATAAGTCCCAGCGCCGGGGCAGAAGAGGCCCTCTTACCCAGACCGCGTGCTCTAGAGATCATGGAGACATGGACCCCTTCACCACCCCCGTGAGAACTTCAGACTTTGTTTTAGCCCCGAGGCCTTTGGACTTGTGTGGGGAAAGCGCTACATCAGCGAGAGTTGCGACGAGGGCCCTTTGACTCAGCCGTTGATGGATACGCCGGAACCCAAAACCCAAACCCTCGTGAGGCACCCCAATGAGCGTGACCGCCTCTCATTGTCCGCTCCCCTAGAGGAGGAAGGCGAACGCAGCTCGGGAGAGTCACTGGAGGACAAGGTGAATGGAAAAGATGTCGCTCAGGTAAATGAATGAATAAGAAGTGATGGTTGATGATGGGGTGTAATGGGTTAGGAACCGTGGGGTTGTGTAAATCTAAAAACAAGCAGTGGGGGGCTTACACTGCTTCTTTTTCTGAAAATCTCTCAACAGCTCGATGTCTCTCTAGAGGCCTTTGAGAACTTACAGATCGGTAGCCCCGTGGGAGTAAATACATCACGCATCAGCTGTTTTTGCTCATGTCTGAGACACAGATCTCAAGAGGAAAATCCGGAAAAGGACAAAATGGAAGAATGAACCAGCTCAGACTCCCTTATGGCAGGGGTCGTGGTGTCCGTTTTTACAGGAAGGCGGCTGTAAAAGTTCGTGTTAAACCAGGTGATTAATAAAACGTATTTAAATATGTCAATATGAATGTGTCCCCCTTCATATTTGTGTTAGTAAAAGACGATGCCAGTAACAGTCATGTCTACACCGGCAGCTCTGTTAAAGAAAATATATTACACCCCCAGGGAAGTTGGGAGCTTCGGCGGGTGACCCTTCTTTTTCAAGTGGCCAAAAAGCCTCGTCAAACGCTTACACTTTACACAAACCGGCTCGAATACGTTTTAAAAGAAACAAGACCATTGGGTCAGATGTGGAAGCACAATGGCAGGCAGATTCGGTGAAGATGCATCGGTTCTCCAAATGCAACATCGGTTTTAAGTCCATCTTAACAGTGACAGACGTTCTATCCAAATCTGCCTGGGCCTCAGGCCTAAAAGACCAGACGCGTGGTGAGGTATCCAAGGCCTTTAAAGCTATTTTCAGCAAAGGTCGCATGCCTCAAAAATTACAAACCGATCGGGGGAAAGAATTTTTAAACAAACCTTTAAGCAGATTGTTACAGCGGCATGGAGTTCACCAGTGTGTTACTAATAAGGAAGTCAAAGCAGGGTTGTAGAGGATGTGGAGATATTTTACAGCCCATATCACCTTTTGCTACATTGACGTGTTACCTGAGTTTAGAAAGAGTTACAACCAGAGTTTTCACAGAACTCTACATACCAGACCTGCTGATGTTAGCCCTTCAAATTCTCGGAAGGTGTGGAAAACGGTTTACAGAGATGGTTTTAAAATAAAACCGGTTGTTGCCTCTTTTAGAAAAGGCGACCATGTGAGACTATTTAAAACCAAAGGAGCTTTTCAAAAGGTTATGAACAGACGTTTACTGATGAGATATTCCTTGGGCATGCCTAGCCTTGCTCAACACGTGCTTCAACAAGCCCAGACGTGTATTTTGCAATGATTTTCATAGCCCTATTACCCAATAAAGCCCCCCAGGTGAGGGGATTAAAGACAATTGATGTTTGGGGTTGGTTTTTAAAAAATAAAAATGACCGATTCAGAAAAAAGGACACAGATTATTATTTTTTTAATAAAAATAATCGCTTGTGAGGTCCCCTAAATAATCCCCCAGAGGGGGATTCCAGTCACCCTCCCTTTTCACAAATATCACAAGTCAGTGTCGTGGTACAGGCACCGCTCTTGCAACCTGTCTAGGAGGTTGTATAGTTCTAAGCGGGCGTAAGCGGTGGTGAAACAGGCTATGAAGACGTGGGTATTGCCAGAGACAGAGCACTGGTCTTTTGCGAGCTTCCAAGACACACACGCGGTTTCTTCGTCGATAAACTCGCAGGATGAAACCTCGTAACTGGGGGAAAACAGGTACTGAAAGAGTATCAGAGGGGAGCCGTGTTAGTCTGGATCTGTAAAAGCAGCAAAAAGTCCTGTGGCACCTGATAGACTAACAGACGTATTGGAGCATGAGCTTTCGTGGGTGAATACCCACTTCGTACCCACTTTCAGGTACTGAAAGCGTTCATCAGGGTCTCTCACCATGCAGCTGTTGGGTAGGTTTGTTCTTTGGCCAAATTTACCCTACAGAGAATTTAAAAACAGTTTAGCCATTTGGCGTTTAGGGTTTGTCAGTTGGACCGTGTGCTTGATTGTTTGTTTGAACAGTGTGAATTGGGAGGCTTTGTTCCAGGTGGGACTTGAGTGGGCCTGACTGCTATAAAAAGGAGCGGCAAACAGAGGGAGTTTGCCTGGGGAGGAGCCCACTGAGGCTTTCATCTTGCGGGCTTCTGTGAGTTGCTGCAACAGCCGAGGAAGCTCTTAGAAGGAAGAAATTATGGAAGGTGAGCATTCAGGTGGTGTAACCTGCACAGGTTGTGCCATGCTTGTCTTTCTTCCACAGGACAGAAGCCACTTTGTCTGTACAAAGTGCAAGCTGGTCTCCATATTGGAAGAGAAGGTTCGAGGTCTGGAGAAACAAGTATCGACCCTGCGTTTCATAAGAGAAAAATGAAGATTTCCTGGACAGACGTCAGGATATGCTTCTACAGGCACAATGTCCTGAAGAATCGGAGCAGGTTGCACAGAGGGGAGAGAGGGACGGTGAAGAAATTTGGCAGCATGTGACCTCCAGAAGAAGAAAGAGGAGCCTCCATGTACCAGCAATGGAGATGCAGATGAGCAACCGTTTTTATGTTCTTTCCACAGGTACTGTGAAAGTAGAATGAATTATATTGTAAAAATAAGAATGGATTAAAGAAATGCTGTGTGTATCTTTTAGCAAAAGAGCTGAATTGCAGCAATCCAGGTGTCAGGAATGCAGACATTAAGGTAAAACAATTGCTCCACTTAAGGGCGATTGGTGAAGTATTAGCCTTAGATCGATAAGAGTTAGTAAGGAAGTAGGATATGCATGCTGTGCCCCAGGTAAATGTTACAGTTTTGTTCTCTTTGTCCCTTGGTTTAGTTCCCGCCCTTTTATCTGTATAAATAAGATAGTTTGTGTCTTGCATGGTGCTCACATTATCTGGGTGCTGTTAGCAGAGCACTGTGCTAATAAGACAGAGTGGTCTGACAAACTGTGAGTCCTGAGTCTAACTTTGACAGTACTAATGAGGAGAGTGGACTAGATGATTGTGACGTTATGAGTGTGGTATAATATTTCATTGAAAGGTGACAGGGCCAGAAAGTTAATCAACTCACAGACTGACCTGACCCCTGGGTGAACCTTAAGGACTGGTTAGGAAGATATGTAAATTAATAGAGCTTTGAAATGCAAGTCTGCATGGTTAGCGGTAAAAGGGTAGATGTTTGCTCAGGGCTTGTGTTGTAAGCAAACAAGTCTTGTCTATTGCTATAGTTTGAATTCAAAGATCAAAAAAGGAATATTAACATTTAGGAAGATACTTGAGTGAAATAGTATTATTGTCTATGTGTCTCTTTGAAGGTTGTGGTGACCTGTATCTGACTGTTTAATGGATAAATTACCCTGTGCTAATTGCCAGGATGTTTGGGAGAAGGAGAGTTAAGCCCATTGTTTTCTCAGGCCAAAAGGCTGCTGGAAATGTATAAAAACCCTGGGACACGATCCTGCTTCATCTCAGATCTGCTTTGGGTTTCAAGAGGGGGAAACCTTAAGCCACAAGGATTGAGATCCCCAGTCATTGACTGGAGTCACCCTGAATACGGACATTGGACTATAACCTATGGACTATTTCTAAAAGGACTTTTGGCAACTACAAGCTCATCTCTGCTGTGTCTGAACCTCAAGAGTTGAATTCAAGTCTGTATGTGTCTTGATCTTTTAACCAACACTCTTTCTCTCTTTTCTTTTTTAATAAATTTTAGCTTAGTTAATAAGAATTGGCTGTAGCGTGTATTTTGGGTAAGATCTAAGTTATAATTGGACCTGGGTATGTGGCTGATCCTTTGGGATTGGAAGAACCTTTTCTTTTATATGATGAGATAAGATTTTCAGGAATCATCAGCATATCTGACAGGTGTGTCTGGATGGAGGCCTAAGGCTGGGCACTTTAAGGGAACTGCGTGGTTTGGACTTCTGAGTAACCAGTAAGGTGCTACAGAAGCTGTTTTGTGCTGGTTGGTAAATCTAAGGCTATGGCTACACTTGCACTTCAAAGCGCTGCCGCGGCAGTGCTTTGAAGCGCTGTCCGTACTCCACCTCCCTGTGGGGAATAACGGACAGCGCTGGGAGCCGCGCTCCCAGCGCTGGGGCTTTGACCACACTGGCGCTTTGCAGCGCCGCAATTTGCAGCTCTGGAGAGGGTGTGTTTTCACACCCTGCTGCAGCGCTGCAAATTTGCAAGTGTAGCCATGGCCTAAGTATTGGAATAACCACCAGCATTTGGGGTTTGTCTGCCCGGTTTGGTTTCCAGTTCACCCTGATTGAGTGACCTCAGCTGGCTCCCACGGGCAGCACCGTCACAATGATACATCTGAGAGAAGGGAGCAGAAGGAGACTCCACCAATTGGAAGGCACGAGTTGCACTGTCCTAGGGATGGGGGTTCCACAACCACCGCTCCCAAGAGAAGGAGAAGGGTGGTGGTGGTGATTGGGGACTCCCTCCTCAGGGGGACTGAGTCATCTATCTGCCTCCCCGACCGAGAAAACCGAGAGGTCTGCTGCTTGCCAGGAGCTAGGATTCACGATGTGACGGAGAGACTGACGAGACTCATCAAGCCCTCAGACGCTACCCCTTCCTGCTTCTCCTCATGGGCACCAATGATACTGCCAAGAATGACCTTGAGCGGATCACTGCAGACTACGTGGCTCTGGGAAGAAGGATAAAGGAGTTTGAGGCGCAAGTGGTGTTCTCGTCCATCCTCCCTGTGCAGGGAAAAGGCCTGGGCAGGGAGTGTCGAATTGTGGAAGTCACTGAATGGCTACGCAGGTGGTGTCGGAGAGAAAGCTTTGGATTCTTCGACCATGGGATGCTGTTCCAAGAAGGAGGAGTGCTAGGCAGAGACAGGCTCCACCTGACGAAGAGAGGGAAGAGCATCTTTGCAAGCAGGATGGCTACCCTAGTGAGGAGGGCTTTAAACTAGGTTCACCGGGGGATGGAGACCAAAGCCCTGAGGTAAGTGGGGAAATGGGATACCGGGAGGAAGCCCAAACAGGAGAGTGCAAGAGGAGAAGACTCCTGTCTCAGACTGAGAAAGCAGGACAATCAGTGAGTTATCTTAAGTGCCTATATGCAAATGCAAGAAGCCTGGGAAACAAGCAGGGAGAACTGGAAGTCCTGGCACAGTCAAGGAGCTATGATGTGATTGGAATAACAGAGACTTGGTGAGATAACTCACATGACTGGAGCACTGTCATGGATGGATATAAACTGTTCAGGAAGGACAGGCAGGGCAGAAAAGGTGGGGGAGTTGCATTGTATGTCAGAGAGCAGTATGACAGCTCAGAGCTCTGGTATGAAACTGCAGTAAAACCAGAGAGGCAGTGACCATGAGATGGTCGAGTTCAGGATCCTGACACAAGGAAGAAAGGAGAGCGGCAGAATACAGACCCTGGACTTCAGAAAAGCAGACTTTGACTCCCTCAGGGAGCTGATGGGCAGGATCCGCTGGGAAAATAACATGAGGGGGAAAGGAGTCCAGGAGAGCTGGCTGTATTTTAAAGAATCCTTATTGAGGTTGCAGGAACAAACCATCCCGATGTGTAGGAAGAATAGTAAATATGGCAGGCGACCAGCTTGGCTTAACAGTGAAATCCTTGCTGATCTTAAAGGCAAAAAAAGAAGCTTACAAGAAGTGGAAAATTGGACAAATGGCCAGGGAGGAGTATAAAAATATTGCTCAGGCATGCAGGAGTGAAATCAGGAAGGCCAAATCACACTTGGAGTTGCAGCTAGCGAGAGAAGTTAAAAGTAACAAAAAGGGTTTCTTCAGGTATGTTAGCAACAAGAAGAAAGTCAAGGAAAGTGTGGGCCCCTTGCTGAATGAGGGAGGCAACCTAGTGACAGAGGATGTGGAAAAAGCTAATGTACTCAATGATTTTTTTGCCTCTGTCTTCACGAACAAGGTCAGCTCCCAGACTGCTGCACTGGGCAGCACAGTATGGGGAGAAGGTGACCAGCCCTCTGTGGAGAAAGAAGTGGTTCGGGACTATTTAGAAAAGCTGGATGAGCACCAATCCATGGGGACGGAAGCATTGCATCCGAGGGTGCTAAAGGAGTTGGCGGATGTGATTGCAGAGCCATTGGCCATTCTCTTTGAAAACTCATGGCAATCGGGGGAGGTCCCAGATGACTGGAAAAAGGCTAATGTAGTGCCCATCTTTAAAAAAGGGAAGGAGGATCCGGGGACCTACAGGCCAGTCAGCCTCACCTCAGTCCCTGGAAAAATCATGGAGCAGGTCCTCAAGGAATCAATTCTGAAGCACTTAGAGGAGAGGAAAGTGATCAGGAACAGTCAGCATGGATTCACCAAGGGCAAGTCATGCCTGACTAACCTAATTGCCTTCTATGAGGAGATAACCGGCTCTGTGGATGAGGGGAAAGCAGTGGACGTGTTATTCCTTGACTTTAGCAAAGCTTTTGATATGGTCTCCCACAGTATTCTTGCCAGCAAGTTAAAGAAGTATGGGCTGGATGAATGGACTATAAGCTGGATAGAAAGCTGGCTAGATTGTCGGGCTCAACGGGTAGTGATCAATGGCTCCATGTCTAGTTGGCAGCCGGTTTCAAGTGGAGTGCCCCAAGGGTCGGTCCTGGGGACGGTTTTGTTCAATATCTTCATTAATGATCTGGAGGATGGCGTGGGCTGCACCCTCAGCAAGTTTGCAGATGACAGTAAACTAGGAGTGGTAGATACACTGGAGGATCTTAGAGGACTGGGCCAAAAGAAACCTGACGAGGTTCAACAAGGACAAGTGCAGAGTCCTGTACTTAGGATGGAAGAATCCCATGCACTGTTACAGACTAGGGACCGAGTGGCTAAGCAGCAGTTCTGCAGAAAAGGACCTAGGGGTTACAGTGGACGAGAAGCTGGATAGGAGTCAGCAGTGTGCCCTTGTTGCCAAGAAGGCTAACGGCATTTTGGGCTTTATAAGTAGGGTCTTTCCAGCCCTCCTTTCTTTTAGACCCCCTGAGGATATAGCAGCCACCAGTATTCTGAACAAAGCATCATATTTTCCCCAACTCTTCATCAGTTTTCTGAATGAAGCATCATACTTTTCCCAAACACTAGACTATGGGGAAGCTGTGACGAGCGTATGGTGTTGGGAGAATGGTTTGTCAGTCCTTGGTTTTTTATTCACAACCCCTAGAGCGCGTGCTCCGGGTTTGTGAGTATGGGCATTTTCGCGCACACAGTTTTCTCAGGGCTTGGTGTGGTGGTGGCCGCTGAGGAACTGGAGTTGTGTTTGTGTGGTTGGTTCTCAAAGGCCTTGATAAAGGCATCGTCGAGCTGTTGAGAGATTTTCAGAAAAAGAAACAGTGTAAGCCCCCCACAGATTGTTTTTAGATTTACGGAACCCCGCGGTTCCTAACCCATTACACCCCATCATCAACCGTCACTTCTTTATCATTCATTTACCTGAGTGATGTCTTTTCCATTCACCTTGTCCTCCGGTGACTCCCCCGAGCTGCGTTCGCCTTCCCCCTCTAGGGGAGCGGACAATGAGAGGCGGTCACGCTCATTGGGGTGCCTCACGAGGGTTTGGGTTTCGGGTTCCAGCGTATCCATCAACGGCTGAGTCAAAGGGCCCTCTTTGCAACTGTCGCTGATGTAGCGCTTTTCCCACACAAGTCCAAAGGCTCTCGGGGCTAAAACAAAGTCTGGAGTTCTCACGGGGGTGGTGAAGGAGTCCATGTCTCCATGATCTCCAGAGCACGCGGTCTGGGTAAAAGAGGGCCTCTTCTGCCCCGGTGCTGGGACTTATGGGGTGATGGTACTGCACTCTGATTGCAGAGGGCACTGGGAGGAGTTCTTAGAGGGGTCACAGGACCCGCTCCTGGGGGGTCACCCCGCCCTGGAACACCCCCGATTGGTCAAACCTGCTCTCAGGGCTGTCCTATGCAGCCAAAACCCATCGCGATTGGTAGAGGGCAGTGGGAGGAGTTCTTAGAGGGGTCACATGAACCACTTCTGGATGGGTCACCCCGGCCCGGAACACCCCCTGATTGGTCAAATCTCCTCTCGGGGCGGGCCTACGGGGGCGAAACCCATCCTGATTGGTAGAGGGCAGTGGGAGGAGTTCTTAGAGGGGTCACATGACACACTTTGCTTCCGGTCATGTGTCCGCCATGGGTGGGACTTCCAGTGACAGGTGGTTGGGGCTTAAGGGGTCAAGGAATGGGGTTTCAGGGGTCAAGGGGAGGGGTTAGTGTTTTATTGACGGTAGGGCCCTTATACTACTACCAGACACCCTTGGAGGCCCTTGCCTTCCCAAGGGGTGGCTTTGTAAATTTAGCATCAGGTGTTCCTGAATGAGAGTCCTTGGACATTTGGGACTTCACTTGGTTTTGAAGCTTAGTGCAGGTTTTCTTGAGGCACATTAGCATCCGTTTGATAATTGGAACTTTGCTCCTTGAAGGGGATGGTGTCCTAGCTCTAGAGGCCTTTGGTGACTTTGGGGGAGAACCGTCAGGAGTCCCAATTGTTTTCTCCCCAGCTTGCGAAAGCCCTGTTGTACTTGTAGCAATGGACACCATCTTTGGTTGCTTACTGGGAGCCGTTTTCCCCATTCCATCCTGCGTCTTTCTCCTGTCTACTGGAAGGAGCCACACCACTGGCATCTTTTTGTGGTTGGATGATGCTGAGGAGTCTCCTGGAGTCCATCGCTGTGGAATTCCATGGGATCTTCCGGGCAAGTCAGCACCTGCAGAGCCAGCTGGTCTCTTACTGCATTTCTTGCAGACTCTAATTGGCAGCTGATCCCTGAAGAGCTTTGAATTCACAGTTCCATCGAGCCCATGTGGATCCATGTCGTCTCGAAGACCATGCAGCTCAGCAGATGTCTCCTCCTGAGTTTTCTTACCCTTCCTCTTTCCTGGATATGTCTTACGGCACTGCTGGCAGACTGAGACCTGGCCCGCCAAGGGGCGGGAGCTGCTCAACATTTCCATCAGGTGCTTCAGCTGCAGGTCGTGTGCAGCCTGCCCAGCAATGAGAGAGTCAAGGGTGGATCTTGTTAGCTGCTCAGAGCCTGGGGCCTCTGGGGCAACCTGGTGGCTTTGGGTCCTGGGATGATCTGCCCTGCCCTCACCTGCCTGTGCCACTGGCCCCAGGCAGGAGCCTTCTCCCAAGAGAACCTTCCTCTCCATGTGCAGCTCCAGCTTCTCTTCAGTCCCTTTGGTGCCGCTCACACTGGTAAGGGGCTTTCTCAACTCGCTCCTATAGAGGTGGAGTGTGGCTGGGAGCGTCTTCTCTGCTATTGCCGTCTCTCTCACGAGGGGAGCATCTCTGTGCGACTCTCTCACCATCTTTGGGAACGCCTCCATTTGGATCTCTGAGCATTTCCGAGCAATGTGATCCTGCAGCTTGACCAGCACAAGCCTGGCCGGGATGGCATCAGGGGATGCCATGATCCTGTGGGCCTTTTGAGGCAGGGCTCCCCAGGGGCAGACACGTGGCTCCTGGATCGCCTGTGCACGCTGAGGGCTGGTGTTGGATGTGAGGGGCTCCGGGACCTCTGCTGGAAATCCACACTTGGGCCCATCTGTGTCTAATATCAATAGCTGCTTGGTGTCCCGCTCACCCAGCAATGGCTCCCCCGGGATGGGGGTTTGTGGAGCTGGAGGCAGAAGAGCTGTGTGGGGTTTCTGGGGGGTGAGGGGTAAGCCCTGCTCATGCTGGAGTCTCTTTGTCTGCACGTGACAGTCCAGCTCCTCCAGGACTTCACAGCTTAGGAAACGGACCCTGCTCATGTTGAGCTTCACCCTGGGGTCTCTGTCCGGTGGGCGCAGAGCAGGGACGTTAGGGATCATCTTGGCCAGCGACTCTGTGTATGGGGTAGGAGCCCCCAGTTGACTCTGCAGATGCTTCTGGCGGATGTTGAAGTCTAAGCCACGGACTGACGTCTGGTCCAGACCCATGGTCTGCTCTCGCCGGTCTTGTCTGCTGTGGGCAGGAGGCCTGGGGAGAGGCTGGGCTTGGATGGGATGAGCGGATCCTTCCCAGCCCCCGACAGGCATGATCTCCCCCGTGTGGCGGAGGGGCTCTGATTGCCTCATGGCGGCTTCTCTCAGGGAGAAGGAGCTGGGACTCCGGAGGGCAGAGGTGGTGGGTTCCCTAGAGGAAGAGGAGAACTGGCTCGTGGCAGATGTCGACACACTCGGCCTGTGGGAGAGAGCAGACAGGGACAGATGGGACATGGCTCTGCTGAGCCAAGGCAGGGCTTGGGCGCAGCCTTCCAGCAGTAGTGCAGTGGGGCAGTGCCTAGGCGTGCATTGCACCCCACACCCCGACACAAGGACATCGGCTGGGTAAGGAAGGACAGAGAGGGGGAGCCGGCACTCATTTTATCTAGAACGCTAACCCCTCCGTCACACGCACATGTGCAGCACCTAGCACGACGGGGCCTTGAGCATGATCGGGGACCTACTGCTATTTTAATAGAAAGATTAGCTACCAACAACTGGTTTGGGGGAGGAAGATGGGAGCATGGGGGTGTAACCCTCGCCAGAGGGTGTTGTGAAGGCCAAGCCTATAAACTCTAAACGGAACTAGATCAATTCATCAATGGCTATTAGCTAGAAGCGGCTGCCCTTCCCCTGCCGCAGCCCCTGTCTGGTGCCAGCTTCCTGGCTTGATAGTCCCTGCCTAGTCCTGCCCAGCTGAGCCTGCTTGGAATCAGTTCCCTGCTCCCCGGCTCTTCCTGCAGCCGCACCCTGGGGAGTTCATGGCCTGCCTGGCCCCCTGAGCCCCTTCCAGTGCTGTGTGGGGTGGACACCCCGCGCAGGGTGTCATTGGATTGCTGTTTCTTTCAAACGGGGCAGGGCAGCGGCAGGTTCTAGACAGTCGCCTGCTGGCAGCTATCGCCGTACAGAAGGATTTGATCCTACTCACAACCCCACCTTGCAGTCTCTGCATTTCATTTCGGATCATCCCCCACCTCACTTTCACTGGTCTCTCACCTTGGAAGCTAAAGCCTCGTAGTGGCTTTTTCCCTGTTACTTTAGGATCCTGGAGTGTCTGGTTGTCCCTGCTCCCTCCTCTCGACATTCACTCTCCCCTCCCACCCAGCCCCAGTCTGGTGCCCCCCGCTCAGTTCTCTTACGGTATCAGGACTTCCTCCAGGTGTCTGGCCATGGACTGTACCCTCCTGTCAACCAGCCTGAGAGCCAAGTGGAGCTTCTCCGGGTGCACGGGGCAGCTGTGGAACAGAGAGAGCAGAGAGCTGAGTGCAGGCCCTGCCCTCAGGCCCTCTTTTACCCAGAGGGGCAGCACCGAAAGGCTCCCTGTCCCGTTCTCCACTGAGGCAGCCTCCTCCCCTGCAACACCCGGGCCTGGGATGTTCTGGTTTGGGGTTAGCTGGATTGTTAGGTGAGCCCTGTCTAGTGCTGAGGAGGTGAGCGAGTATCCTGCTGGCAGCGTGTGTGTCATGTGCCTTCCACAGAAGCCAATCCACATATAGGATAACAGCCTACTATAGCTGCCAACTAATACAGCTGCTTCTTCAGCTCTAAGGGGTGCTTTATGCTGCAGAGCTGAAGGTCCAGGGTTCAAATCCTGCTGGGAACCCATGATGGAGGAGGGGCCATTACACAAGTGCTGCTGGATCCCTTTCACCCTACTCACCGTACCAGAAAGCCCAGCCTTCCTCCTGACTTCTCCACCTCACCTCCCCGGGGTGCACGAGGCTGCTCCCAGAAAACATTTTCTCCCCCTCTTGGGAGGGGAGGATGGTCCGGTCCGGTCCAGTCGACACAATCTACCACCCTTCCCCCCCCCCAGGTTAAATGAGCCGCATGGTGCTGGAGGAAGGGACTGACCCCTGTACGAGGCGTGGGGGGTGGATTAGAGATGGCAGCTTCTGCGGGGTGGGAATGAATTGCAGGAGCCTAAGGAGAAGAGCTGCTTGCCTGGTACCTAGGTCGGGGCAGGGGAGGGATTACTCGGGCTGCTGCCCCTGGGTGGGGCTGAATTGCATGACGCGAGAGGAGGGGACTGACCCACTGCAGCTTCAGGGAGGGGGGCATTGCTTACCATGACTCTGGGGATGCACCAGCCTCCAGCTCTTCCGCACAGCACCCAAAAGCTGCCAGAAGTGAGAGATAAAGGAGACATTGAGCTGCTTGGGCACCCTCTGCTTCCTAGCAGCCTATTGCCCCAGAGTTCAGGGGCAGCCTGTGAACGGAGCCCCAGCCAGTGCCTCTGCACGACTCTGGGCACGACTGCGCCTTCGCAGGAAGAGGGGAGGCAGGTGGGGGAACAGACCCTATTCCTCTGCTTTGCGTGGGGCCTGAGTCTGCCACCGCAGCTGTGGGGTCAGGGGCTGCTTACCTTTCGGTTTCTTCTTTTTGGCTCTGTGCCTCCTCTTCCTCGGAGAAGCCTGCCACACACAGAGAAAGCAGCAGGGTTAGAAGAGAACTCCTCAATAAACCCGGGAGAACACTGAGCCGGAGGTGATTGCCATGTGGGGCCAGAGGGAAGTTTTTCCTTGTGGGAGAGTATTGCACTATGAGGCCTCCTGGGAAGGCATTGTGCTTTCCTATGATGCAGCCAATATAGGGCACACAGCACAACCCATAACACGGCTCACTGGAATAATCCAGGGCTTGGAGAAACAGGGATTGCTGGTACCCGGAGCCTGCAGAGTTTATAAGCATTGAAGGAGAGAGCCTGCAAAGTTCTCTCTCCTGCAGAGCTTATAAAACTCCACAGGTTTTAGGATTGCAGGATCTGCAACTAACCCCAGACACCGTGCACAGAATTCAGACCCTGGGGGAGAAATCCGACCTCTGGACAACAGTGTTTCCTAGATACATATTTCGGGAATGCATGATATTGGGGTTTTATCTGCATGCATTTGGGATGGCCATGCTCCTCCTGAGTGGTGAAGCCAGGAATGGGTTATGCAAATCCTCCCAAACAAGTGCTGATATAACCTCTATATCATCCTGAAACGGCAGCTGTTTTACAAAAACCAAAATTCTTTATTGATTGAATCCCATAGCAGTTTGTCCATTATTTCAGGCTAACTGGCCTATAAGAAGCTGGGTTAACCTCCCATAGCTTTTGGAATATTGACAAAACAGGAATCTTTTTATAGATACTGGAGCAGCAATTAGTATTCTCCATGTCGAGGAGCCTAGATCCTCTCCTCTATCATCAGGATGTACCAAGACACTTGCAACTTTTGCAAGTAATCAGGTTGTTACCACACTTTCTACACCCCTTGAAGTACAAATAGGTCAGCTAAGAAAGAATCAGACCTTTGCATTGATGAAATTAGCAGACCCAAAGAATTGTCTATTGGGAACTGATTTCTTATACAAAGAGGGATGTGTTCTTGAGTTGTATAACCAATTATTGTGTCTTTCAGTAGAACAGGCAAAGGATGACTCTCCAGTAGTCATACCTGAGTGTGTCATGGTCTCTCCAGTGGAGGACTCTGAACCTGAGGGGTATGATTTAAACAAAATAGTGGCTAAACATGCAAACCAACCTGAGTTACAGGCATTACTTTACAAGCTTGCAGATGCTTTTGCTAAACACAAACATGATTGTGGATGCATGGCAGTCACTATTGTTGTAGAAGGAGGAGAAATTTCAGCCCAAAAACAGTAGCCTTACCTAGAACAAGCAAATCCGTACATAGAAAAGACTATCAAGGCTTTGCTGACCCAGGGAGTACCACGTAAATGTACTTCCACTGCAAATTCACCTATTTGGCCTGTCAAGAAACCAGATGGTTCGTGGCGTCTCACAATAGATTACAGACGCCTAAACCAGGTCACACCAACTTGTGCCCCCACAGTGGCCAAAATGCCAGATCTAATCAAACCCTTTGATCCAGAGGCTGTATGGTTTACTGTATTTGACATCAGTAACAGCTTTTGGACATTGCCATTGGCACACATTTCACAGTACCGCTTTGCATTTAGTTTTCAGGGAGTGCAATATTCTTGATAAATATCTTTTTGATAAATTTAAGTATGTAATAGGCTTTATAGATTTATAGATTTGCACTAGCTGAAATGCAGGTCAGACATCCTGTGTGACGCTGGAGGCAACCTTTGGGGACCCTTACTCAGAAAAGTAATAATAAGACAAATACCTACGTAAATGTCTGGAGACCTTTAGCTGAGCCAATAGCAGTAAAGGGTGGAAAATGGGGATTTTTGCCCACAAATCTAACAAGTACACCACAGATGCGTACATATCTGTCACTCATACGCACACATATGTTAGCCTATGAGGCAGGTGTACCCTAACATTTCCGTGGGGGAAAGACGAAATTTGGGCATAGGAGGAAGGATTTCCGAATAATGCTCTATAAAAGGTGAAACAAATCACCATTAGGCAGGCGATACACCCATCTATCTTCCTGTCTATCCATCGCCTCAACCCTATCTACACATCGGTGCTACCCATATACAAGGCTAACTATTGATAGGCCGTGGTATTATTTCTTTTCAAAGCTGAAAGTATAAAGGAATCTAGTTTCTGCTTTACCTTTTAAAAAGCACCTAGTTTATATAGGGTTAAACTCAGACCCATATTAACCGACCTCCTTTATCATAAGTGTGAACAACACCCAAAGTGCTACTGCACAGAGTGAGTTTATAACAGTGTATTATCATCAATCTCTCTCTTAAAGAACTGTGATAGTTTGTAACTTTGTAATCTCGACCTGTTTTAACATTTTTACATTTACTTATTGTGTCATTGATTTTAATAAAAGGTCTTTATGACTATTTCTGTCTCAGTGTAAGTTCCTGTCATATACCCCGAAGCTCCTTGTATAAACTCTGTGAAGCCTGATTCAGGACGAACTTTATCTTCTGATCATACACATTGGCGAGCCATACCCATATTATTAATATAGATTAATTATTATTAATATTACAAATTAAGTAGAAAATTAATTATCACATACAATTAAGTTAAGTGGATAAATGCCACCGACCCTACTAGCCCACCCCAAATCAGGCTGCAGGCTGCACAACATGCCTCACGTGCCACATGACCAGGATTCATCAAGGAATTTGGTCTGTCGGTTGGATCATTAGCATCCCTGGCCCAGCCTGGGTGCCGGGTCAGGGCGTGCGATGTGAACACTGATCCCCGAGGCTGCCGAGATGCCATTTGTCAAAGGAATGGAAGTACTCTCAGTCCTAAGAGTACCGAGCACCCTGAGTTCAGAGCGCATCGCTCTGCTCAGCTCTGGGTCCTTTCTGTAGGACAAGTATTCTCAACCCAGGCCCAGACTGAGTGTGCTTCTTTTGGTGAGCAAGGACTTCTCCCGTGGCTCAAAATCTTCCTTCGAAGAGCTTCTTACCCAGACCCAGCTGTCATCAGGGCCCATCCCTTTGGGGTGTGGAAGCTACTTTTCCTGCATTCCAAAGCACTTTAACCTCCCCTTACGGGGGCAGTGGGGAAGGGTGGGGCACCCTGCCAGGAGTTGAAATAGGAGGGTCCAAAATGATGAAAGGCCTGGGAAGGCTCCTGTATCCAGAGAGAGATTGAAAAGACTGGGACTATTTCAAGAGGGAACATGCTAGAGGTGTAAAATCAGTCATAGATTCATAGCATTTTAGGCTAGACGCAATCATCACATCATCTAGTCTGACCTCCTGTATAACACAGGCCAGAAAATGTCATCCTGTATTGAGTCCAATAACTTGTGTTTGACTAAATGAATGCTTTAGAGAAGGCAGTCCCTAGTCACCCTAGAGTACTGCAGGAACTCGGATATGAAATTGCAGAACTACTAACTGTGGTATTTAACCTATTGCTTAAATCAGCCTCTGTATCAGATGTCTGAAGGGTAGCTAATGTAATGCTGATTTTTAAAAAAGGTTCCAGAGGCAATCCTGGCAATGACAGGCCAGGGAGCCTAATTTCAGTACCAGGCAAATTGTTTGAAACTATAGTAAAGAACAGAATGAACACGATTTGCTGGGGAAGAGGCAACATGGCTTTTGAAAAGGGAAATCGTGCCTCACCGATCTACTAGAATTCTTGGAGGGGGTTGTGACGGGTTGGACCCCCATTCCAGGGTGCCACCTGATGTACTGGGGTCCCACTGAGCCCATCTGTTCCACCAGCCTGGGCTCCCTCACCCTGTCCTGCTGCCCACACACACTGGCAGGGACACACCCAGCTGTAGAATCACACAGAGTCTGCAATCAGCTCTGTTTGGGAAGACTCCGCTCGGGGATTGCCCAGCACTCAGGTGCACAAACCCTCTGGAGTGTAAACCCAGAATTAGATGGTCTTGCACTGTACAGAGATCTATACACCATAAGCTCATGAAATTCTCTCCCTCCCTCAGTGTGGAGGAAGATATGCACAGCTTCCCCGCCTCCCCTGCCAGCTATGACTTGCACAAACTGATTTTTAGAATAAACCAAAAACTAGTTTATTAACTGCAAAAGGTAAATGTTAAGAGATTCTAGCAAACAGATCAAAGCAGATTACTGAGCAAATAAAACAGAGCACGCAACCTAAGCTTAATACGCTAAATTAACTGGTTAATAGTAGCACATTCTCACCCTAAATGTTGTTTTGTGCAGGGTGCAAAGTTTCTTGAAGGTAAACGGCCCTGCTTGCAGCGTAACTCTCCAGCTATTCCGTTCCCAGGCTAGTGCTTTCTCGCCTGGGCTCAGCCCCTGCCCTCCTCCCCCACCGTTTAGTTCCTTTGTTTCTCCAGCTGTTTTCAGCCGGCTTCCTTTTTGGGCAGGGAGGTGGTGGAGAAGAACCTAGATTAACTCACTTCCAAGCCTTCAATAGGATTTGGGTATCAGAGGGGGAGCCGGGTTAGTCTGGATCTGTAAAAGCAGCAAAGAGCCCTGTGGCACCTGATAGACTGACAGACGTATTGGAGCATGAGCTTTCGTGGGTGAATACCCACTTCGTCAGATGCATCCGACAGCTCCTGCTCCAATACGTCTGTTAGTCTATCAGGTGCCACAGGATTCTTTGCTGCTTTAATAGGATTTTAATAGGATTTGGATATGTCAGGAATCTTTTGTCTCCCAGTTTGATCCCCCCCCCCCCCCAGTTCCTCCTAGTGGAAAAATAGCACCAGTCCCAAATGATGCCCAGTACCAGGTGACATGATCACATGACCCAGCAGCATCCCAGGAAACTTCTCAGGAAGGAGGAAGTTTAGTATCTTCCAAGTCCTATTGTCCTTCCTAATGGCCCATCCAGGCTGATTGCCTACTGTTTGGGGGCATTCCCCTGGTGCAAGCACTTTTGTAATTGATACAGAGCCCATATTCCTAACTTCAGATACAGAACCGATACATCCATACAAATGGGATAATCCCATTCAGTAAATCAGAACCTTTCCAGTGATATCTCAATGACCCATCTTGCATAAAACATACCTTACTCATGCCATATCCATAGACCAATATTTCTATGAAGATATGGGGCATAATGTCCCAGGGGTGAAGAAGCACAGGGCCGCCCAGAGGGCGGGGGCAAGTGGGGCAATTTGCCCCAGGCCCCGGGCCCAGCAGGGGCTCCCACAAGAGTTTTTCGGGGGCCCCCTGGAGCGGGGTCCTTCACTCGCTCTGGGGGCCCCGGAAAACTCTCGCGGGACCCGGGCACCCGGAGCTTCTTCGCTCCCGATCTTCACTGGCCAGGGGTCCTTCCGCTCCGGGGCAGAAGGACCCCCTGCCACCGAATTACCGCCGAAGCAGGACCCGCCGCCGGAGTGCAGCCGGGTCTTCGGCGGTAATTCGGCAGCGGGGGGGGGTCCTTCCATTCCGGGACCCCCCACCGCCAAATTACCGCCGAAGCAGGACCCGCCTCCAAAGTGCAGCCCCGCCGCCGCCGAAGTGCAGCCCCCACCGCGGGTCTTCGGGGCACTTCGGCGGCGGGTCCCGCTTCGGCGGTAATTCAGCGGTGCGGGGGTCCCGGAACGGAAGGACCCCCCGCCGCCAACTTACCGCCGAAGCGGGGGCCCCCCGCCGCCGAAGACCCCGGGCCCCCGGAATCCTCTGGGCGGCCCTGAAGAAGCATGTGGACAAGGGCGATCCAGTGGAGATCGTGTACCTGAACTTTCAGAAAGCCTTTAACAAGATCCTTCCCCAAAGGTTCTTAAGCAAAATAAGTTGTCATGGGATAAGAGGGAAGGTCTTCACATGGACCGGTAACTGGTTTAAAGATAGGAAACCAAAGGTAGGAATCAATGGTGAGTTTATGAAGAGAGATAAATAGCAAGGTGCCCCAAGGATCTGTACTGGGACCAGAGTTGTTCAACGTAGGCATACATGATCTAGGAAAGGGGGGAAACAGTGAAGTGGCCAGATTTGCAGATGATACAAAACGAAAGATCATTAAATCCAAATCTGACTAGGCCTCCTTGTTCCCAGATGTATAACTCTGTGTTGGGCTGTGTGAAAACGCATTTTGTTTGAATGGGCCCCATTTGCCAAACCAACTCTCCAGCAGTGTCTGTCTGACTGCCTGTCCTCCTCGTTATTTACCATTCTGCCAATCTTCGTGTCATCAGCACATTTTTATCAGCACAATTTTATATTTACTTCCAAGTCATTGATAAAAATATTGAATAGCCTCAGACCTAGTACTGATCCCTGCAGAGCCCCACTAGAAACACCCACATTCGATGAGCCCTTTGACAATTACTTTTTGAGATCTGTCAGTTCGCCATTAGCCTGTTCTCGATCCGTTTAACCTGTGCTCCATTGATATTGTAGAGTGCTAATTTTTAATCCAAATGTCCTGCGGTACTTGGATGCATAAACAGGAGAATCTCAAGTTGGAGGAGAGAGGTTATTTTACCTCTGTATTTAGCACTGGTGCAACCAGTGCTGGAATCCTGTGTCCAGTTCTGGTGTCTAACATTCAGGAAGGATGTTGATAAATTGCAGAGGGTTCAGAGAAGAGCCATAAGAATGATTAAAGGATTAGAAAACATGCCTTGTAGTGACAGACCCTAGGAGCTCAGTCAATGTCGCTTAAAGAGGTTAAGGGTGGTTTGAGGAAAAGTCTATAAATACCTACCTGGGGAAGAAACCATTACAAATGGGCTCTTCAATCTAGCAGAGAAAGGTCTCACATGGTCCAATGGCTGGAAGTTGAAACTAGACACATTCAGACTGGAAAGAAGGCGTCCATTTTTAACAGTGAGAGGCATTAACCATTGGAACAATTGACCAAGGTCATGGTGGACTGATTCTCCATCACTGGCAATTTTTTAAATCAAGATTGGACATTTTATTAAAAGGTATGCACTAGGCATGATTGTGGGGAAGTTCTTTGGCCTGCGTTAGACAGGAGGGTCAGACTAGAAGATCCCAATGGGCCCATCTTGCCTTGGAATCTATGAAAAACAACACCTTCCACAAGTCTAAGTTTGTCAGATCTATGTTTGACATGGCCCATTTTCCATAAAACATTGTTAACCTGCTTTAAATATATTCCCGTCCTTTAATACTTTATTGACTGAATCCCATATCAGTTTGTCCATTATTTCAGGCTAACTGGCCTATAAGAAGCCAGGCCAACCTCCCGTAGCTTTTTGAATATTGACAAAACATTAGCACACTTCCAGCCTTCTGGAATTCCCTCAGGAATCCTAAATTTGTTCTAAAATTAATGTCAGTGGGCCAATAACCTCCTGAGCCAGCTCTTTGAGGACTCTTGGGTGGAGATGATCCGAGCCTGCTGATTGAAAAATACTTATGTTTGGTTCCTGCATTCAGCTGGCATCAATCCAGCTTTTCTATCTCTCTAGGAGTCTCACTTACCTCAGATCTGGCGAGCCTCAGCACAGCATAAAAGACTACAAGGAGCAGACAGAGGAGGAGTGAACTCATTTCCCCGGGCTCAGGCACTAAGACACTCGCAACACAGACACTCTCAAAGCAGCACCAAGTACCCAGGCTACACCTGAGGGCAGGTTGCTGCTCTGGCATCAGGCAGGCGCTGATGTCATCTCTAGGTCACAATGGGGCTGCCCTCCTGCCATCTCCCTCTAGTCTGTGAGGTGTCAATGCTGTACTTAGATCAGGAGATGGGCTGGGGCAACCGCCCAAGTGGGCTGAGCTCAGAATAAGGCAGGAGAGAGGGCATCAGGTTTCCCAGGAAAACCCTGGGTCTTTTCCGAGCTCTAGGACTCTCCAGCCCTTAGGCAAGGGACATTTTTTCCCTACTTGTGGGAACTCCTAAAACCCCTGTGACTGAGGCAGAATCTCCCAGCCGGAAGTGAGAAGCAGCCCTGAAGTGATTCTCTAGTGCTACCAGTGCAGAAAAACGTTCATGGTATCGCCAGCCCAAGCATTCCAACACCATGAGCTGGGCCCCACCAAAATCATGAGATTGGCTTCAAAATCATGAGATCTTCAAAAAACATTCATCTGGGGACCTCTTCATTTGCCTTCTGGTGTCTGAGCCGCTAGGGTGCACTCAATTCATGTTCTCCAGCTTCTCTTTGCAACCACGAGGGCTTAAAATTGGCTAACAAATACAATAAAATAAAGAGCAGAGATTCTCAGATAAATCACTTGACTCCAGCAGTGGGCGCTTTAAGAAAAGCACCCTATATCATAAGATAATAAAGAGCCCTACCTCTTATCTAACATGTTCAATCAGTAGATCTCAAAGCACGTTACAAAGGAGGTCTGTAGCATTAGCCCCCTTTTCGAGATGGGAAACTGAGACACGGAGAAGAGAAGTGACTTGTCCAAGGTCACCCAGGAAGACAATAGCAGAGCCAGGACTAGCACTTAAGTCTCCTGAGTTCCATCTAGTGCTCTACCCACTAGGCCACAGTGCATCTGAAGTAAGGGGTCATAGTCAATACATTCCTATGGTGGTGATTTTGGGCTCTTCCAATACCATTGTTATTGAAGTTACACATTTTGACCTGTGATCTGTGCTGGTACAGGGGCATCCTTATTAAAAAGAGTTTCTCACAGCAGGTTGCATCTGAGTTCTTGTTAGGCCTGAACACAAGTTAACTGGACCATGTCTCCGATGGGAAAGTTTAAAAGCCATTGAAGGCCTTGCAGAGCACTGACGTGCTGGGCTTTTCAGGAAGCCTTTGAGAAGGTCCCTCGCCAAAGGCTCTTGAGCAGAGTAAGCTGTCATGGGAGAGGAGGGAGGGTCCTCGCATGGATCAGTAACTGGCTGAACCATAGGAAACAAAGGGTAGGAATAAATAATCCATTTTCACAATGCAGAGAGGTAAATAGTGGTGTCGCCAGGGATCTGTACTGGGCCCAGGGCTGTTCAACATATTCATAAATGACCTGGGAAAAGGGGTAAACAGTGAGGTGGCAAAATTGGCAGATGGTACAAAACGACTCAAGCTAGTTATGTCCCAGGCAGCTTGCGAAGAGCTATGAAGGCATCTCACAAAACTGGGCGACTGGGCAACAAAATGGCAGATGAAATTCAAGGCTGATAACTGCAAAGTGATGCCCATTGGAAACCATAATCCCAACCAGACAGCTACAATATTGGGGTCTAAATTAGCTGTTACCACTCAACAAGAGATCTTGGAGTCCCTGTGGATAGTTCTCTGAAAACATCTGCTCAATGCGCAGCAGTGTCAAAAAAGGAAACAGAAAGTTGGGAATCATTAGGGAAAGGATAGATAACGAGAGAGAAAACAAAGGGGTATAAATGCTGGGACCCCGCCTGCATGCGGATGTGCAGGATTTGAGAATGCTTTTTCTCCCTGGCACCTTATTTGGGCTCAAATAAACTTGGTTTGCTTCTCCACCCTGGTGTGTTAATTAGTGCGACGCACACCGGGCAACAAACCCCGCTGTTGCCCCGTCGGGCCCTTTGGGCCGGCAACACTACCACTGAGGCCTTTTACATATAAATATATTGTGATTAGTTACTACACAATACTACCCATCCATGTTATAGATCACCCTTACTGGTGGTTGTCACCCTCTGGTCAGCTTCACTGGGGAGGAAACGGAAGTGGCGCTTCTCTGTTCCATTGGTTGAACTGCTCTGTGATACACCAGTAGCTGACGTAGATCCAGTTGTTTCTTATGGATGCTGTCTTCCAGATAACCTACTGAATGGACAGTCACCAATTGATCAAATATTGCTGTGTCAGGATTGGTATCCAGACACTAAACGAGATTGTTTTGAATGACATGGGCCTCAGTTAGGATGCAGTGTCACTGACGCAAATTGTGACTGGTACTAACAGGCAAGTTGTTTACCCAATTTGTAGTTACTATGTAACTTTTTGTTTGTTTACCACAGGGGTCAGCAACCTTTCAGAAGTGCTGTGCCGAGTCTTCATTTGTTCACTCTGATTTAAGGTTTCGCGTGCCAGTCATACATTTTAACGTTTTTAGAAGATCTCTTTCTATAAGTCTATAATATATAACTAAATATTGTTGTCTGTACAGTAACTAAGATTTTTAAATGTTTAAGAAGCTTAACTTAAAATTAAATTAAAATGCAGAGGCCCCCGCGCTGGTGGCCAGGACCTGGTCAGTGTGAGTGCCACTGAAAATCAGCTCGCATGCCACCTTCGGCACCCGTGCCATAGGTTGCCTACCCCTGGTTTACCACTTTGTTTTTTCCTTGCCTTCACGTTGTTTGCTGCCATTTGGTTGTTAATTTTTACCTGTGTGTTGGTTAAACAGCTTAGCAAGGTTATGCACATTGTACATGTTGCACAGCAATAATCCAATACAGCAAGAAGACAACAGTACAATGATAATACAGCAAAGAGCCCTGTGGCACCTGATAGACTAACAGACATATTGGAACATGAGCTTTCGTGCATCTGACGATGTGTAGGAAGAAAAGTAAATATGGCAGGCGACCAGCTTGGCTTAACAGTGAAATCCTTGCTCGTCTTAAACACAAAAGAACAGCTTCCAAGAAGTGGAAGATTGGACAAATAACCAGGGAGGAGTATAAAAGTATTGTTCAGGCATGCAGGTGTGAAATCAGGAAGGCCAAATCACACTTGGAGTTGCAGCTAGCCGGAGATGTTAGGAGTAACAAGAAGGGTTTCTTTAGGTATGTTAGCAACAGGAAGAAAGTCAAGGAAAGTGTGGGCCCCTTGCTGAATGAGAGAGGGAACCTAGTGACGGAGGATGTGGAGAAAGCTAGTGTACTCAATGCTTTTTTTGCCTCTGTCTTCACAGACAAGGTCAGCTCCCAGACAGCTGCACTCTGCAGCACGGTATGGGGAGGAGGTGACCAGTTCTCTGTGGAGAAATAAGCAGTTCGGGACTATTTAGAAAAGCTGGACGAGCACAAGTCCATGGGGCCGGATGCACTGCATCCAAGGGTGCTAAAGGAGTTGGCCGATGAGATTGCAGAGCCATTGGCCATTATCTTTGAAACTCATGGTGATCGGGGGAGGTCCCGGATGACTGGAAAAAGGCTAATGTAGTGCCCATCTTTAAAAAAGGGAAGAAGGAAGATCCAGGGAACTACAGGCCAGTCAGTCTCACCTCAGTCCCTGGAAAAATCATGGAACAGGTCCTCAGGGAATCAATTCTGAACCACTTAAAGGAGGGGAAAGTGATCAGGAACAGTCAGCATGGATTCACCAAGGGCAAGTCATGCCTGACTAACCTAATTGCCTTCTATGATGAGATAACCGGCTCTGTGGATGAGGGGAAAGCAGTGGATGTGCTATTTCTGGACTTTAGCAAAGCTTTTGATACAGTCTCCCACAGTATTCTTGCCAGCAAGTTAAAGAAGTCTGGGCTGGATGAATGGACGGTAAGGTGGATAGAAAACTGGCTAGATGGTCGGGCTCAACGGGTAGTGATCAATGGTTCCATGTCTAGTTGGCAGCCGGTATCAAGTGGGGTGCCCCAAGGGTCGGTGCTGGGGCTGGTTTTATTCAATATCTTCATTAATGATCTGGAGGATGGTGTGGACTGCACCTTTAGCAAGTTTGCAGATGACACTAAACTGGGAGAAGTGGTTGATACGCTGGAGGGTAGGGATAGGATACAGAGGGACCTGACAAATTAGAGGATTGGGCCAAAAGAAATATGATGAGGTTCAACAAGGACAAGTGCAGAGTCCTGCACTTAGGACGGAAGAATCCCATGCACTGCCACAGACTAGGGACCGAATGGCTGGGCAGCAGTTCTGCTGAAAAGGACCTAGGGGTTACGGTGGACGAAAAGCTGAATATGAGTCAACAGTGTGCCCTTGTTGCCAAGAAGGCTAATGGCATTTTGGGTTGTATAAGTAGGGGCATTTCCAGCAGATCGAGGGATGTGATCATTCCCCTCTACTCAGCACTGGTGAGGCCTCATTTGGAGTACTGTGTCCAGTTTTGGGCCCCACACTACAAGAAGGATGTGGATAAATTGGAGAGAGTCCAGCGGAGGGCAACAAAAATGATTAGGGGGCTGGAGCACATGACTTATGAGGAGAGGCTGAGGGAACTGGGATTGTTTAGTCTGCAGAAGAGAAGAATGAGGGGGGATTTGATAGCTGCTTTCAACTACCTGAAAGGGGGTTCCAAAGAGGATGGATCTAGACTGTTCTCAGTGGTAGAAGATGACAGAACAAGGAGTAATGGTCTCAAGTTGCAGAGGGGGAGGTTTAGGTTGGATGTTAGGAAACACTTTTTCACTAGGAGGGTGGTGAAGCACTGGAATGGGTTACCTAGGGAGGTGGTGGAATCTCCTTCCTTAGAGGTTTTTATGGTCAGGCTTGACAAAGCCCTGGCTGGGATGACTTAGTTGGGTTTGGTCCTGCTTTGAGCAGGGGGTTGGACTAGATACCTCCTGAGGTCCCTTCCAACCCTGAGATTCTATGATTCTATGACGAAGTGGGTATTCACCCACGAAAGCTCATGCTGCAAAACGTCTGTTAGTCTATAAGGTGCCACAGGACTCGTTGCTGCTCTTACAGATCCAGACTAACACGACTCCCCCTCTGATAAATGATAATACCGTAGTACAGCAACAATACAATTGTTTTTACACAGTAACCAAGTTGAAATTAAATGATGGTTTATCCTGGTCCAGCTAGTGTTTTTTAGCTGATTGTTAACTTAATTGTCCATATATGGTAGATAGAGGTGTATTTGACCAGTCTTATAAAGCACTTCACTTTTCTTTTGTTGATGCTTGGGGGTTTCTTCACTGTATACAGATATCAACTGGTGTCTTTGTGGTGTGATATCAACTGGTGTCTTTGTTCTTAAGTTAGTTAATATAATAAAGTTTTTGTTTGTTTTTTCCTTTTTTTTAACATTCTGTGTTAACAAAAGAGTCAATAACATAATTTTTACCAAGTTTTTCAGAGTTAATTTGCTTGTGATACAAATTTCACTTTTGTTAACTGTTTAGAAGCACAAACTTTAGCAACCACTGCTTCCCATTAACATAAAAATACTTAAAAAACAAAACTGTTTTCAAAAAGAGAATTATTTTTGCCTGCAATTGCATTATTTGTTGAGGCAGAAATATATATACATATATTTGTAACCGAAACCTTTCTGAACTTTGCACAAAAAATTGGTATTAATAATGATGATACCCCAACCATGATCTTAAAATAGTGTGGTACCTACCACATATACATATATATATTTTTAAAACGGTATAACATTGACTTTTGTTGCGACAAAATAAAAAATAGTCATGTGACACACACAACATACAACACAAGACAACACACACGACACACAGGACAAACTTACAATTAAAAACAGATGGCGCCAGAATTCTATTCATAACTATACAAAATAAGATAAAAAAAGGGTTAAACATTTGAATAAACTAGTTATTACCTTATTTAAAACTTGTAACATAAATTGATAACAAATATAATAATATTTGCCAAATGTATTGTATTAATTTGGTAACCAGGAATTTTGCATTACTTTATATGTACCATTATTTTAAAACTCTGCTATATGGAAATAGGAAAAGCTCCTGTTTCAAATATTAGTTAGTGGTTAGGGTTAGAAGCAGAGTCTGCATTTCTGTTGCTTGGCAACCGTATCTTCCAGACAGTTAGGAATAATTCCAGCTGTTGCATTCCTGAAGGGTTAAAATAATTAATTTACTGGATTTATTCAAAGTAAAGTTTTTACCTTGTTTTCTTTTTGTTTCTTGTTTTGTTCTGTTTTCAGTTGCTTTATCTTTTGGAGGTTTCTGTAAAAACTCTAACTTTTAACTTTTAAAACAAAGACAGAGAGCAGAAGTGAGGAGAGGTGGGGGGGAAGAGGGGGTGAAGAGCAACCTAGGAAGGTAGCTTGACCTGAGCCAAGAGAGATTAACTCGGTATTTGAAAGTACGGGCAGCAGCAGCGAGTTTAGCAAACTGAGGAAGCATATAAAGGACAAAGCTTAACAGGTATGTAAAAATATTTGAGAAAGGTGGTTATATTTTCAGATATGAGCGTGGAGTGTGGTTCTGTGGGTCAAAGCCGTTGGGAACTGGCACAGTTGGGAACTGTACCCCTGGTTTTTATTCCAGCTTTGAGAGGAGATTGGGGGTAGTTACCTGCTCTTGTAAAACCTGAATTTGTTCCCCCAGTGTCTGTTGCTTTTGTGTGCCTGCCAAATGGATTGCAGGAGTGCACTTTTTTGCTGCAGTTAACTGTGTTTTCGCAGCTCCATGTTTTAATATATTAATTCTAGGTGTTAACCTGCTTAATTTCGGTTTTTTACTTTGAAATTCTTCTTTATTCACTCCCCTGCGATCGAGTCGCAGCTCCTGACTCCTAATGTGCTCTGTGAACTGTTCCATTGTTTCCTTCATTTGATTTCCCAATTCAGTGACAGTATTGTGTGCGACTCCTTCCTTCCAGCAGGGTCTTGCTTAGCACATATCAAACAGCCATCAATATGCAGGTTTAAATCCTCTTTCATTCCTGGCCACCATCCTAATGTTGTAAGTTTTCCCACTGCCTCAGTCTGTTGCAGGTGACTTCCCACAGCTGAGCCATGTACCCACCCTGAAAGGCAGTACTGCATTTGCTGCGGGGTTACTAAAACCCCTTCATCTTCTGCTTTTGCCAGAATCCAATCTCTCTCCTTTCTTAAGGGGACACTCTGCCACTGTGGGGGACATTCCCCCATCCATTGCTGGATCATCTCATCCTTTGCCGGCAGGTCCTGGAAAAGCTGACGCTCTTTCTGGTTGTTTCCCCTCGATTTCTTGGTTTTGCTTTGCCTGTGCCCGTGTGGTTACTGCTAGGGGAGTCGGCTCCCACAGGGCTCCAGTAAGGGCTGCCTCTTTAGCCAATGTATCTGCTTGTTCATTTCTCCACTGCAAGGGACCCTGTCCTCTCTGGGCTTTTCTTTTCACCATCCGGATCCTCTGATACTGCCCTGCCAATTTTTCCATTTGCTGCCACAAAAGCTTGTGTTTAATTTCGGATCCATCAGTTCCTGTAAAACCTATACTATTCCACCATGGCAAATGGATAGTGGTTCCCTTGTAGACATAATCTGAATTGGTTCCTATTATTTTCTGTTTGTTTATTTTTCATTCTGGCT
Source organism: Mauremys mutica (assembly GCF_020497125.1). Lineage (NCBI taxonomy): Eukaryota > Metazoa > Chordata > Testudines > Geoemydidae > Mauremys > Mauremys mutica. Next base: position 1,573,599 of record NC_059074.1, read on the forward strand.
AAGACTTCTAAAACTGCTGACACTTCTGCAGACTGTGTTCCTCCTTTAGTCAATTTGTACTGGAAAGAGTTAATTGTCTGGAGGTCTCCAGTTAAACAAATCCCTGCAAAGCCAGTGACTCGCTTTCCTCCGGTATAATAAGAACTACCATCCACAAACCAAATCGTTTTCCCAATCATTGGTTCAGTTGGGGTTGCTTTAAAAATATGTGTGTTTTGGATTCCTGCTGTGGGTCACAGACACATTCTCGACCGTTTGTAGTTAGTCCCCATGCAGATATTTCAGGTTCTTTTAGTGGCACTAATTGCACATTTTCGGACATGAGAGCAAAGACCTATTGAATGGCTTTATTTATTCTCATATGTCCTTTAGACTGAGTAATTTTCCCAGTGCATGGAGACTTTTTACAATCGCCTTGCTTGCTCCGATAACTGCCTGAGCTTTTTGCAGTGTCCAGTGTGCAGCTAGGGCAGTTTGCTCACAGATTCCCAGCTTGTTTTCTGGAGCTGTTAATGCTCTGCTATAACCACCACTGGTCTCTCCCCAGCCCCAGTACCCTGTGTAAGCCTGCTAACAATACAGACATTCTTAACCCTAGGGTACAATACAAAGGGGAATTCGTTGTTAGGGGCGGCTAAGGTAGGTGCAGCAAAGAATCCTGTGGCACCTTATAGACTAACAGATGTTTTGCAGCATGAGCTTTCGTGGGTGAATACCCACTTCTTCAGATGCAAGTCTGAAGTCTTGCATCTGAAGAAGTGGGTATTCACCCACGAAAGCTCATGCTGCAAAACATCTGTTAGTCTATAAGGTGCCACAGGATTCTTTGCTGCTTTTACAGATCCAGACTAACACGGCTATCCCTCTGGTACTTAAGGTAGGTGCTTCCATTAACCCTTTTTTCAGGCTTTCCCATGCGTTAGTTGCCTCCGCTGTCCAAGTCCACTGTGGTCTTTTAAGTACCTCGTACAGGGGACCTTCTTTTTCTGCATAACCAACCGTAAATTCTCTGCAGAAGTTAGTGAGTCCCAAGAAAGACTGGAAAGGTTTCGTATCCACTGGCATAGGGAGGTTAACGATACACTTCACCCTGTCCTTGCCCTGCACTGAGCTGAATTCTGAGGTAGTGCACCTCTCTTTCTTTGATCTGGGATTTAGAGGGGTTACGTTTCAAGCCCTACTTTCGGCAGCTAGTCAGCAGTCACCGCATTAACGCTTCGTGTTCTTGCTCTGTTTCACTGGCTATTAAAATGTCATCTACATACTGGATTATTCTTCCTGTTTGTAACAATCCCTCCTTTTCCAGCAGATTTCTCACGACAGTATGAAGTATCGTGGGCGCATCACAGCACCCCATAGGCAGAACACTCCAGCAGTACTGTCCACCGTTCTGTTTGGGACGCTGGGTTTAAAGGTAAACTCCAAAAGCCATTTGCCACATCGAGTTCTGAGAATCACTTCATGTCAGGGGTTACCACCTCCAACAATGCTGGGTAGGCAGCCACCACTGGTGCTCCCCCCTTGGCAGTTCTGTTTAACCCCGGATAGTCAAGAGTTAATCTCCATGTTCCATCAGGTTTTCTAACTGGCCAGATTGGTGCCGCATTAGGTGCCAAACACCTTCTAATTAATTTTCATTTTTCCAATTCTTCTATTACTTGTCTTCAAGATTCTTTTGCTTCCTGAGGGATTGGGTATCGTTTTATGTATGGGGGGTGTATCCCCTTCTAAAGTGACAGAGGCCTGCATTTTTCTCGTCTCTAGGGAGTCAGCTGCCCAGACGGCTTGAATCTCAGCCCACCAACCTTCAGGGCCGCCCAGAGGGGGGGGCAAGTGGGGCAATTTGCCTCAGGCCCCGGGCCCCATAGGGGCCCCGTGAGCCACTCCGGGTTTTCGGCGGCACTTCGGCGGCGGGCCCTTCCCTCGCTCTGGGTCTTCGGCAGCGGGTCCTTCAGTGCAGTGGAAGACTCGGAGCGAGTGAAGGACCCGCCGCTGAAGTGCTGCCGAAGCCTCGGAGCGCCGCCCGGTGAGTACAAGCGCCGCAAGCCGCAGAAAGAGAGAGAGAAAAAAGCCGCGATCAGCGGCACTTAGGCTACTCTACCACCGCTGCTTCATTCTTCGGCGGCAGGTCCTTCCCTCCAAGAGGGACCCACCCCTGAATTGCCAGCCCTGCCCCAGGCCCCCTGAATCCTCTGGGCAGCCCTGCCAACCTTCCCAGCCTTTCGGCAAAGGAGTTGGCTGTTTAGATTTTATTGCTTTTACCGTCTGTGTAGCAAGCCCCATAGGGATCAGATTAGTGTCATTTGAATCTTCTGTTAGAGTGAGAGTTTGTCTAATACACATATTGGGAAAATCCAGGATTAATCCCAGTCTCTTAATAGTTTCTGCCCCAATTAAGTTTTTCTCTCGCTGTGATAGCACACTCCTCCTGAACGGTATGACACCAAACTGGAGAGGGAGGTCTTTAACATTATACATTTGTTTAATTCCTGATATGCCCTGGATCTGAACGGAATCCCCGACTGGATATACATTAAATTAATCTTTTACTGTCGGAATTCCAGCCCCCGTGTCCAATAGAAAATCTACAAGCCCATCCCCAGCTCGGATGCTTAAGTGGGGGTGTCCCCAGACATGGGTTGCCACGGGTTGCTGGAAAATGCATTCCGAGTTACTATTCTGTCCTATTCTGTTCAATTAGTGACAATCAGGTCATTCAGTCCAGATGCCAAGACCCTCGCCTGAGCTACTTTCATCCCTGTCTTATCTTCCTCCTGCCGATCATACATGCCTGCAACTGTGCCCGCAGCTTCTCAATCTCTCCCTTAAGATCTAAATTTTCCTGTTTCACAACTCCAGGCGTTACCCATCCACTCTCTCCATTTCCTCCTTTGCCTTTATTCATTCCGCGACCTCTCCAATCCCGGCCACAGCCATGGCTGCGGGGAGAGTATCCAGGACCCTCTGTTTTCCAGTGTCCTAACTGTGTTCACAGAGAGAAGTTCCTTCCTGTTGTTGTTTAACTGCAGTTTCCACTTTTTCAATCCATTCATTCCAGGGTGTATCTCTACCTCACCAAGCCTTCATCCAGTCTAACACCCCAGAAGGCATTGCCTTGAAAACAAGCTCTAACCCCCGCTGTTAACCCAGTATATGTTTGTATTCTATCAGCCAGCTTTGCTGGAGCCTCCCCTGGCATTCCTGTAATTCCTTTAAGTGTAGCTAACTCACTGGCTAGCTTACAATGCTTTTGAACCACGCGTTTAATCATTTGCGTAACATTATCGTCAAACCCAAGGGTATAACAGGTTGGTGGTCCCAAAAGTGTTTGTACCACAATTGGTTCCTGTAACATGTCAGTTCCCACAGCTTTTAAGAACTCTGAGCATTTATGGAGCCATGCCATAAATCCGTTACAGTTCCCGGAAGGCGGGGGGCCGACGGCTCCAGGTAGCACACTTAGCTCATTAATTCTGAAAGCATTGAGTCTGGCAGTTAAGCCACTTACTCGAGGCAGGTGAGGTGTGTATGGACTTTTAGGTGCCTGATCTCTCCCTCTCTATATAATTAGGTGCCGGATGCATTTCTCTTTCTGCATAATTGCCAGGGGGCCACGGTTCTCCTAAATTGTCAGTTAGTCATTTTGTTTCAGTTTCCACTGCATTCCATGGCCTCAGTGACGGTGGCCCCTCAGTGCGTGGGGCAGTATCAAGGGTAAATTGGAGTGTATGCGGAGTATTGGGGTCAGGTTCTTCGGCAGGGGTTTCTCCCTCAGTTTCTCCCATTCTCCTGTTTTAACTGGAATTGATCTAGGTTTGGGGGAGGGTTTGCCCATAACCTGGTTCTCATCATAAGGTGGCGGACGTGGTGCTGTAGCCCCTGCCCGTGGGTCAGTAGAGGATGATTCAATTGGGCCATTCCACATGTCCCCATTGCAGCATCCGTTCCAATTGTCCCGTGTCCCATCTAGGGCCACCTGTTTCCATTTCTGTCCCCACTTCGGGTCCAGTGAGAGCACTTGAAGCCTGCTGAGCTAAGGGGGACGGGACCTGTTGCTGTTGCAGGTTTTCTACAGCTAGCTCTAATCTCCTGTTTTCCTGCTGTGTTTGCTGAAGCCTATCGTGAGTTTGAACTGCCTGCTGCCCTGGTAAAAGGGCTTGGCCTTTCCACTGCTCGACTGCCTGGGTTGCTTCCTCCAGAGCTTTACTTACCTCCTGCTTCCCTGGTCGTTTCCATGACCAGTATGGCCAGCATGCCGGCGTGCTGTTTAAGCCATCGTACTGCCATAGACGTTAGTTGCAAAATTCTTGCTTTTTTACTTTTATTATTTTTTACAGCGCCTGTTTCTACCATTACTTTACATACGCCAGTCCATGTTTCCCCACTTCCTTTTTAAAATTCATATGGACCCCCCTTACTGGCAATCCAGAGAGTCCAGGAGTTATCAAACTCCGTGGGGATTTGCAGGGAGGGGAAAAGGGGGTTCACTAGCTTGTGGTTTTCTGCCATGTTAGATCACGATTCCTACAGTGGACAGCTCACTTACTCACCAGATCAGAGGTCGGGGTCACCAGTGTCATCAGATGCACCGGTGCAGTGCTCTGCTTTGTTCAATGTTGATAACAGTCGGCTGCGTGCGTGTTCCCTCTGCGTGCTGCCCCGGCTCTGCACAGATCGCTGACACAGCAAACCCCGAGAGAACCCCCGATGACCACAGACTCTAGTAAGGTACGAAGGCACCTGAGCCAGGTTTACTGTCAAATGAAGCACAGTGATAGTTTCCCGTAGACTCTACAGGACATACTACGAATATGTGCCCCAGGCAATGGACACAGCTCAGTCAGTGGTGGGACTTTCCACTGCCCCCTAGGCTGGACAAGGACGCGCACTCCGGGACCTACTTTTATACCGTTACAGGACAGATCACTCATCCCTCCTGATGTATTGAGGTACAGCCCTTGGGTCATTAGGGTGCTGTCTCCCCTTTGATCATGTTGTTCCAGACATACAGATCTGTCCATCATGCTGTCCTGTCTTTAAGATGCACCTGCCTGTTCCTTGTTATGCCTATGGAGTGTCCTTGTATCAGGCTGTCCAGGTGCCATCTTGGCACAAGTTCCTCTTGTTAGCCCTTATGTGTGAACACACCTGCTTCTAACAACCCTCTTCTCTCCAGTTTCTGTGAGTGGGGCCTGCCTCTGGCTCACAGCCCAGCTTTTGCTTAGCAATGCCTGGAAGTACTTTGGTTCAGGCTTCAGGCCTCAGACTGGGCCTCTGACACAAGAGTTTGTTTCAGGGCCTCATCTTACTACAGACAGCAGCCCCAGGTTACAGGGGGGAGCTGTGGCCCAGAGACACCGTGTGACTCGCCTGGGGGCGGCGGGGGAGCTGCTCGTTAACTGCCAGGCTGATCTTCCTCGCTGTGTTTTGCCCCCCAGGGCCACACTTCAGCCCAGCACCTCCCCCCCCGAGCCTGCGGCTGCTCTGAGAATGGTGCACTGGGCCCTGGGGCCTGGCCAGGGTCCAGGCCCCCCCGAGCGTGCTGCCAAGAAATGCAGTGCAGCGATCTCCCTGCCATAACAATAAATAATAACTGGAGATGTACCTATCTCCTAGAGCTGGAAGGGACCTCAAAAGGTCATTGAGTCCAGCCCCTGCCTTCACTAGCAGGGCCAAGTACTGATTTTTGCCCCAGATCCCGAAATGGCCCCTCAAGGATTGAACTCACAACGCTGGGTGTTGCAGGCCAGTGCTCAAACCACTGAGCTCTCCCTCCCCCTATGGATGGGGTCACTCCTGCCCAGCCTGGGTTGGCCCCTCCTGTCTCGAAGAGCCGCTGGCCCGGGGCCGGGTCCCACACAGCGAGGGCAGTGTTGGCAGCCAGTCTGGCTGGGAGCTGCAGGGCCAGGCGCTGGCTCGAGTGCCCTTGTACTAGGGTGTTACAGCAGGGCCCTGGCCTGGGGATCCTGCTGGGGGGCGAGGGCATTTGTGCAGCCCAGGCGCTGGTGGTCAAGGAAAGATGCGGTGTCCAGTGTCCTCCTCCCCGTGACACCCCCCCCACCCCGGCAGGCAGGTAGCTCAGAGGGATTTGCCTCCTAGAGCCAAGGAGCGGCAGGCTGGGACGGCATGAGCTGTCCCATTGCATCAGGGAGCAGAGTCCATTTCCCTGCCAGTGGGTTCCGGGGAGGGCCCCGGGGCCAGGCAGGCCTGGCTGGCTCCGCGAGGAGTGGCACCGTCACTTGTTAACCAGAATGGAAGCTCTCTGCAGCCCAGGCGCGGGCGGGTCCGAAGGCCAGGCAGGGAGGGAATGCTGCACTTGTTAGCTGCCACCCGAGCTGCAGGAGGGGAACCAAGGGGCACTGACCCAGGGACAGGAAATAACGGGCAAAGTGCATGTGATGAGCGAATGTGTGCACAAGCGTCTGGGAACAAGTGAGTGTGCATGGGCGCGAGCTCGTGCACGAGAGTGTGTGCAAGCGTGTGGGTGTGAGCAGGGCTGCCCATGGTGGGGGGCAAGTGGGGCAATTTGCCTCAGGCCCTGCAGGGGCCCCCACAAGAATGTCTGGGGCTCCCCCCTGGCCCCGCCCCAACCTCCACCTTCCCCCATCCCCCGGCCCCTCAGCGCGCCACGTCCAGGAGCGGCCCTGGACAGCGCTGCAGCGGCATGGCTCGGGTGGGGCCTGAGGTCCTCCCACTCAGAGCCGCGTGGTAAGGGGGCAGGGCTGCGAGCTCCGGTGGGCTGAGCGGCAGGAGCTCCTGGACGCAGCTCGCTGAGGCTCCAGGAAAGGGGGGAGGTGGGGGTAAGCGGCATGGTAAGGGGGCCGGGGCCGGGGGGGTTGGCTAAGGGGCAGAGAGTCCCAGGGACAGTCAGGGGACAGGGAGCGGGCAGGGGTTGGAAGGGGCAGAGGTTCTGGGGGGGGCGGTCAGGGAATGGGGGGTTGGATCGTGGGTGTTCCAGGGGTCTCTTGGGAGGCGGGGGGATGGATAGGGGTCGGGGCAGTCAGGGGACAGGGAGCAGGGGGGGTTGGTGGGGGGTGGGGTCCCGGGGTGGTGGTTGGGGGAGTCTCGGGGGTGGGCAGTCAGGGGACAAGGAGCAGGATGGGTCGGGGATTCTGAGGGGGGCAGGAAGTGGGTGGGGGGTCGGATAGGGGGCAGGGCCAGGCTGTTTGGGGAGGCACAGCCTTCCCTACCTGGCCCTTCATACAATTTTGGAACCTCAATGTGGCCCTCGGGCCAAAGAGTTTGCCCACGCCTGCCCTAACATCTAAAAAAAAAAGGTGGCTTTGCGTTTTAATGTAATGGCATGATACGCTCTAGATAGAAAGCCCACGTTCGCTCGCAGCGTGCGTCCCCACTACTGCGGCACCGTAGCACCAGTGGTCCTCCCCTCCCCTCCGACTACGATTCTAGAAAATTCTTTGACCTATATCAGCGGCCGCGTCAGGCGTGCCCAGCGCAGTGTCTACAGTGTTTGTAATCTTTGGCGCGTGGACTCTACTGAAATAGCATAACAAGCCCGGGGCTTTACGTTTTAATTCAATCGTATGACACCCCCTTTTAATTTTCCAATAGGGCTTGGTTCGTTATTACGATAAGAAAAGGAGCAGACAAGCTGTTCGTGTGAAAGAGCCTTTTCGAAACTAGCACATGTAAAAAACAAACTGAGCAGTACGATGTCCCAGCAGCGCCGCGACTCACCCCAATACACCCCCCCCACCTTTACTCTGCCAACCCGCAACGGCTGCCATGTGCGAGCGCTTCACCGCCTCTTCCAGACCAGTTGTGCTCAGCCACAGGAGTCCATCGAGCGCTGGTCAAGCCCCTGCCACCTTCCTGGTGTTCTCAGGGGCCACTGCCAGCTCCAGGGAAGCATTTGGATGCCCTTCAGCTGCAGACAGTGCGTTCGATGGACCTTCACTAACTGCAGAGGCAATAATTGGGCTGAGGAGAGGTGTGGATTTCTTTGAGGCGAACGGCAGAGCTGTGATTGCGATAGAAGGAGATCTGTGTTTTGCACCCTCTGATCCGAGTGAGCAAAGGGAAGAGGTACGTGGGTACCTTCCGGATGCAGCATTTCTGTGCTCAGTTGTATTGTGTAGGTTATGCCAATAGCCGGTCAAAGGGCTTTTCTAATCCGGGATGTCAGCAGTGAGGGGAAGGAGCGCGTTCTAATGCTCTCGGGATGGATAAGGGAACTGAGATGGTCTCCTAGGAGGAGGTTTAAGGGAGTGGTAAAAGGCTGAGAAGTGGTTCTCGAATTGCACACTTGTGGTCTTTCTGGGGAGCCGGCTACGGGCTTGTCCGCACTCAAAGTGTTGCAGTGGCGCTGCTGTCCTGCTTCAGTGTAGATGTGACCTACGCTGTCGGGAAGGGTTCTCCCACTGGCGTAGGGAATCCGCCTCCCCACAGGCGGTAGCTTGGTATCAAGCAGAGTGCCCCAAGGGTCGGTGCTGGGGCCGGTTTTATTCAATATCTTCATTAACGATCTGGAGGATGGTGTGGACTGCACCCTCAGCAAGTTTGCAAATGACACTAAACTGGGAGGAGTGGTTGATACACTGGAGGGTAGGGACAGGACACAGAGGGACCTAGACAAATTAGAGGATTGGGCCAAAAGAAATATGATGAGGTTCAACAAGGACAAGTGCAGAGTCCTGCACTTAGGACGGAAGAATCCCATGCACTGCTACAGACTAGGGACCGAATGGCTGGGCTGCAGTTCTGCAGAAAAGGACCTAGGGGTTACAGTGGACGAGAAGCTGGATAGGAGTCAGCAGGGTGCCCTTGTTGCCAAGAAGGCTAACAGCATATTGGGCTGTATAAGTAGGGGCATTGCCAGCAGATCGAGGGATGTGATCATTCCCCTCTATTCGACGTTGGTGAGGCCTCATCTGGAGTGCTGTGTCCAGTTTTGGGCCTCACACTACAAGAAGGATGTGGAAAAATTGGAAAGAGTCCAGCGGAGGGCAACAAAAATGATTAGGGGGCTGGAGCATATGACCTATGAGGAGAGGCTGAGGGAACTGGGATTGTTTAGTCTGCAGAAGAGAAGAATGAGAGGGGATTTGATAGCTGCTTTCAACTACCTGAAAGGGGGTTCCAAAGAGGATGGATCTAGACTGTTCTCAGTGGTAGCAGATACCAGAACAAGGAGTAATGGTCTCAAGTTGCAGTGGGGGAGGTTTAGGTTGGATATTAGGAAAAACTATTTCACTAGTAGGGTGGTGAAGCACTGGAATGGGTTCCCTAGGGAGGTGGTGGAATCTCCATCCTTAGAGGTGTTTAAGGTCAGGCTTGACAAAGCCCTGGCTGGGATGATTTAGTTGGGGTTGGTCCTGCTTTGAGCAGGGGGTTGGACTAGATACCTCCTGAGGTCCCTTCCAACCGTGATATTCTATGATTCTATGATTTTGTACATTGAACAAGAATTGGCTTTGTCAGTTAATTACAATGATGTGATTGAGGAATTTAAGTCCATAACACCTGGTGAGCAACGTCTCATTCTCTAGGACAGGAAGATGAAGAAACCTTAATCTGTTTTGGTCAATTTGGTCATTATCTGGTTAAAGATAAAGATCATGAAAATTGACTGTATCTTTGTATATGCCTGGTTATCACTACAGCAAAAATTTGGTATTTTGTGTCTCATTTTTTAAGTAAAGTTTAGTTGTTAATTTTAAAAAAATTAAGTTTAATTAAGTTTTAGTTTCTTTAGTTTGTTTGATGAATAAAAATAATGTCCTTTATGATTGAGTATTCAATAAATGTTCACCTTTAAAAAAAACAACACATTCCCTGGGTGCACACCCTAATGGAATGTGCTGCGCACGCCTATGTGAGCAATGCTTCTTGATGTTGCCAAAGCATAACGAAGTGATATAAAGTAAAATTTAGAGCATACATTTTGCAAGATATTCTTCCTCCTGTGCACGATGGTCGTGACAGGTACTTCAACGTCTATTTTAATTTCTGTCACAGTTCAAATTGTTCCGCAACACACGAGTACATAAGGAATTTTTCAATTAACTACCTGGGACATTTTGGATCACAGAAACCCCCTGGGAGCTGCCACCTGATGTGTCCAGACCACTTCTACCCCTGCTTTCCCTGCCAGCTCAGGACTCCAGCACCCTGTCTTTCTGAGCCAGACCCTCCCGTCTGCTCCAGCACAGACCCAGGATCTGAACCACGTGCCCCAAAGCTGCAGGTTTACCTGAAAGCAGCTCACAGAAGTGTTCCTGTCTTTAACACTCAGATGCCCAACTCCCAATGGGGTCTAAACCCAAATAAATCCGTTTTACCCTATATAAAGCTTATACAGGGTAAACTCATAAATTGTTCGCCCTCTATAATACTGATAGAGAGATATGCACAGATGTTTGCTCCCTCAGGTATTAATAGATACTCTGAGTTAATTAATAAGTAAAAAGTGATTTTATTAAATACAGAAAGTAGGATTTAAGTGGTTCCAGGTAGTAACAGACAGAACAAAGTAAGTCACCAAGCAAAATAAAATAAAATGCGCAAATCTATGTCTAATCAAACTGAATACAGATAAGATCCTCACCAGTTCCAGAATGCTCCCTTTTACAGGCTAATCTCCTTTTAGCCTGGGTCCAGCAATCACTCACACCCCCTGTAGTTACTGTCCTTTGTTCCAGTTTCTTTCAAGTATCCTGGGGGGTAGGGAGGCTCCCTTTAGCCAGCTGAAGACAAAATGGAGGGGTCTCCTAGGGGTTTAAATAGACTTTCTCTTGTGGGTGGAGACCCCCTCCTCACTCCTATGCACAGTGCAGCTCCAAGATGGAGTTCTGGAGTCATCTGGGCAAGTCACATGTCCATGCATGAGTCACAGTTTTTACAGGTAGCATCCATTGTTTACATGCTACCTTGAACATTCCAAGATCCATTGTCCTTTAGGTGTCTCTTGATTAGGTACTTAACTTCAACATCCCTTTCTCCAGGAATTGACCAAATGCTCTACTACAGTTATTTAGAAATCAAGCCAGTACACAGCCAATATTTATAACTTTGAATACAAATGTAACCCTTCTGCCGGGCCGAGACGATAGCAGCAAGGGCCGGGTTCAATACATAGGGGTCCCTTCCCCACAACATAATGCAACACCAGCTCGAGCCCCCACCCAGTGACCTGGGAAAATCTTACACACACCCCTGGGCGCCTCGAGGAGGCAATACTTCCCCTCTCGCAAGCACAGAGTCTTGGTGTAGCAGAAAAGGTTTAATTACATGACAAACAACAAGCATTAAATTGGGAAAATACCTCAGCTAGAGTTCATAGGTCAAACCGTGAGCAAAGACCCACCCCAGCAAATTGGGCCTTGTCCTTCTCTCGGGGCCCTTGAATCCAGCAACCCCCAAATCACCCACAGTCCCAAAAGTCCCACAATCCCAAAGTCTCAGTCCCGGGTCAGTGCAGCCCCAGAGCTCAAGAGTCTCTCTGCAGAGGTCCCCCTCCCCAGCCTGGGTAGAAAGGGGCACCTTACGTGGTTTCGGGGCCAACTGCCCTGCCTCTTCGTGGGGTTCTGCTTCCACTAGTCGTCCCCGCAAACAGCTCAGCTCCGCTTGCTCTGTGGGCTGCTCCGCTCTGCCAGCTGCTCTGGTCCACCAGCTGTCCTGTGAGCCACTCCAGCCATCCTCACGAGCTGCTTGGCTCCACTCACCCAGTGGCTGCACAAACTGCTCCACTCTGCTCTGCCAGCTGCTCTGCTCCACGGTATTGCTTCAGGCTCCCCCACTAGTTAGCACAGTACTCAGTGCTCTCAGCTCAGCAAGTCCAGCTCTTCAGTGATTTCAGCTCTTAGTGATTCCAGCTCATAGTAGGGGAGCCCCAGTGCCAGTGAGTTCAGCTCAGTAACCTGCATTTAGATTCTTAAGGGAATCAAACATTAACTCTGACATTCCACAGTGGAGAGAGACACAGGTGGAACTGGTGCTTCTGGCTCACACAAGGAGCCTGCACCACCAAGGACAGATATCTGTCCCCAGCCTCTCTCTCTTGACTGGGTTTTGGAACCCATGTCCCTTGTCTAGCAAGTGCTATTTAGTTGACAATGAAACCCTCTATCATAAGACAGTTTTGTAGTTCCTCATTTACTTAATTGGGGTGACAACATTTTATTGCTCCTGCCCCAATAACAACAAAATTGGGGCTCCCACAGCTGTGAAAATAACCATCCCAGGCTGCTGTGCAGTATGCTAAGTGGGGTGGGAGTGCCCATGCAAATAACTGAAATGCTAATGCGAATACTTGAAACTTCTTTCTGCACTCCCCATAATCTACCACCAGATGTCAGGGTAGAGCTCATCCTGACTCTGCTTACACAAAAATGATACATGCATGCAGACAGGATTAATAGATTCAGTAGATCATAACCTTTATATAGATCTGTTACATAGCATCTGTAGCACAGATAGATTCAGTAGATCATATTCCAGTTATGTCCTATTCCCATAAAGCGTTATGGGGTACAGCGTCACACTACCTAACAAAATGAAAGAGACCAAGGGCATTAATTTGTTAGCAGGTATCATCACACAGTCAATGATCGTAGGGGTTAGAAAAATGAAACGTCCATATCTTTCAGGGTTTGAGACGAGAAAGCAGAAGAAAGCTAGACAGATGCAAGAAGAAAAGGGAAAAATAACTCTTCACAAATTTCTTCAGGCACAATCCAAGTCAGTTGACTGAGTTGAGCGATGCTGACATTCAAGGCTCTTCAGAGGTGGGAAGTGAAAGTGGTGTTGTAAGAGAAAAAGAAAAAGCGGTGTGTGAGGAATCCAAAATATTACCACATTCCAAACACAATGTTATGGTTGTTGTGGAGGAAGGGAAGGAAATCCAGCCTCTTTGGATAGAGGATGGAGAACACAGCGGTAACACTGCTACAACTGAGAAACTGGTGCAGTCGACTGGTCCTGCTGCTGTAGATGGGAATGACGAAGAAGAGTTGTGCAGTAACGACCCAGTCTCTTGGAAGTACCTAGATATAAAGAAAAGATCTTATTGTATTGAAGGGTCCACCACATAAGCCCAAAAACTTTCCTCGTGATTCTTTTGGCAGGAAATTCGTGATAACAGTTTTTTCTAAACATCTGAGTAATGGTGAATGTATTGAAAGAGACTGGATGGTGTGGAGTAAAGATGCTGCAGCAATATTTTTCTTCCCCTGCAGTCTCTACAGAAGTGAAACTCAAACTAACCAATTACATCATTCAAAATTTGTCGAAGGTAGAATTGCCAATAATTGGAAAAAGATTTACGAGACAATTAAGAGTCATGAAGAAAACGCTTTACATTTGAGCAATTCCATGAAGTGGAAGGAATTATTTCAGACACTCAGTGATAAAAGAGGCATTGATGCAGCGTTGCAGCATAGTATTAAACAGGAGGAGGAAAAATGGCGTGAAATATTAACTGCCATTGTTGACCTAATTCTTTTCCTAGCAAAGAATCATCTGCCATTTTGTGGTAGCCATTCTACTGTTAATTATGACGACTGTGGGCTTTTCTTGTCAACACTGAAGCTTGTGGGCAGGTACAATAGTGAGGTGAAACAACATCTAGAGATGGTAGCTCAATGCAGAGAGTCTGGTCGAAGAATGCAGGCTGACTACCTATCATGGCGTAGTCAGAATGAGTTCTTGAAACTGTGTGGGGAGAAAGTTTTAAACTCTATTCTTGAAGAGGTAAGAAAAGCCAGATATTTCAGCATTGTTGTTGATGGTACACCTGATGTTTCACACACAGAGCAGTTAGTTTTTATTCTCAGATATGTGATGCAAAAAAAGGGAAATTGGGATGTGCATGAAAGATTTGTTAAACTAGTAGATTTTGACAAGAAGACTGGTGCAGCTATAGCAGAACAGATAAAGAGGTTTTTAAAAGAATGTGACTTAGATCTATCTTGGTGCAGAGGGCAGGGATATGACAATGCCGCTAACATGTCAGGAAAATTTCAGAGAGTAAAGACAAGAATTTTGGAAGGAAATGCCCAAGCCTATTTCTCTCCATGCAGCGCTCACACGCTGAACCTCTGTGGCACCCACGCTATGGAAACCAGTGTAGAGGTAAAAACATATCTTGGAAATGTTCAGAAACTCTATAAAGTATTTGCTCTTAGCCCTGCGAGATGGAAAATTTTGCAGCCCAATGCGAATAGATCTCTTCACTCTGTATCTAAAACTAGGTGGAGCGCAGGAGTTGATGCTGTTCGCCCCCTAATCAAAAATCACACCGGCGTGCTGGAAAGTTTAATTCAAATTGAAGAGGAGCTTCAGTTACCTCCTGAAATCCAGGCAGATGTTGAGTGTTTGATGAAGTGGCTTAAGTCATTTGAATCTGTACTTCTCACTACACTATGGTTTAAAGTGCTTCACTGTATTGAGGATAAGAACAAGGTCCTACAAAGTGCCAAATTACCAATGGAAGAGGGAGCTAAACACATGAGCAACTTAGTCAAGGAAATTCAAACAATGAAAGATTCTTGGCCAATTTTTTTTGAAGACGCCAAACAAGTCACTTCAAGCCTCGGCATTGACCCCAAAATGAAAAGTGACTCACGGATCCGGAAGAACAAGCGATTCTTTGATGACACAGGGGATGCAGACTATCAATACGTTGGACTCTCCTGACATTCAGTTCAAAGTACAGGTGTTCTTCCTGACAATGGCTTTGCTTCTATCAGAGCTAGGAGGTCTTGGCGAAAGAACAGCTGAAGTTTCAAATTTATTTTCACCCATTTTGTGTCCACCAGATAAAGTGGATGAATCTTCTATAGAAAATGTTGTTGACACTTTGGCCACAGCGTATCCAAAAGACCTCCAGAGAGAAGCTCTTAAAGAGGAACTTAGAATCTGTTACAAAATAAAAGAAGATTCCAACTTAATGATGGACATGTAAGCTCTGCACTTACACTTCTTAATGCTCGCTTCAAACAAGGGTTGGGAAATGTGTTTCCACAGATTTGTATTTGTTTACGCCTACTAACAGTGTTGCCAGTGTCGGTAGCATCGGGAGAGCGTGCATTTAGTAAGCTACACTGATTAAAAATCGTTTGCGTTCAGCCACCGGGGAAGAAAGGCTGAACCATTTGCTCACTTTGAGCATAGAATATGAAATGGCCAAAGACAGACGTTTTGATGACATTATTACTGAGTTCGCCAAAATTAAAGCGAGGAAAAACTTTGCAGCTGTATAATTAATGTTCAGAACAATTTGTAAAAAAATGATTTCATAAGAAGCGTTATGTAATTGCAAATGTATACAGACCATTGAAGCATTTAATGCTTTTAAATAATGTATTCAGTGTATTTTCAAATGATTAAAAATTAATTTTTGAATGTTTTTCACTGGTTATTTTTTACATTTCCAAATACATGTTACTCTAGTATTGCAACTTTTTTTTGATGGAAGGGGCCCTCGAAATTGCTTTGCCCCAGGCCCCCGAATCCTCTGGGCGGCCCTGGGTGTGAGCCTGCTTGGTGGGATCCTGGGGGGTGGCCTACAGCTGGGAAGGAGTGCGGCGCCGGGCAGCCGCACGGGAGCGGGAGTCGGAACAGAGATGACTCAGCTGGAGGGAAGCTCTCCTGTGCCAGGGGTCACACGCGGGGAGGGCAGCGCTCCTGCTCTGGGGTGGGGGGGTCACACGCGGGGAGGGCAGCGCTCCTGCTCTGGGTGGGGGGGGGTCACACGCGGGGAGGGCAGCGCTCCTGCTCTGGGGTGGGGGGGTGTCACGCGCGGGGAGGGCAGCGCTCCTGCTCTGGGGTGGGGGGGTGACACGCGGGGAGGGCAGCGCTCCAGCTCTGGGGTGGGGGGGTGACACGCTGGGAGGGCAGCGCTCCTGCTCTGGGGTGCGGGGGGGGGACCCGCGGGGAGGGCAGCGTTCCTGCTCTGGGGTGCGGGGGGGTGACACGCGGGGAGGGCAGCGCTCCTGCTCTGGGGTGGGGGGGTCACACGCGGGGAGGGCAGCGCTCCTGCTCTGGGGTGGGGGGGGTCACACGGGGGGGAGGGCAGCGCTCCTGTTCGGGGGGGGGGGGGTGACACGCGGGGAGGGCAGCGCTCCTGCTCTGGGGTGGGGGGGGGTCACACGCGGGGAGGGCAGCGCTCCTGCTCTGGGGTGGGGGGGTGACACGCGGGGAGGGCAGCGCTCCTGCTCTGGGGTGGGGGGGTCACACGCGGGGAGGGCAGCGCTCCTGCTCTGGGGTGGGGGGGTGACACGCGGGGAGGGCAGCGCTCCTGCTCTGGGGTGGGGGGGTGACACGCGGGGAGGGCAGCGCTCCTGTTCTGGGGTGGGGGGGGGTCACACGCGGGGAGGGCAGCGCTCCTGCTCTGGGGTGGGGGGGTCACACGCGGGGAGGGCAGCGCTCCTGCTCTGGGGTGGGGGGGTCACACGCGGGGAGGGCGGCGCTCCTGCTCTGGGGTGGGGGGGGTCACACGCGGGGAGGGCGGCGCTCCTGCTCTGGGGTGGGGGGGGTCACACGTGGGGAGGGCGGCGCTCCTGCTCTGGGGTGGGGGGGGTCACACTTGGGGAGGGCAGCGCTCCTGCTCTGGGGTGGGGGGGGTGACACGTGGGGAGGGCAGCGCTCCTGCTCTGGGGTGGGGGGGTCACACGCGGGGAGGGCAGCGCTCCTGCTCTGGGGTGGGGGGGTCACACACGGGGAGGGCAGCGCTCCTGCTCTGGGGTGGGGGGGGGTGATGAAGTAGGAATATTTTTGTAATATTTGTATGAAGCCTACGTGTGCCTCGGTTTCCCTTCGAAGCGCCATTGTGACCTAGCTGGGGGGAGGTGTGTTTGCTCTCTGGGCAGGCTAATACACAGGTGGTGTCAGCGGTGGGATGCTGAATGCGGAATTAGTACTTTGCAGGCCGTGACGTGCGGCAGTAAAACAAGAGGAGTTCAAGGAAACAGCAAGAGAACGGTCTCCCTGCGCGGGACGGCGCACGCCTGTGCGGGGAGAGACGCTGCGTGTGGGGAAGCTCAGCAAGGGGCAGCTGGTTGCACGGCTGGAGAAAGACGGTCGGTCCGAGAACCAAGCAGGGCTCCAAGAGGCTCCGAGAGTGACAGAAGCAGGGGCAGAAAGAGCAGCCAGGGCCTCAGGACCTAGCTGCCCACCCAGCTCCAATTCCCACTGCTTCAGCCCTGTGGCTGGGGGCCAGGTCCCTGCTCTGGTCGGTCGCAAAGTGGGGAGAGATGTGACCCCGTGGGAATTTTTTGTCATGTTTGTATGAAGCACGTGTGTGCCTAGACCCCTGGAGCACCGGGAAGCCAAGGACAAGGCCAGTCACTGGGACTCTGACACCTAGCTCCCAAGGGCCCAGAGGGATGGGACTTCCCCACCTCTCCTTAGGAAACCCAGAGATATCAAAGTCCCGGTGATTGGATCTGTCACTGTCTGCTCAGATCCTGCACTGAGATGGGACCGAAGGGCCCAGACAGCCAGACACCGTTCACACCTGTGTCTCTGAGCCTCTGCTGAAAGCGGCCTCTTCCCCCCACCCCAAGTAACAATGGAGCACACCGGGGAAACTGAGGCACATATAGACTTCATAGAAATATTCTAAACTTTGTCACATCTCTTCCTGCTTCCAGACTGAACTGAGCAGGGTCACTTGTACCCGTGACTGGGCTCTGAAGCGCTGGGAACTGGCGCTCCAGCCACAGAGACTAGCAGACTGCGAGAGGGAGGGAGCGGGCCAGAAGTAGAGACAGCAGGACCTGCAGCTGGAGAAGCCGAGGGCAAGTGGCCCCCCAGAGGGGGAAAGACCCCAGGATGCCAGTTCTGCAGGGAACCAAATGGTTGCCCCAGTGTAAGGTGCTGGGTTTGCCTGGCTGGGGAACAAAACGCTGGGGAGTGACGGTGAGGGGGTGGCTAAGAGTTGGCTGCTGAGGGCTTCTTGGAGGCAGAGGGGTCAGAGCGACCGGGCTCTGTGCTGACCAGAACAGACTCTGCTGTAACCGTCACTTCTCTGGGCTCCCCAAGGGCTCCCCATGCCGTGTGCCAGGCCGCGGATACACCCGCCTGCCTGCCCGCGCTGGCTGGGTGTCCCCGCAGACGCTGGCGGGGGGGTGCTGCTCCCCCAGATTGTACACGTCTCCCCCAGGGGCTGTCCCAGACTCGCTGCCCGGAGCTCCCGGGGGGGGGGCTGCAGCCCCAGGGGACCAGTCTCAGGAGGCGGGGAGGCCGCGTGGCTCACCCTGGGGGAAGAGTGAGACCCCCGGGGGCCTGGGTCACTGAAGGCCCCTCCCAGAGATTGTTCCCAGGCTGGGGCCTAGCCACCAGCCCTGTGAATTGTGGTGGGGGGGTCACATATGGGGCGGGCAGCGCTCCTGCTCTGGGGTAGGGGATTTACGCTCGGGAAGGCGGTGCTCTGGCATGGGAGGTCACACAGGGAGGTGGCACTCAGGGGGATCACATGGGGAGGGTGGTTCTCTGGGGTGGGGGGTCACACTGGGAGGGAGGGGTTTGGGGTGACATGGGGAGGGGGGACTCTGGGTGGTCATGCTTGGGGGAGCGGAGTTCTGGGGTGGGAGGGTCACATGGGGAGGGAGCAGTGCCAGGTTTCCAATGGTGCCAGTGGCCCCAGCCTGCTCTGCTCGCACTGCGCCCCGAGACCCCGCCAGCCCCTCTCGCCACCACTGGCTCCTCTCGGCCAGCCCGCTGCTCAGCAAGGGCTCCTCTCCACCTCCTGGCCTCACCCTCCGGCTCCTCTCTGCCCCCCTCCAGCCCCGGGCAGTCTCTGCTTCCCACCACCTGTGGGGCCCCACCTGTCTCCCCGGAGCCGAGCCGCTTGGGACTGCTGCCAAAGCCTGGCCAGGCTCGGTCAGTTGTGGGGGGCAGTGGGGGGGGCTTGGCTGGGCTCCTCCAGGCAAATGGGTCCTGAGGGAGCCCGGCCGGGGCAGGCTCTGGCCTGGCTGATTGCACCGCTCCTGAGGGGCTGGAGCGATTCCTGGCCCCGGGACCAGCCCTGGCTGTGCTGCCGGCTCAGCCCAGCAGCAGCCACAGTCGCCTCCCAGCAGGGCCGGTGAGAGCGCCTGGAGGCAGGGTGTTGGGGAGGGGGTCTCTGGAGGCCTAGGGGGGAGGGTGCTGGGCTGTGAGGGGGCAGGGAAAATCTCTGTGTTTTGGGGCACTAGGGAGTGGGGGTTCTGGGGGGGTGCTGGGCAGTTGTGGGGCTGTGGGCAGGGGGGCGCTGGGCAGGGGTGGTGGCGTGCAGGGTGCTGTGCATTTGTGGCAGGGTCTGGCAGGGGCGCTGGGCACAGTGGGTCTGGGGGGGCTCTGGCCATAGGGAATTGGGGCGAGGGTGTTCCGGTGTTGGGGGATGTGTGCCGTGGCATGGGGCACGCTAGCAGCACAGGGCCGGGCAGACCATTGTGCATCTGGCACCTGCTGGTTTGTAGCTAGTGCCCTCGCACTGGGGTGGGCGGAGCGGGGCCGCCCCTGCCACACCCCATTGCCCCTGGCCGGCCCCTCGGTCCAGAGACTGACCCCCCCCCCCGCGCCACGCTCCATTGCCCCTATAGGGGCCCACAAATATGTTTGGCGTCAGGCCCACAAAAAGTGAATCCGGCCCGGGGGGAGGGGGGCTCTGGGGCTCACTCGTGGGAGGGCAGGGCTCTGGGCTCTGGGGTGTGACATTGCCCAGGGTACAGTCTGCGCTTTGTCTCCTCGGTTCTCCAACCTGGGGTGCCTTTTACACAGCTTTGCTGGGGAACGGCCACTCCTGGCCAGTTCTCACCCAGCCTCCAGCACCTCTCCTGCTCCCAGGTACACAGCGAAAGGTTTGCTCAGCAGAAGCGAACTGGGGTCTGTACTGGCTGAAAAGCCTCTAGCCAGGACTCCCCACCCTCCAGCATCAACTCTTTGAGAGTTGTTGATGTCATGAGCAGTGACGAAGGAGGAGTGTGAGGTCAAGTGTTTTCCTCCCGCTTTATCATTCAATTTCATCCTTGCTGAATCATGGTGACAAACAGTCTCTTGCGGATGTGAGGTTTGAACCCTCCTTGTGATGAAATATAACTGTCTTGTTCACGCCTTCCCCCTGCCAGAGAACGGCCCTTTAAGCAGGTGATGCTCCAGTAACACCTGGCTGGGGTGCCAGTGTGTGTGAGTTGTCTAGTCTGGGCCTGCCGTTCTAACTCTGCAGTATGTTACATCAGCGTTAGACGGGAGAATCTTGTACCCGTTACGTACAATGTGGATATACACATTTTACCGGGACAATATTGTTCAGCAGATTATGAGGTTCCTAACGATACCTCACAAGGCATATTTTGTATTACGTTTATCATAGTCTTGTAGATAATGGTATAGACTGTTACGGGGATCACACGGGGAGGGAGGGGTTCTGGGGGGTCACAGTGAGGGGAACGGGGCTCTGGGCGGGGGGGGTCGCATGGGAAGGGAGGGGCTCGCGGGTTCATGCTTGGGAGGGCAGGGCTCTGGGCAGGGGACTCACGGGGGGGCAGGGCTGGGGGGTTCAGGGGGTTACAGGGAGGGGCTCTGAGTGGGGGTCACTGGGGAGGAGCTGGGGTTGCGGGGGGTCACAGAGAGGGGTGGGGTCACTGGGGGAGGGAGGGGCTCGTGGGTTCATGCTTGGGAGGGCAGGGCTCTGGGCAGGGGACTCATGGGGGGCAGGGCTGGGGGGTTCAGGGGGTTACAGGGAGGGGCTCTGAGTGGGGGTCACTGGGGAGGAGCTGGGGTTGCGGGGGGTCACAGAGAGGGGTGGGGTCACTGGGGGAGGGAGGGGCTCGTGGGTTCATGCTTGGGAGGGCAGGGCTCTGGGCAGGGGACTCATGGGGGGCAGGGCTGGGGAGTTCAGGGGGTTACAGGGAGGGGCTCTGAGTGGAGGGTCACTGGGGAGGAGCTGGGGGTGCGGGGGGTCACAGAGAGGGGTGGGGGGGTGACGTTATGGCTGTGATATAATATCTCATTGAAAGGTGACAGGGCCAGAAAGAGTTAATTAACTCACAGACTGGCCTGACCCAGGGGTGAACCTTGAGGACGGGTTAGGAAGGTCTGTAAATGACCAGAGCTTTGAAATGCAGCCGCATTGTTAGAGGTAGAAGGGGAGGTGTTTGCTCAGGGCTTGGGATGTCAGCAAACAAGGCTTGTCTATTGCTAGAGCTTTAATTCAAAGCTCAAAAAAGGAATATTAACATTTAGGAAGACACTTGAGGGAAATAGTATTATTGTCTATGTGTCTCTTTGAAGGTTGTGGTAACCTGTATCTGAACTGTTTAATGGATAAGTTACTCTGTGCTAATTGCCAGGGTGTTTGGGAGAAGGAGTTAAGCCCATTGTTTTCTCAGGCCAAAAGGCTGCTGGAAATGTATAAAAACCCTGGGACACGATCCTGCTTCATCTCAGATCTGCTCTGGGTTTCAAGAGGGGGAAACCTTAAGCCATAAGGATTGAGATCCCCAGTCACTGACTGGAGTCACCCTGAATATGGAAATTGGACTATAACCTCTGGACTATTTCTAAAAGGACTTTTGGCAACTACAAGCTCATCTCTGCTATGTATCTGAACCTCAAGAGTTGAATTCAAGTCTGTATGTGTCTTGATCTTTTAACCAACACTCTCTCTCTTTTGTTAATAAATTTTAGCTTAGTTAATAAGAATTGGCTGTAGCGTGTATTTTGGGTAAGATCTAAGTTATAATTGGACCTGGGTATGTGGCTGATCCTTTGGGATTGGAAGAACCTTTTCTTTTATATGATGAATTAAGATTCTCAGGAATCATCATCATATCTGACAGGTGTGTCTGGATGGAGGCCTGAGGCTGGGCACTTTAAGGGAACTGCGTGGTTTGGACTCTAAGTGACCAGTGAGGTGCTACAGAAGCTGTTTTGTGCTGGTTGGTAAATCTAAGTATTGGAATAACCACCAGCGTTTGGGGTTTGTCTGCCCCGTTTTGTTTCCAATTCACCCTGATTGAGTGACCTCAGCTGGCTCCCACGGGCAGCACCGTCACAGGGGGTCACTGGGGGAGGGAGGGGCTCACGGGTTCATGCTTGGGAGGGCAGGGCTCTGGGCAGGGGACTCACAGGGGGGCAGGGCTGGGGGGTTACAGGGAGGGGCTCTGAGTGGGGGTCGCTGGGGAGGGGCTGGGGTGCGGGGGGGTCACTGGGGAAGGGAGGGGCTCTGAGTGGGGGTCGCTGGGGAGGGGCTGGGGGTGCAGGGGGGTCACTGGGGAAGGAAGGGGCTCTGAGTGGGGGTCGCTGGGGAGGGGCTGGGGGTGCGGGGCTCACTGGGGCACGGATGGGCTCAGAGGGCGGGTCGCGGGGGAGGGGCTGGGGTGTGGGGGGGTCATTGGGAAGGAAGGGGCTCTGAGTGGGGGTCGCTGGGGAGGGGCTGGGGGTGCGGGGGTCACAGGGGAAGGGAGGGGCTCTGAGTGGGGGTCGCTGGGGAGGGGCTGGGGGTGCGGGGGGTCACTGGGGAAGGGAGGGGCTCTGAGTGGGGGTCGCTGGGGAGGGGCTGGGGGTGCGGGGGGTCACTGGGGAAGGGAGGGGCTCTGAGTGGGGGTCGCTGGGGAGGGGCTGGGGGTGCGGGGGGTCACTGGGGAAGGGAGGGGCTCTGAGTGGGGGTCGCTGGGGAGGGTCTGGGGGTGCGGGGGGGGACACTGGGGAAGGGAGGGGCTCTGAGTGGGGGTCGCTGGGGAGGGGCTGGGGGTGCGGGGGGTCACTGGGGAAGGGAGGGGCACTGAGTGGGGGTCGCTGGGGAGGGGCTGGGGTGCGGGGGGTCACTGGGGAGGGAGGGGCTCTGAGTGGGGGTCGCTGGGAGGGGCTGGGGGTGCGGGGGGGTCACTGGGGAGGGAGGGGCTCTGAGTGGGGGTCGCTGGGGAGGGGCTGGGGGTGCGGGGGGTCACTGGGGAAGGGAGGGGCTCTGAGTGGGGGTCGCTGGGGAGGGGCTGGGGGTGCGGGGGGGTCACTGGGGAAGGGAGGGGCTCTGAGTGGGGGTCGCTGGGGAGGGGCTGGGGGTGCGGGGGGTCACTGGGGAAGGGAGGGGCTCTGGGGGTGGGTCACACCTGGGGCCCATCCCCGGGGTCTTGCGGCTGCGGCAGGGTCACGTGGCGAGACCACGCCCCCAGGCGGAGCCTGCAGCGGGGAGGCGGGGGCGGGGCCACGAGGGGCGGGGCCACGGGCTCAGAGTCTGGGGGCGGGGCCGGCTTGTTCGGGACCCGGCGGGAGCTGTCACGTGATGTGCCGTTTGCGATCATGTGACGCCAGAGCGGCGGCGGCGGCGGTCACATGACCCGCGTCCGCGTCACGTGGGGCTGCCGAACGGGCGATGGGGCGGCCGGTGGCGGGCGGGCCTGGGCCCCGCGCCTGGGTCCTGCGGCTGCTGCTCGGGCTGGCGGCCTGGCGGGGCGGCGCGGCCGGGCGGAGCGCGGTGAGAGGGGCCGGTCCGGTCCGGTCCGGGGACACCGCGCTCTGACCGGACGCTGCCCGGGGGGTTGGTCCGGTCCGGTCCGGTCCGGTCCGGGGTTCCTGTCCGGACACTGCGCGGTCCGGTCGGGTCCGGTCCGGTCCGGTGGTGCCGGGCCGGGCTGAGCTCAGCCAGATGCGGGCTGGGATCGGCCCCGCAGGCCCCAGGCTGGGTCCCGGAGCGGGGCCAGGCACCGCGGGGGGTGGGTGCAGTTTGGGGGCCTGCCCCCCCCGACTCCCCCTGTCTCTCCCCCCCCCCAGGTGTGCAGCTGCTGCCCGGGCCCGGTGCGGAACGGCTCCAGCGTGGCCAGTTACTGCGCGGCGCGCCCGGCCTTGGAGCTGCAGGGGCGCTGCTGCCTCAGCAGGGAGCCGGAGCCGGGCGTCATCGTGGGGTGAGTGAGCGAGCGAGCGAGCGGGGCCAGGCCCTTCCCATCCCTGCTTGGTGCGGGCGCTGCCCTGTGCCTGGCCGGGCAGCCGGCCCCGGGCACGCTCAGCCCCCAAGCCAGCCGTGGGGCAGCCTGGATGCCAGCCCCCGGCCAGAGGTTACCTGCTGGGCGTTGGCAGCGCCAGGGCCCCAGTGGGTCTCTGCTGCCAGGCTCAGGGGCAGCTGGTTGTGAGATAGGTAGGAGTGGTGCAGACTTGGACACGGGGGTGCCTCACCCCTACATCTGCTGAGTTCCTAGGGGGCAGGGAGCAGCTCCCCCCCCCTGAGGTGACACCACCTGGGTCCCTGCGTCCCGGAAGAACCAAGTGCAGGTGGGAAGAGCCTGGAATCTGCTGTTGCCAGTAGGAGCCCCCTATTCCTGAGTGGGAAGACAGCAGAGCTCTCCATGGGGCCAGCCCTGCCCAGCATGGCCACAGGAGCTCAGCTCAGAGCCCCCAGCCTTGCGCCTGCCTAGGACAAGGCTATGGATGGGGGGGTGGAGGCCTTGGGGTGCATGGAGAAGGAAGGGATGTGGGGGTGGGGGGTGTATGGAGTTGTGTGCAAGGTGGGGGAGGAAGGAATGGGGGGATGGAGGCCTTGGGGTGCATGGAGAAGGAAGGGATGTGGGGGTGGGGGGTGTATGGAGTCGTGTGCAGGGTGGGGGTGTGGGGGAGGAAGGAATGGGGGGATGGAGGCCTCGGGGTGCATGGAGAAGGAAGTG